>NC_081561.1:135746512-136081035 GCF_022355385.1 Mustela nigripes | reverse complement strand
GATGGATTTTCAGGTGTTTGCAATCTTTAGATAAGCTATCTAGCTGATCTCCGGCTAGCTGAAGCAGTCTCAGCTTGCTACTTCTCCGCCATCTTGACTCCTACCTTGGCAAGAAAAATGAGGAGATACTGAAACTCCTCAGAGCCATCTGGTTTCCAAAGGAAGTAGTAATCCTGCACTGTAAGGGACACCAGAAAGGAGATGACCCTGATGAGGGAGCATGAGTCTTGCTCCAGACTCACGTTCTATTGTGATTGAAGGACAATTGTATTAGTAACCTATTGCTGCTATAGCAAGTTACCACAAGCCTCCTGGCTTAAAACAACACAGATTTATTATTGCATAATTCTGGAAATCAAAAATCCAAAAATTCGTTTTATGAGGCTAATATCAAGATACTGGCAGGGCTGTATTCCTTCTGAAACTCTAAGGAGAGAATTTTTTCCTTGCCTTTTCCAGTTTCTAACCTCCTGCATTCTCTGATCCCTGATCTACTCCAAGCACTGCCATGTCCCTAATCTCTATTTTATTGTCACATCTTCTCTGACTCTACTGACTACTACTTCACTCTTTTGGAGACTTGTGTTTACACTGGGATGCTTGAATAATCCAGGATAACCTTCCTATTTTAAGATCTTTAAATTAATCTTATTTGTAAAGTCTCTTTTGCCATGTAAGGTAACATATTCATAAATTTCAGAGATGAAGGGATGGACATCTTCAGGGGCCATTTTTCTGCCTACCCTGATATATATCACAATTTATGATATATAAAATACCAACACAGCAGTTAATATTTCAAATATTTATCCTCTTACAAAATAAACCAAAACTAAGGTTTTTTGTTTTTGTTTTAAGAGAGATCAAGCAAGGACAAGCAGGGATGGGGGAGCAGCAGACTCTCTGCTGAGCAAGGAGCCCTATGTGGGGCTTGATTCC
This sequence comes from Mustela nigripes, assembly GCF_022355385.1. Taxonomy (NCBI): domain Eukaryota; kingdom Metazoa; phylum Chordata; class Mammalia; order Carnivora; family Mustelidae; genus Mustela; species Mustela nigripes. The sequence continues at coordinate 136,080,096 of NC_081561.1, read as the reverse complement.
AGGACGCTGGTATGGTGACCTGAGCCGAAGGCAGACACAACCAACTGAGCCACCCAGGTGTCCCCCAAAATAAGCTTTTTGCTAATTAGCCCTTATATTGCAGGCACCTTAAAATGAAATTCAAATTGCAAGGGGATAATGTATTGCTAATTGTGTACTACATATTAATTTATAAATGTAATCTAGGATAAAAATGAAAACTCGTCATTTTCCAAGTCAGACACAGCATTAAAGCTGCAGAAAGGACCTCAGCCAATGACCGAAGCACTAAGATGAATGTTGTATAATATATTAAAACAAGTCCTTTTATTTTTTTTTAAGATTTTATTTATGTATTTGTCAGAGAGAGAGTACAGGCAGGCAGAGAGGCAGGCAGAGGCAGAGGGAGAAGCAGGCTCCCTGCAGAGCAAGGACTAGATGCCAGGATGCTGGGATCCTGGCCTGAGCCTAAGGCAGCGGTTTAACCAGCTTAACTGGCTTAACTTTAAGAGACTGAGAGACCCAGGCATCCCAAAACGAGTCCTTTTAAATTCACATCATATGTAAATCAAGAGGCAACTTCTTTAGAGATTATCATTTTAGAAAGTGTTCCTAAAAAAGCTGTTTGTAAGGTTTCGGGCACAATCGGCTGATGGGTTAAAGGGTAGGGATTTTCTATTGTTTGAAATATATCAAAACCTAAACCGCTTGGAGATTTCTTTTCCAGTAACTCACAGGAGAGCACTAGTCGGCCACGACGAGAACATGCAGGGCGCAGAGAGAGAGCAAGGCGGAGAGAGGGAACAACTGGAAGTGAGAATATCCCAGGTGGGAAATAGAGCAGGCTGCTCAGAACTGCACCGGCACTCGCAAATCAAACCTTTGCGACCCTTTGCAACTTTTGCCCAATGGCAGACAGAGACGGAATTCCAAGGACGAAGCTGGAATGTGGGAGGAAAAAGAGGGGCAAAAGCCCCGTTCATAGACAAGGCCCCTTTGAGGCACTCCCAAGTCACCCTCGTGTTCCACACAAGGTAAGGAAAGCCACAGGGGAACTCGGGGAAGGTTTTGCAAGGAGTGGGGCACGAGCTAGCGGAGGCTGGGTTTCCAGGCTAAGGCTTCTGAAATGGAAGAGATCAGGCAAGTAGAGGACACAGGGGAGTTCGCAGAGTGGAACACCCGGGACACACGGCTCCCTGCGTCCCATGGAGGGTGTGAGATGGGAAAGGCTGCCACCCCGTGTCGTGGCTAAAGCACAGAGTGGGCGTGGGTCTCTGAGGCTCCCTGGCGTGAAAAGAGGAGCGGAGCACTATGTTTAGAAAAGCCTGACCACTGAGGTGAGTACCCTGGCTGCTTATCAGGCTGGCTTCTGGGACACCAGGAGGGCAAGGCAGGCTCTGCAGAGATGGGACGGAGACTGGGGTAGGCGTCAAAGGAATCTGTGTGGAATGCACTGAATTTTGACAATTTCAGTACTGGGCATGAAACAGAGTGAGGGGAAGAAAGCTTCTGAGCCCTATTCCCTACTCTGCCACTAAATAATTATGTTACCTGGGGAAAGTCATTTAGTCCTTCCGGGTCCTTCACGAAGGCTCACTAGAGGACTGTATGGAGCTCTTCTATGTGGGTTTCCAGGGTCATGTTTTTGTGGTCTATTTTGTACTTCTGCTTCCTCATCTGGCTTGAAGAATAAATAATACATACCTCATATATTTGACATGATATTACAGCATAAAGACCCTAGGGAAGTGTGTGCTATATAATAATAAATGTTACCTCTTACTATCAGTCCTTTCCTTTCTCATGACCACTAGCATGGTCCAACCTCTTGTTGTCTCACCTTTGGATGACTTTAACAGTCTTCATACCATTTTCCCTATTTGCAGGGTCTCTTCCACATAACTCCAAACAGAACGACTAGCAGCCTACTGATTCTTAAAGACCAATCAATGAAGCCCTTAAAATTCTAGGTCCAAGAAAGATTTAGGAACTGTTCCAAAAGCACAAAAATTATTGCGTGCATACTTCTGGAAAAGCTGCTTAGCTTTCATTAGACTTTCAAAATAATAATAAAAAAGAAATCTCAGACTACTTAAATTGATTCATGTTTCTAAATCATTTCATTCATCACTGGATTGTTCAGATCAGAAAAGAATTTTTCCTCGTTCATTTACTTTCCCACTCATCTACTAAACTATTTCATTGTCTTTTAACTATTCTCACATCTCCACCATCTCCTTACCTATCTTTAAGCTATTTCCTGGAGTAAAGGTGTCATCAAGATGCATTTCATGAGCTTCTGTTGTAAGAACACCCCAACCAGGTCTCAAGAGTTCAACTTGATTCAAGCTTATGCACTTCCTGCTTGCTAACCTAATCCCTCGGCCCATACCAGAACTAACTTACGTTCCTTGAGATGTGTAGACCACTGGCCTTAAGGAGCGAAGGACTAAACTTCCCAGAAGATAAGACCTGACCACATTTGAGAATAGCTGAAGATGATGCCAGCAAGTCTGTCCAGGGTCATGTCAATATCTGAGTATCCTTCTGGGCACCAGCTTCTCCTACACAGAGCCCCTCTCCCTTTTCCTGCCCCCCCCCCCCCCACCTTTAAAACCTTTCAGCTTCACCTGGACAGGGAAGATGGTCTTTGGAACATTAGACTGCCATCTTCCCAGGTTGTCAGTTCTTGAATAAAGCAAACATTGCTTTCCTTCTTGTCTCTCCAGTATTGATCGTCAAGCGGCGAGCAGCTGAACCAGGCTTTGGAACCCATGACTTCACCACCACCTCATTCCCCCTTGCATCCACCTTTGGCCCAAACACTCTGCCTGTTGCAGAGTGTTATGCCCCACAAATGTCAAGCCTGCCCCTGGTGTGTCATTCACTTGAACCTACATGCACTCTTTTTTTTTTTTTTTTTTTTTTTAAGAGAGAGAGAGAGTACAGGCAGGCAGAGTGGCAGCAGAGGCAGAGGGAGAAACAGGCTCCCTGTCAAGCAAGGAGCCCGATGTGGGACTCGATCCCAGTACGCCGGGGTCATGACCTGAACCGGAGGCAGCTGCTTAACCAACTGAGCCACCCAGGCGTCCCTACACGCACTCTTTGTCCCTGTTTTTTTTTTCTATGCTCTTTCTTCTATCCTACTGCCTAGGATGCATAGATGATGCCTGGAACTCCAGCTACAATTTTGGATCATGAGAAGAGGTTTAGTTTCCTGAAGGCTTCATGGAATAATACCTTCAAACTAACCCATGATATTTCCTTTCTACCATTATGTGAGAAAGAAATTTCTCTCATATTTGAGTCATGGTGATTTTAGAACTTACACAGAATCAAATAGAGTCCTACCTCAAACATCACAAAGACCATCTAGTGACTGCCTTGGGAGCTAAAAGGAGTTACTGCTGTATCACTTAACAGAATCAAAACAATAGAAAGTGTCTGGAATGATAATCAAAGTTCTTTATTTTCTCTATTTAATTTCCTACAGTCCTTTTGGAAAAATAGTCATGTCTCCAAATATACTTTCACTGAAGGAAGCCGATGACCAAAGCATTATTTGAGTAATTATGGAAAAAAAATTTATTACAGAAAAACAAAGTTTCCATTCAGTTTACATTTTACACATACTTCACACAAGCAAAAGGAAAGGTCGGATGTCAGAAACAGAGGCCATTATCTTTCACTGATACACCACAACAGAAGAGAGCCTTCGGCAAATACGAGATCTGAATGGGAGAGACTAAATCTTATTCAAAATAAATGATGCCTAAAAATGTGAAAATACATACCACTTCCTGAAAATCTGTTTCAAAGAATGTCTTTCTATCTTTGTTTTTGGTTTTCTCTTAGACATTTTGCAGTTTACTGAACACAGCATTCTAGCTGCTTAACATTCAAATTTAGACTCACTGATTATGTGCTCCACACTTCTGAATAGTTAAGTATGCTCTATAAATAAACACATCATTTGTGTTCTATTACTACTTTCCCCAAAAGCCTCACATAATTGGAATTAACCTAGTATTTACTTATCACTAAATATATTTTTGTCAGAAAGGATACACAGCATATGAAATTACAGGATTTTTTTGAGTTAAAGACAAGTTTTAGAACGCTCAAATAATACTTGCAATGTAAACATCACAGTTATTACATTAAGATAAAGTAAATCACAACATTCACAACACAATATATTTTATTTGGTTTTGATATTGAAGTTGTTTTCTTGAATTACACATGTAGAACTCAAAATATAATTACTCCGCCGATCATTTTCCTTCACGAATTCTGAAAAAGAAAAAAATGGTGTTTTAAGCATGAAAATATTTTTATTTACAGCATCTTAGTTTCATTCACTCATCCACTCATTTTATCACATCTACTTCCCTTTACCCTTTGCGAACAGCCTGTCATGTTCTGGGATATCAGAAAAGTATCTTCCAAAGGACTCATTGTCAGAACGAAACTGACATATGAAGAGGTGCTTTAATTTGTCATTATAATTACCCACTTGTAATTTTCACCCATGGTTGACACACAGGATTTCCCATTAAAAGAATCCGTCCAAAATTACCCATTCGGAAAAGAAAAGAAGGGGGGATGGAATCTCGTAAATGATCTTACAGCTTACAAAAGACAGAACAATTAATCCTCCTTTATATTTTGGTTCCTCTTGTATTTCTTAATTAAATGAAACGAGCTTCTTCTTGTAAACGTTTTCAGGAAGATGTATGACTTTTCTTCTTTGAGCAAAGGGACTTGTTTCTCTGAAATATCTGTACCTGGTAAGGAGGGGGCCAGTGCAGGACCTTGAACATGTCTTTCAGTGGACAAAAGCAACAAATCAGGCAGGTGTCTTCTCAGACACTGCTCATGCTTGATGACTCTCACAAAAACCTGAGCTTTCTGTGCCAGGAATTTCATAAAGACCATGGATTGTTTTCGTTCTGCGTGTGGGTCTAGTTTAGTCTCCTTGACTTAGTCAGAGGTTATATGTAGTCCAGCCTAACTTGAGGTTTCACAAATAAAATAGTGACTCCCATTCATTTTACATATTATCTGTGGCTGCTTTCCTGCTACAAGACCGAGTTTGAGTAGTTATAACAGAAACCATATAACTCACAAAGCCAAAAATATTTACTCAGTAGCCCTTTACAGAAAAAAATTAACCAACCTCTAATACAATGATGACATAAAATTTCATTAGGCACTGGCCAAATATTATAAATATATTTATTTATATAATGTATATTATATAAATGTGTATATATAATATATAATGTATTATATAAATAAATATATTTTATGAGCTAATGTAAACATTATTGTAACCCAGGAAAGAATTATGTCTTGTATCCATATATACATAAACAACTGGGAAAACAAGCTTATCACTTAAAAAAGAAAAAAGCCTACTTGTGCTTTCTCTATTCAAAAAGTATTTGAAATATAAAGACTATTGGATCATAGCACCTACACTCACTTTGTAGGTACAAGAAGCTACATTTAACTTTGCTGCATGAAGCTTTCTATGGTTCAAGGAATACAAATAAACCCAGAGTGCCTTGGTGTTTTTATAATAACGAACCATACTGCAGTTTGGTCACATTTCCCTGTACTTAAATTAAATGAAGTGCTAACAGTCATTCATGGGGCTAAACCTTAAATTATTAAAAGCAGCATGGCTCAAGTCTCAAGAAAAATCCAGTTTTTCCCATTATCGTGAGTCAGATTCCTCTGTTTTATATCTCAACAGAAGGTTAGAAATAAGTCTGAGTAAACTAGGAGTACTATTCAGGTGGCAAACTGTTGGCCCATTGTGAGCTTTCTCTCTCTTTTTTTTTTTTTGCTATTAGAGCACTGCATGAATCATTTTCAGCTGTTTACTGAAAGATAGAAGATAGAAGTGCCATATAGAAGTGTCTTTTTCCATGAGGCCTCATTGTGAGACCCCTAAGCTGTTTTTTATCAAGTGACTCTCACCTATTAAAATAATTAGATGTCTGCTCTAAGAATAAAATAAGAATAAGAATGCATAGATATACTCACCACTGGTTAGTTGTCAGCAGCTTTGCTTCAAAGAGCTTTTCCATTATTTTTCTAGCTCTTCGGGAAAGTCAGGTGATTCTCCCTCACTGCTGCAGACCAGAAAAAGAAAAGTGTGCATGTGAAGGTTCTTCGATGAGAAAGCTTCCAGGGAACTGATGATGTGTGACTTTCGCTGCTCTCTGTTGCTCTATAAAGTGCCCTGAGGACTAACCAATTGACTTTGAGGTTAATTATTACCTAAGATTATCCTCAATCATAAAGTGTCTAAAATTATATTTACAGAATTATAATCTGGTGGGCAAAGTCATTCATCTTGTCTGATCTTGCCTAAACAAGTTTGTTCTTAATACCGTCTAAACAAAAATAATTGGGATAAAAAGAGAGAGCATCCCACTTCCTACTAATTATAATAAGTAATTATATACTTATTGTGTAAGTACATACTTCCTACTTATTGTAATCCAACACTTATTCACCGTAGAGAAACATGGGTCTTACAGAATCTTGGAATACAAAAGAACTTATGGCTTAATTTGGTAAAATAAAGTTATTGTGTATGCATACGAAGGGAGTTCCATATGGTATCAAGTTGCTAATTGACGGTACTTAACATGTTTAATAAACTAGCACTTCTGAGGGTACCTGGCTGGCTCAGTCAGTTTCTGCTCACGTCCTGATCTCTGAATGGTGAGATCGAGCCCCATGACAGGCTCTGGGCTCAGCACGGAGTCTGCTTGAGACTCTTTTCCTCTCCCTCTGCCCCTCTCTCTGCATGCACGTGCACACACACACACACACACACACTCTCTCTCTCAAATTAAAACCTTAAAAAAAATTAGCACTTCTGATAAAACCTGTTCCCAGATTCAGAGTAGATGTCTCTACAATCTCATTTTCCACTCTGGATGCACAGTACAATCTAGTGGGGAAGCTCCTAAAAAAATACCAATACCTAGGTACTAATTTTCTAGCAGTTGGTTTTGGGTAAGGCACACATCAGGATTTTAAAAAATTCTCCAGGGTAGTCTAATGTAAGCCAAGGTTGAACATTACTGCTTCACAGACTATAGATCATGAGATAGAGAGATAAATGTCTTCATATGGAGCTTCTATTTCCGAACTCATGTATAATTTCTCATTTTAGCAAGTTCTCTGTCCCTTTACCTCCTCTTCCCATTCAGGATTGAGTTCAAGTATTTCTTCACAGCCATCTGCTTTCGGAGGCGGGTATAGTTGTCGGTGAAGACGGCATCAGAGTGCCGTTTGATCGGTCCCCGGTCTTCTGAGAGGCTATTGCTAACGAACGCAAGTGAAAGGAAACCAAAATAAACATGCCAAAGTTTCAATTGTCTTGGAGTCAGAATTCCAGTGCCCAGTCCTTTTATCTTAAAAAAGACTAAAAGATATATCTAAACCCAAGTCTAGGAGAGCAAGGAATAATCCAGCACATTCTGGCACTTGCTGAGAGTCTAAATACACATTCTGTACTAACTGAGAAACTAATTTATCAAAGAAAAATGGGGGAATACTTGAACTTGTGTTCTGCCCCACTGGGAGGAAATTTTCTATAACAATACATTCTTTACAAGCTTTGCCATGCTGAATAGTACCATCTAAATATTCAGCCATTGGCCATTTAAAGAAAGAACGTCTAATGCTTGGTTGGATCAGGAATTTAAAAACAAATGCTGTAATAAATATTAAAATTTGCTTCAGGGACCCCGGGAGGCTCAGTCGGTTAGGCGACTGCCTTCGGCTCAGGTCGTGATCCCAGGACGGAGTCCCGCATCAGGCTCCTTGCTCAGCAGGGAGTCTGCTTCTCTCTCTGCCTCTGCCTGCTCCTCTGCCTGCTTGCGCTCTCTCTCTCTCTGTGTCAAATAAATAAATAAAATCTTTTAAAAAAATAAAATAAAATTTGCTTCAGTTTATACTATGCCTTTTTTTTTTACTGTGTCTAGATAAATTTGATTACAGATTTATAAATGATTGCTGCTTAAGAAGAATAAGTACGTCAGTGAGCAGTAAGCCATCACTAAAAAGTTGATTTCCTAGTCCATGGGCCTGGTATACTTTATTGAAGAATCGAAATTATTTTTCAACTAAACTGCACATCATCAAGGCTTCTCAGGTTTGAGCCCAATAAGGAAATTATTAACAGTAAAAAAAAATTAATAATAATAAATAACTTGTAGATTAAATAATCATAATGTGTTTGATAAAATCATAAATTCTCTTTACCCAACTCGCTTTCCAATAAGGGACTCGAGGTATTTTTTGGCAGAAAGTTGACCCAAGAGTCTGCTAAAGTCACTGGTGAAAACTCCATCAGCATGTCTGGTATTCCTAAAAGAAGGAGGAGGGACCGCCATTATTTTGTAAATGGTTTCTTAAAATATTATTTTGCCTCGTTAAATAAGAAAGAAACGTATCAGCTATTTGAAAGCTTCTTGTGAAAATGTAAGTCCAAAAGAAAGTTTCTTGACAACTTAATAAAACATTTTCTAGTCACTTATATTGGGAGATGTATTTCTCACACAAAACTTTAAAGAATTAAAAGAATTTAAATTTTTAGGAGTCTATCTCAATATTAGGTAATGCTTTCTGATAGAGACTCTAAAACTAATTCTCCAATAAATATTGATGGAAAAATAATATATTAAAATTGATTTCTCTTTACTTACTTATGGTGCTTTGTTTCTTCTATGCCAAATAAAGATACATACAAGGAGAAACTATCCTGAATGTTAGCAAAAACTTTATTATACTTTTTGCTCTTTCTCCTGCCAAAATATTTGGAAACAAAATCTCTTAAGGGAGAGAGGCCCTTAGGGAGGGTCAGCCAACTTTCCTATCCAAATCAGGAATTTTTATACTTTGTCCCAGTATATAACTGCTCTGTCTATACTTTTATGTTGCTCTAAACAAATGGTTCTGTGCAAGGGAAGGACTTTTTGATCCTAGCTTGTTACACCCTCTCTACGTGATAATCAGGTACAGCTGCTAGAGCTTCAATAAATTAGTCTGAATGAAGCAAAGGAGCATGGGAACCTGTAGTATTGTACTGTAAGAGTAGTTTCACAGTAACACAAATTATGTCGTTTCTATTTCAAAAGTAAATTTTCTAAAATAAAAGTCAATGAAAACATACTCACCTGGATACATCATAATAGGGTGTGTCATTCTCAGCCAAAGCATTTTGCAAGATGTCTGTGTCTACTTTTAATGAAACTTGATCAGGTTCATTTGCCTCTTCAAGTGGTATTCTGTCATCCAACCTGTTAGGAAAACATATAGAGGAGGTATAATCTATTCCTTTCTCAGAAGATAGTGTTTATAGTTTTACAGCCATTGGAAATAAGATGATATTCCGAGAAGAATTACCTGTTCACAGTATATGGATAGCATAGTTAGATTTACTGGCTTCTATATTCTACTTAGAAAATAAATAGGGAAATTTTTTATTATCCCATAAAATAGATGCCATGCAACTTTTACAAGGTATATGTAACAAACATAAGGGTTACTTAGATCAATCTTATCAGTGCATTCAGCAAAGTACACTTTGTTAACAATATCTTCACTTTGCAAAGTTATTCACAGGTAGAAATATTTTGTACAAAACAGAAACTTCAAACAAATTTAAATGTTCAATATAAAAACCGAGAACAATTCATGTATTTGTTGGTGTTTAGTATTATTTGTCAAACATTTCTCAAGAGGCAGATATTTACTGCTTTTCTTTATCCAGGTCTGTACATTTAATCCAAAGATTCACCTTAGTGTGATATATTTCTCTGTATTAATCAAGTACAAAGAATCTCTCCATTTCTGAGTAGTTACTTAAGTTCAATAAATTTTGTAGGGTCTTCTTATTTCTAATTTATGTATTAATACTATTTTAGTGAGGGATGTACAATGCCTTACTGAGTAACTAAGAATAGTCATGCTTATACATGGAATATGACTATAGTTTTGAGTGCTTGCACATTTTAAACACCAGCACACTATTAAAATTATGAGTGTGTCTATTTTGTCTATTTTGACTATTAGTGTAAACCTCCAAGGAGTGGATCAGCTTCTGGGTACTTGTGCATCTTTTGATGATGTAGTAGTTGGTAGAAGCAACAAGCAACCCTCTTTGTATGAAGCCTAGCAATCAATGCAAACTTCAACACTCTTGTGATTGTTGTGATATGTGATATAACCATTCAGATCAGATCATTCTGTGTAGTTATAAAGCAACATAAGATCTGGCTTAAAGCAGATTTCACAAATGCTAAGAACTAAGAGATTATTCAGTATTACCCATAACTGGAAAGACAATATGAAACTACTATAGCTTTCATTTACTGTTCACTTCTTTAAGATAAATTTATTTTATTTCAGATAAAGTTTTTAAAAAGAGTTGTGTTATAATTTCTGAATTTGAGATATGAAATGCAACACATAGAACAGTGAAACTAAGAATTTAGGGTTGAAACCAAGTACATTAAAATTCACTCACTGGGGAAGGGTATCTCAGTAGATCAGTTATTCCACAATTTATGATATTGGCAAATTGATTGTGGCTAGATAGGTAGATCTGTCCAGCATGATGGAATATATGTTTCACTAATTAGCCACTAACCTTAATATTATTTAAGATTATTTACTTATTTAGTTAAGATTATTTCCTGATTGATCTTGAAAATGAACTATAATGAGGTAGGCAACTAAACATCTATTTTTTTTCTATAAGAAACTGAACTGAACAGAGATGATAATGGATAAAAGCTTATTTCCTATCTAAAACTGGTTTTGAATGAAAAGAAAATCAAATCCTTCCTCCTCCCTGTTTGGAAATGTGTCCACCTATCCTTACAACTAGTCATTGACACTGTCACTCATGCTCTGGGAGTGGACCCCAGGATACAGAATAGTCATGTCAATCTGATGTTCAAAAACCTTGCTTACCACGTCAACCAAAAATTTAAATAAATAATACGAACTTAAAAATGTGAATTGTCGAAAATAATATATAGAAAATTACCATATACATAAAAAAAGGAAGGTTCAACTGTCTGCATAATTACCTCAGAACAGAGGGTGCTCCAAAGAGAGGCCATGCCAATGTGTGAGAGAAGAGCATGCTGGCAAGTGTTAGCAGCAAAAGTAGCTGGGACTTACTTCTGGTTTCCATCTTTGTACCTTGAAAGAGAGAGAATCACATCAGCTTTCCAGCCACGGATATCACCAGCAAAGTAATTCTGAGTGTCTAGTAGTAATTTCTGAAGGCTCTTGCAGGGTTAGCAAAAAGTAATTCTCATCTTATAGAAAGAATTAAACTGCAATATAATTAACTTTTAAATCAAGAAGTTTGTTGTTTTGTTTCTTTGGTGACAGCTGCTTGAATAAAAATTAGGGTCCTTTTCAACTGCTGCCTGTCTCTCACTAGGCACTTAGTGGGGCCAAGTATATGTGGAATGCCATAATTTCATAGTGCTGGAAGTATCCGTGGGAATAATCTTCTTGTAACAGAGTTGTAGCACGCATGCTTGGTATCTTTTCTAACTAAAGAACCAGTTTATCTTTCTAGTGTCTAATTAATATAACACTGGAGAGTATCATCTATTTAATAATGTGGGTCTATATATGTATGTGTGTGTGTGTGTATTTGTGTGTGTATATATATATATATATATATATATATATATATACCCATATCAGTATAAAAATTGTACATACATTTCTTTTGCCCTTTTTAACTATAGAGATTATTAGGAATTTATTTTCTTATGCCCAGGTTTGAACAAGCTTAACTTAATAGTGAAAGTTAATACCAAAAATTATTAAACTGCATATTACCATTGAAATAATTTTTACCACAAAAAGAAAAATATATTAAAAATAATGTTTGTGCTTTTTTACATCTAATCCACTTACAGATTTCATTTCTAAATAGTTCATAGATAGAAACTTAGAATTTAAGCTTTGTTTTTCTTGCTGTGTATAAAAATCACAGCATTTAGACCTAAAGAGGAAAATGAATGCTTCCTTGGTTCATATAACTAACCTATGAAATAGAAAGAACAACACTTAAAAAAAAAAAAGGTTAAAACTTCAGCTAGAAATGAATATAACAGGCAAAAACAAAACCCCCAAAATAAAACAAAAACCCACAGCCTACTTTAATACATTTTTTAAAAGACAGTATTGAGTCAAGTATTGAGCAAGCAGGGCAAAGCATCTTCCAACCAAAAGAATTCAGAAAATCCACAAATATATAAGAAGTTAAGCATTTCTACACTTACCAGGTGACTTCAGAAAATTGTTTTTTGTTGTTGTAAAGGAAGAACACTGTAAAATTCTTTTCAAGAGAGAGAAATATTCAATATACCCTGAGAAAAGTTTCAAAGTAGGAGGAGGAGACAAAAGAAGAAAAGTAAAGTTTTTACTCACCTTGCCAAGCAGTGTTCCTCCGGAGCTTTCCGTATAGGAGAATATTGGAGCTGTCTTAGGTGCTGAAGTCTGAGGAGGCCAAGAAAGGCACCACCAGTTCTCTGCCCTCAGAGCTGAACCAGAACTTGGTACTGGCTATGGGTTGGCTATTATTGCCAGCAACTGCTTTTCACTCTACCCTGACCAGCATTTCAAAGCCCATCATTTTATAGGGCTTACACTTAGGGCTGAGCAATCACAAAGCTCTCTGAAAGACGTCACAGTAGTACTCCCACAGGATGAATAAGGCTTGAGTTTTTATTAAAATGTTATTATGTCTGATTTATTTAAATTTATAGTGAGTAACTTCAAGATGTAAGATATAAAGAGGAAATTTACTTGTCTTTAAATAAACAACAACAACAAAAATGTACAAAGCTTAATGTGAAATGTTTTAATCTTTAATTAGTAGGAATGAAATTAGAGAATGATTACTATTGTAGCCAGGGCCACGGGGGTTCCTTCAGAAAGTAAGAGTTTTATGGCCAGAAAAGGATACAGAAAAAAACACACACTTATTTTCATTATGCCTAAAAAATGTATAAATCTCCTTTATTGCAAAGTTTCAATTCTAAAGCCTTTTAAAATGTTTTATGCTATTCATGTAAATCCTGATTTAGTCTTTCTTGAGGTCTAATTTTAAAAGCATCTAGAAATAATTTCCCATTTCTTTATTATTACATTTCCTTTATGTTGAAACTATCCCCAAGACAAAAGTTTCAGAAATGCGCTAAGATAGTACATTATACACACTTGTGTAAAGTCACAATGGTACTGCTATTTCACATTTGCACAAAATATCAGAATTTCCAGAGCACTTTCACATCTACAACCTCAAATGATCCAAAAAATAAACTACCAGACTGTATATATCAAGGGATTCAATTTTTCTTCCTTTGTAAAGGAAGAAATTTTCAACTTTTGTATAGATCCTTGCACTATACAGAATTATTCTCTTTCTCCCCTCTACCCCTGAACACACACCTACACCCACACCAGCGTTTTGAACATTTCCAGCTTAGTCTGTTGACAGGTTTCAAAGAACTAGTTGGAAAGCATCTGTGGAGTACTTTGATAAATACTCAATTTCTGTTTGTGGGGATTTTAATTTAAATTAGACGAGCATATATTCAGTCAGAGTTTCAGGTAAAAATACAGCCACATGAACAACTTTGTGGACAACAAAGTAAAATGTCATCTTTCCCATAATTTTTAAAAATTTCCAGTGTGTATATCCTTTTACATTTTTGTTCCTAAGTTCCTCAAAGGAGAAATACTCTAAAGCCCCCTTTCTTTCTTCTACTTTAAAATTTTAGTATCTATCGGCTTCATTCAAAGCCAGACTGATCCAGGAAAAGAATATCCTGCTATGCTTCATCATATTTTCTAATCCAGTTACAAGAAAAATTAAATCAATTAAATTTCAGAATGTCTGGAAATTTGTTTCCCAGTTGACAGCTCTGACTTTAGCCAGAGTTCCTGTGGCTTAATTCCAGGAAATCTTTTTTTACCTGATTATTACAAACTAGAGGTTGAAATGATTCTCATGTGGAATTTTTTATCCTTGCTCTTCGTCACTCAATTCTCAGTGAAACAATTTTATTTAAGAACAGAAACAGCAAAGTAAGTTGATTGAAAGCCACAGAAAAACCGGTGCTGAAGGATAAGCAGAAAAATCCAAATGAAAAAAGACATAAAAGTTGATTATTATTTGGTCTAACAAGGCACTTAGTATTCACAGAGTAACTACATTCCATTTTTCCAGTGGTAAAGACAGTTTCTCCCATTATAATAATAAAACACAAAAGTAAAAAGAAACAATTCAATTTTATTATTTCTAGATAAAATTACACTAAATTAAAAAACTGTATTTTTTTTCCTATGAATTTAAACTAGAAAGCCAAACTGAATTTCATAATAGGACCATAGCACCATCTGCAGGTTCAAAGTCTTAATTCACAAGTTTTTTGGTTTGGGGTTTTAGGTTTTGTTTTGTTTTGCTTTGCTTTGTTTTTAAATGCATTTCTTGTCTTTTCTTTCAAGGAAATGGATGTAAACCGAAGCCTTTAACCAGTTGAAGTATGGTTGCTTCCAGAAAAATGAACATAAGAAAAATACTGTAGCTGTATTTATCCTGAATATTTTACTATAAAACTCAGCAAGTACGAAAAGACAAATATGAATTTAGTCTTTTAATCTGCTTTTTTGCTACTTTAACATATCTTTCTATAACTTTCTAACATCTTTAGCAAAACTTATTTCCTACCGTAAGTCTTCTCACTGAAGGGAGGTTTGTAAGAAGAACTGTCATTCATCTATACCCTTAGAACAAATCTTCGAGATCCTTCTTTTACAAATAGGTAAACTGACATCCAGAGTTTAAGTAATTTTTGCAAAGTCTCTCAGGTGGTCAATAACAAATAAATTATTGAAAGGAGGCTCTTTTGATCTTGATAATAACTTTCATCCTATTGAGAACTGGTGGTTTTCTGTAATGGTTGTTACTACCATTGTCGATACTAACACATCAGGGAAGGAAAATAGAAGCATATAAAAACATTGGCATCTGTCCTCTCCTTTTTTCACCAATAGGACCAAGAGCAGAGAAGGAAAACTGGCATTCTAAACTAAAATATACCGAATGTAGTGAAGTCATATGGAAGGAATTTTCAAGTTCAGGAGATAGGCAGAAATCCAGATTTCCTCTTTTTCTTAGTGCAAATTGCTAATAGAGAGTCCTTACTGTTGTTAGGGATGAGATGTCCAATGTGTCCTACTTGCCTCTTGGTGCGACAGCTTTCCCTGCCTAACTCACTCCAACTCACATGCCGCCCAGAGACCTGATCCTTATTGCCAGAGTAGTCCTGAGGGGTTAGGTCAAGATGAGATCTGCAAACCACTGACTGAGAGCCACATATGGCTTATCCCTCTGGTTTTCACTTTTCTTAAACTAAGAATGAGGTTTACAGTTTTAAAAGGCTGAAAGAAATTTAAAAATATTTTGTTACATGTGAAGAGTATATGAAACTTAAATTCGTGTCCATAAATAAAGTTTTATTGGAACATGGAAATGTTCATTACATATGCACCATATATGGCTGCTTTTGTGCTGAAATGGTCAAGTTGAATGTTTGTGACAAAGACTATATTTTATAGAAAATCATTCCTATATTTCAGAATTTTCTCGTTTTAAACAAAACACATGCAGAAAGAATAATGGATTAAATACTATGAGCCATTTATACATTAACTTTAGGGTTGTGTTTATGAGATAGTTTTATGAAACTATATTTTGTAGGAAAGCTGTAGAGAAAATCACAAAAGCACACAATTCAGAGATAGGAAAGTTTAAAAACAAACTATTAAAGATTTAAGGCCAAATTTTATCTGTTTCACAGTATTATCTGTCCTCTACATATACTCCCCCATAGACACATTCCATGAAATGAACTCACTGACTCTGTTACCTTGGGGATCAAAATATCTGAGATCCATAAGGAAAGGGAGAAGTTCACAGGGAAAAAAGTGAAAGACAACAAATGTCCTATTCCTGGCTCTTAATTAACACTGAAGTCTAGACATTAGGATGAAAGATTTGGCAAGGATATTTACGGAGTGAGTTCTCATGTCCCCTGCACTAATATATCCATCCTCCCAAGACAAGGGAAGAGCCTCTGAGATGGGGAGAAGAGATTACTCAAGATGAGGAGGCAACCTCCTGCCCCTAGGCGGGAGTTTATGGAGAGTTGAAAGAATGGGTGACAGAACCCAGTCTTGTGCATGGGGACTAAACAATAGAGCCTAATTCAGCTTATTTTCTTCTCTTGTTGCTACAACAAAGCAGGGAGCAGCACTGTTTGGAATGGTACAGGAGGACATAGATAAAGCTATAGGACAAGTCCTCCATCCCCTGTTTGGTAAGAGCCTAAATACTGTCAAGGGTAAAGAGTGGAAGGGGCCAGCCAGTCTACCAAAGGCCAGACTACATCCAGGCAGCAGCACACATCTCAGCAGATGACAGCAAGGCACAGAGTATCTCCTGGGGACCCGAAGGCAGCCTCTCAGATTTCATGTTCTATATACTCTCAGAAACTTAGATGGTACTCTGAGGGAAAAGAAGGGGAGAGCAAATCCTGAGTTGACAGAATTTTAAATCTTAGTAATTTCTGGGTAAACATGGTAATTGTACATTGTAGATTTTCCTTTGGAATGAGGGATTTAAAAAAGGCTATGCTAGAGGAAGGATTCTAAAGCTAATTTTTTTGTATGTCCTACAATGTAGCTTGTGAAAATTTGTTCTTACTATTTCTTTACAAATGAACTTAAGTTTTGTATGATTGTGCTTTGCATAGGAGGAGACTATCCAGGTCTTGTATCCTATTTTAAAATCACATTATAAGAAAATGTGAGACAGAAGCCATTGACCCATCCTAGAAAAATAAGGCCTGCCCTTGAATCTTCTCCCAACCCCTTTGTCCTTCGATCATTCTAGTTGGTCACAGGCTTCAGTTCTTGTTCCCTTCTTAGGCTTCCCCATCCTATTCCTTGACCTTCAGGCTCTCAGCCTGTTTCTTTCATTTTGCCTCAGCCCTTCTATGACCTTCTAGTACACTGGAATTTTGATTTGTTCTCAGGACATTTCTTTTTTATCTTTTTCAAAAATTTTATTTATTTATTTGACAGAGATCACAAGTAGGCAGAGAGACAGGCAGAGAGAGAGGAGGAAGCAGGCTCCCCTCTGAGCAGAGAGCCGGATGAGGGGCTCAATCCCAGAACCCTGAGATCATGACCTGAGCCGAAGGCAGAGGCCTAACCCACTGAGCCACCCAGGTGCCCCTCTCAGGACATTTCTGATTGCATAGGCTGCAAGTACAGATGTTCCTCTCTACTGGATCATCTCCAACTGCACCCTTGGGACCTGCTTTTCTACACATTGCTTTTGATTCCCTAGAGGCTGACCTACAGAACTATCCATGCCCTGTGGTCCTGTGGCTTCTGTTGGGCTAGGCCAAGGGAAAGGCAGTCATAGGAAATTAAAATGACAAAAGATTAGAGGAGAAAGAGCCCTGAGTATTTACTCATCATAGACCATGGTTTGGTAGACGTGACATTCCTCCACCAAGACCCAATCTCTGTAGGTAGCCCATGACTGTAGCCCTTGAGGCTCCAACAGTTTCCTGCTGAGGCTAGCCATGGGTCCTTTGCCACTACATTGGTCCCTGACATCTTTACTAAACTCACATCAATTAACCTTTGGAAAAAGTCATTTCTGTCCTGTCCAGTCCCTACTTGTGCACTCTCATTCCTGCAACAGACCTTCCACTTCTAAGAATATCTGGAGACACTTAATTTTGGGATCCAGTTGCTTTGGAAAGCCTGTTCGTTTTTTAAGTTTTGAATATTTTTAATTCAAGTTGGGAGATTCCTTAGAATAATCCATGTAGAAGCTTGGAGGAAGGTCACTGTTGCCCTGAGCTAGTATGACGGATTAGTGAGCAATTGGTTTTCGAAGATTGCAGCCAAAACATAAAGAAACTGGAAGCCCATTCAGACCCTTAGTGCCATTCAAGTCCCTCCAGGAAAAGAGGCTGGATCCATTGCTAATCCATGTGGCAAGAAAAGGTCAGTGTGCTGTCAGAAGCCAAACACCAAGCTCTGATAGCGGTCTTTTCCAGGAATAAAATAGCAGAGCGGCCCTGGGGAAGGAGATCTGAGACAAACATGGCTGCACCTCTCCAGGGTTCCTGGCACCTCATCCTCAGGGGAAAAACAAAACAACAACAACAAAACACCTCACTGTCTAGGAAGTAGGAGCTCTGGCTATTTGATAAACTTTTTTTTTTTTTTTTTTTTGGATCATCATTCTAATATCCTGTATCTGTAGTTATTTTATTGGACTTTCCAGCCTGGAAAATTGATGTTCTATCTGACTCATAAGACCATAATCTCTTAGGAAGAATTTAAGATAATTTAGTCTTGCTACTTTGTTTTGATGAAAAAAAAATTTTTAAGATTTTATTGATTTATTTGCCAGAGAGAGAGAGAGAAAGAGCAAACACACACAAGCTGGGAGAGGGAGAAGCAGGCTTCCTACTGAGCAAGGAACCCTATGCAAGACTCAATCCCAGGACCCTGAGATCATGACCTGAAGCCAAAGGCACACACTTAACCAACTGAGACACCCAGGCATCCCTCATTTTGGGAAATTATAACAATTCCATATCCCGAAGAGGCAAGAGACTTCAAATGAGGAGCAAAGTTGGAATTCAGACCCTTCCTTTCTCTCTCCAAATTCACTGACTTTTGACTCGACTGTGAATACAGCAGATTAGCAACCCACAGAATAGAGAATGTGTTTTATAAACCAAAGTGACAGCGAAGAGAAGAAAAGAGGGTTCTTTGGTTCTGCAATAATGTGGGTTTACCACAGACACTTGACCTCGTAGAGGATACTAACAGATAGTTACCCCCGTGATTTACATTTGTTTGGAAAGAGTTCTTACCCAAAATAATAACAAATGAAACTGTGTTGAGTAGCATCACAACAGGGAATGGCTTCCTTCACACTAACATTTTTATGGCTCTGTGGTCCTTAGATTACCCTCAAAGAAACACCAGGCAGAGAGAGAGAGAGAGAGAGAGAGAGAGAAAGCCAAGCCCTGCCAGTTTTTCTGACATAAAACTTCTGAGACTGAATATTAGATAGAGAAAGCATACAGTGCTGCTTCTCTTCTTCATAATAAGAGGAGTTGTTCTGGGCATTTTTCTTAAAAAGGGAATAAGAATTAGACACATTTTGAATTTATCTGTGTTTCTAGGCACAGATAGCAATGACCTGACAACTGCACATGTACGTACATATGTGAAAGTTCTTATCACTTGAGGAAGGGAAAAAGAAAAAGTCAATTGTGAGACTCCAGACTCTCTGGAAACAAAGCTGAGGACTCACTGAAGAAGGTCTGGTAGCCATTCTCTCCTATTTACTACTGACTTAGTCTCCAGCACTGAGTCCAATCCCTTCTTCACAGGCTGCCAAAGTGATCTTCATAAAACATATCTCTGATTAGATCTCTCCCCTGTTTAAGCCTTTCTCCTTTTTATGGGCTTCCCAATGCTTTCAAAGTACTGACCCAGTAACAGGCATGCAAAAGTTGTACATGCTGCTCTCAATGGCTTCTTGCTGACCCCACCCCATCTGGCCATAATTTATTCTCAAGCCATGCTGAACAACCTTCTGTTCCACAGAAGTACCATCTTCTCTGTTGCCCCTGTTTGTTTGTTTGTTTGTTTGTTTGTTTTCAGTGATCCAAGATTCATTGTTTATGCACAACACCCAGTACTCCATGCAATACGTGCCCTCCTTAATACCCACCACCAGGCTCACCTAACCCCCCCATGCTCTCCCCTCCAAAACCCTCAGTTTGTGTCTCAGAGTCCACAGTCTCTCATGGTTCATCTCCCCCTCTGATTTCCCCCAATTTACTTCCCTTTCCTTCTCCCAATGTCCTCCATGTTATTCCTTATGCTCCACAAGTAAGTGAAACCACATGATAATTGACTTTCTCTGCTTGGCTTATTTCACTGAAAGCCTCTTTCAGGCTTCAGCTTACAGGACACATTTCCAGAAAGGTCTCAAACCACTCTTCCATTCATCCTGGGGCCAGGTGCCCTGCTTTGGGGTTCCGATTAACTCTGTATTTCCCCTAGTATAACTCTGAGAATACTGTATTATTGTAAGAGTATTACATTTCATATACCTTCAGATGATTTTAATATATGCAGGCACAATGCCTGACACATGAGTGCTCAATAATTATTTTAGGTAAATGACAGAGATCGAAGTTGCACTTCTTTTTTGGTTTGGACCTCAAATCTTATTATTTTGTTGTTGTTGTTGTTGTTTCTCTTGACCCAATGTCCAATACTTCTTTCCCATCCTCAATTCAAATTTAGTCTTGGTACAAGATGCTTTTTTCCCCCAGATCTTACCAATTTTGTCTTTTGAAAAAATTCTCAGCCATGTCTATTATTTCTCTAGGGCTAAGTCTCACTAAATAATAAATAGGTTACTTCTTAATCTGAAAAGAAATACTAGGTTTCAGCAGCCCTCTAATTAGTGCTTGATTTGTGTTTTGGTGAATATTTTCACCTGCATAAACATCGGTTCAAGCCAGTAGAATTCTTATAAAAATAATAAATTTTCACAAAAGCAAAGGGAATGTTTTCTTAAAAAGTGAATGATTCATCAATTCTTTAGAATGTCTTCTGTCACCCTGCTAGACTCGCTCTCACCCTGTTATCTGTATTTTTCTTTCATAATATTTTCCACACTGCAATGAAATGACAACTAACTTAACTATGTCCCTTACTGAAACTGAATCTTATGCACCTTTACATCCCCAACACCTGGTACATTGTAAGTACATTGTAAAAAAATGTTTACTGATTAAAAGGAACTTAATAATTTAAATGGGAAAGATTAAAAGGGTTTTTTTTTATAAAAAAATAATTCTATCTGGTATTAGTTCATCTTAATGTCAAATCTCTTCTTCTAATGTTGAAACAAACAAACAAAAATCCTGAAATTCTCTTCTATAAGAGTTCCCATTATTGTTTTAAATTTATAAAACCTTTAGCATTGTATTCACTGAATTCATAGAACAAGCTGTTTGTAGACTTGTATCCCAAAGAACCATCTCTCCAATTATATGGTTATAATTTAACTCTACATGGTTATAATTTAACTCTACTGCAAGAGCTGGCAAACTATCACCCATGACCAAATCCAGCCTACCACCTATTCGTATGTCCTACAAGATAAGTGGAGTTTAAACACTTAAATGCTTGAAAAAATCAAAAGAATAGTATTTTATGACACATGACAATTATATGAAATTCAAATGATAGTATCTACAAATAAAGTTTTATTAAAACACAGCTATGCCCACTTGTTTAAATTTTGTCTATGGCTGCTTTTGTGCTACAATGGCAGAGTGGAGTCATTATGACAGAAACTGTGAGGCCCACAAAACTGCAAATATTTGCTACCAGGATTTTTACAGAAAAAGCTTGTCGACCATGGCTCTCTCTCAACCAAAAGATTGTTTTTTTTAACATCCATTAATTTTTTTTCTTTTTAGTGGAAATCTGGAAGTTAGTTACTCATGTACTACATTTACAGAAATTGTCTCATAGACAACAATTGTGAAATAGTTCTCCTTTCTGGCTTTACTAAATTTTTCATGAACTCCATATTTAAGGTGTTCAAAGAAAGTCCAAACGGAATGTTTAATGCCATTTAATTCTGTTTCCTCAACATTTTACCTTTTACAATATCTCTTTCTAAACAAATGTGAAAAAATATAATGAAAAGTGTACTTATTTGTTAGACCCAATTTGATTCAATAATATAACGGTTGCTTCTAACAATGGAGGAGAAGTAATTCTTTCATTTTCTATTTTATTTAGGAACATAGAATTGAAAAGCCAAACACTGTCTCAGTTTGCAAGAAAAAAAAAAAAAAGGAAAATACAGACAATGAATAAGTAATTATGAGGTGGATTGACCTAAGAAGTACAATGTATTATGAAGACTAGAACAAGTATTTCTGAGCAAGTTATATCAATTCTCAGATTTAGTGAGTGACTGAAGCAACTTAACAAATAATTTTAAAAAAGGGAAATAAGGAAGAATATTCCAGGTTTAAGAAAGAACATTTGAGAATCTGGAGATATGGTATAAGTAAGAAATTGATACAGGGCATTATCCTAAGGGAAAGGAAAGCCAGTAAGTAGAGATATGATATGAGCTGATATTTGTTGCTAAAGATTTTATTTGTTTGTTTGTTTGTTTGTTTGTTTTTGAGAGAGAGAATGGAAGAGCAGAGGGAGAGGGACAAGCACTCTTCACTGAGTGTGGAGCCTGATGTGGGGCTCAATCCCATGACCCTGAGATCAAAACCTGAGCGAAATTAAGAGTCAGACACTTAGCCAACTGAGCCACCAGGCACCCTAAACTGATATTTGTCTTTAAGAGATCAGTCTGGCTGCTGCATGGAGGACCAGTTAAATACTGACTGCAGAAAACCAACATATCAGTCTGAGAAAGACTGGAGTTCAAGTTTGAAAGGATAGTAAAAAGCAGATTTCTTTCTCAGAATGAGATCATTATAGACACTTCAATTCACAGAACATGAGAAAAATGAAAGCAAACGTAGGGCTGTCTCATAGTACTCAACAGGAATAAAAGTGAAGACATTTTGATGGCAAAGAGAATTAAGTTCTGACTGTTTGGTTTTGGTCATAAAGGGGATAATAATTTTGCAATGTTGAATGGGTGAGCATGCTCTTAGTACCTACTGTTCCTCAAAAATGTTCTGTTAAATAGAACATTTTTAGGATGTGCAACAGAATCTTCATAGGCTTAGTGTGTGTGCTAGTGAGCTGGCCATCCTTTGCTCCTTTTTAAGGGACCAAATGGGTAGATTCCTTACTCTTTTCTCAGGTAGAAGGATGTGCAGAGGTTGGGGAGTTGATGATTTGAAAATGATTGAACATTAAGTGCTCAGACTGGTCAGGTAGTCAATGTGTGGAGACCAAGAAAAATTCACCAGTCCTCAGAAGGCACATGTCTAGCCTGTCAATACATGCTTATATTTCATAGCCAAGGTTCTGGTGCCTAAATTTGAATGGCTGTCCTTCAAGTCAATGCACCATAACAGCTTTTATAGCTAATGGTTTTAATATTTGAATATTTAATAATCATCTAAAACAATAAAAGAACATTTCAAGACAACAGTTTTGGGTGGTAGTGAGCACATGTGGATGGAAGCTGTTTACAAGGGTATCATGGGCCCCTAGCTGTTTTTGTTGTTGTTGTTGTTGTTGTTGTTGTTGTTTGTTTTTTTGTCCCCCCTCCCCAGCAATTCCTATTAAAGCAACTAGTCAAGAAGTGGTACAAGTGAAAATATAGTAGTGGTTTGTACTAAACCAGTAGCAGTGGATGGGCTACTTAGGGACTCTTTGGAAAGAAGAGATGTGAAAGAGAACAAAGAGGTTTCTTAGATTTCTAGCTTCAACTGGTCAGGTGCTGATAGCTTTCATCAGAATAGGATATGGGGGAGGAAAAACAGACTAATTATCAGTACGGTTAGGTGAGGAGAATAAAGATTATAAATTAAGTCCTGGAAGTTCAATTTAAGGAGCTATAAATCCTTAATGTAAATGGAGAGATGATGGAGGGACATATTACTTGGGGGAGTTCAAAAGAAATCTAAGAGTAATAAATCAAAGAATCAAAGAGTAAGAAATACACACACACACACACACACACACACACACACATGTATATGAAATATAAGAGTAATAAATATATTCCTAAGAGTAAAAAATAATATATTTGGGCACTTGGGGGCTCTGTCATTTGGGCGTCTGACTCTGGCCTCAGCTCAGGTTATGATCTTGAGAGATTAAGGCCTGCATTGGGCTCCATGACCTCAGCAAAGAGTCTGCCTAAGATTCTCTCTCCCTCTCCCCTTGCCCCTCCCCTAGCTCATGAAGGCCTGTGCTTAAATAGCTAAATAAATAAATCTTTAAAAAAAAGGAAATATATTAGATTTATCAACTTGATTAAGGTAAAGGAAACCACAGGGCTAGGTTGGATTGTCTGAAGACAAAGTATAGGGAGAGACCAGAAAGATCAGATCAAAACCCTACAGTAGTCCATGATTTACCACTAGGTGTAGAAGGACAAGTGAACAGAAGTCTGTTGGTGGTACAGGATAAATCTAAAGAATAGGCATTTTAAAAGTAAATGGAACATTTTTCCATTTCTTTGTGTCTTCCTCAATTTCTTTCATGAGTACTTTATTGTTTTCTGAGTACAGAATCTTTGCCTCTTTGGTTAGGTTTATTCCTAGGTATCTTATGGTTTTGGATGCAATTGTAAATGGGATTAACTCTTTAATTTCTCTTTCTTCTGTCTTGTTCTTGGTGTAAAGAAATGCAACTAATTTTTGTGCATTGATTTTATATCCTGAAACTTTACTGAATTCCTGTACAAGTTCTAGCAGATTTGGAGTGGAGTTTTTTGGGTTTTCCACATATAGTATCTATCATCTGCAAAGAGTGATAGTTTGACTTCTTCTTTTCCAATTTGGTTGCCTTTAATTTCTTTTTGTTGTCTGATTGCTGAGGCTAGGACTTCTAGTACTAGGTTGAATAGCAGTGGTGATAATGGACATCCCTGACGTATTCCTGACCTTAGTGGAAAAGCTCTCAGTTTTTCTCCATTGAGAATGATATTTGCAGTGGGTTTTTCATAGATGGCTTTGATCTTATTGAGGTATGTACCTTCTATCCCTACACTTTGAAGAGTTTTGATCAGGAAAGGAAGTTGTGCTTTGTCAAATGCTTTTTCAGCATCTATGGAAAGTATCATATGGTTCTTGTTTTTTTCTTTTATTAATTCACTGTATCACACTGATTGATTTGCAGATGTTGAACCAACCTTGCAGCCCTGGAATAAATCCCACTTGGTCATGGTGAATAATCATTTTAATGTACTGTTGGATCCTATTGGCTAGTATTTTGGTGAGAATTTTCGCATCTCTGTTCATCGAAGATATTGGTCTGTAATTCTCTTTTTTGATGGGATCCTTGCCTGGTTTTGGAATCAAGGTGATGCTGGCCTCATAAAATGAGTTTGGAAGTTTTCCTTCCATTTCTATTTTTTGGAACAGTTTTGGGAGAGTAGGAATTGATTTTTCTTTAATTTAAATGTTTGGTAGAATCCCCCTGGGAAGTTCTCTGGCCCTGGGCTTTTGTTTTTGGGGAGATTTTTGATGACTGCTTCAATCTCCTTACTGGTTATGGGTCTGTTCGGGTTTTCTATGTCTTCCTGGTTCAGTTTTTATAGGTTATATGTCTCTAGGAATGTATCTATTTTTTCCAGATTGTCAAATTTGTTGACGAATAGTTGCTCATGATATGTTCTTATAATTGTTTGTATTTCTTTGGTGTTGGTTGTGATCTCTCCTCTTTCTTCATGGCTTTATTTATTTGAGTCTTTTTTTCTTTTCTTTTTGATAAGTCTAGCCAGGGGCTTATCAATCTTATTCTTTCAAAGAACCAGCTCCTAGTTTCATTGATTTGTTGTACTGTTTTTTGGTTTCTATTTCATTGATTTCTGCTCTGATCTTTATTATTTCTTTTCTCCTGCTGGTTTTAGGCTTTCTTTGCTGTTCTTTCTCCAACTCTTTTAGGTGTAGGGTTAGGTTGCATATTTGAGACCCTTCTTGTTTCTTGAGAAAGGCTTGTATTGCTATATATTTTGCTCTCGGGACTGCCTTTGCAGTGTCCCACTAATTTTGAACAGTTGCGTTTTCATTATCATTTGTTTTCATGAGTTTTTTTCAATTCTTCTTTAATTTCCTGGTTTATCCATTCATTCTTTAGTAGAATGCTCTTTAGCCTCCATGTATTTGGGTTCTTTCCAACTTTCCTCTTGTGAGTGAGTTCTATTTTCACAGCATTGTGGTCCAAAATTATGCAGGAAATGATCCCAATCTTTTGGTACCAGTTGAGACCTGATTTGTGACTCAAAATAAGAAAGTGGGAATTTGCTCAGGCTGGAGACCAGAACAAAGCCCTGTGTTAGATTTAGGTATATTTTGATCTATTAGAAGAAATTGTGTTCCAAAATTTTTTAGAAGAAAAAATCCTATATGTATACAAAAATTAAGTTAGATACAATGAAGGATAAAATATGGCTACAATAATGAAAAAAACTTTACAAAGTTTTTTTTAAAAAAGGTATTGTTAAGATAAACTAGTTAAAATACGTTAAAAGAGGAAAAAGGAAAAGTTTTAAAAAATAGAGTAAGGAAAAAAGAAAATTAAAAATTTTTAATTAACTTTGCAATTAATTAACTAAAGACTCACGGGGAGAAAGCCATGAATTCCATGCTTTGTTTTCCCCTCCTCTAGAATTTCTCTGTTCTCCATGATCAGTGAGTTTGGTCTTGGCTGGATGTTCTTGCTGATCTTCTGGGGGAGGGGCCTGTTGTAGTGACTCCAAATGTCTTTGCCTGAGGTGGAACTGCACCGCCCTTGCCAGGGACCAAGCTAAGTAATCTGCTTGGGTTTGGGGTTTGCTCTTGGGAGGTTTTATTCCCTGAATGCTTTCCGCTGAGCTCTGGAGGATGCAAATGAAAATTGTGGCCTCCCCTATTTCTGGCCTGGAGGAGCAGAGAGCTCGGGGCCCCACTCCTCAGTGCACCCTCAGAGAAAAGGGCTCAATCACTCCCATCTCCCTGGTCTCTGACTGTGCTCCAAGTTACCCTGGCCTGTGACTGAGCATTTGTCTCTGGCACATGGCCCCGTTTGGAGTCTCTAAACTCAGTAGATGCCTGCCACTCTGCTCTTCAGGTGGATGAAGTTGAGTCTCTGCCTTCAGATCTGCCACTTGTGGAGTTCTTGCTCAAAGAGCAGTGGCCTGGCGGTGCCATGGATCACAGTTTAAGTTAGCCCCAATCTGAGAGTTCTCTCCTCAGCTCCATCTCTGTAGCTGGCTTCCCTGCTCTGATACCTGCAAGCTCTGCTACACGCAGACACCCCGATCCTTCTGTGACCCTGCGGGACCTGAGACCACACTTTCCCTGTGAGGGCTCCACCCCCGCTTAGCCTTTGGAACAACTTTTAAGAGTTAGAATTTTGTGCTCTGTTGCCCACTGCTTGCTGGGAGCCAGCCCCTCCCCACAAGGTCTATCTTCCCGTTGATTCAGATTCACTTCTCCTCATGTCCAACCTTCTAGAAGTGGTCGATTTTCTGTTTCTAGAATTGCTGCTCTTCTTTTCTTCAATATCCTGTCAGATTTGTAGGTGTTCAGAATGGTTTGATAACTATCTAGCTGAACTCCTGCAACCTGATGTCATCTCAGTGTGCTACTCCTCCACCATCTTAACTGCTATCCCCAATGCAGATATTTAAAAGGCAGTAACTATGAGGGCCTAAAGTCCAGTGTAATAATCTCAGCTAGAGATACTGATTTGAGAATCACCCGCATCAATATTATAGTTGAAGTCAGATGAGTAGCTGAGCCTGCTCTGTTAGAGAGAGTTAGGGATGCCTGGGTGGCTCAGTAGGTTAAGCATCTGCCTTCAGCTCAGATCATTATCCCAGGGTTCTGGAATAGAGTCCTGCAGAGGATACCTTGCTCAGTGGGGAGACTGCTTCTCCCTCTTCCTCTGCCTTAGCCTGCTTGTTCTCTCTCTCTCTCTCTCTGACAAACATTAAATAAAATCTTTAAAAAAAAGAGAGAGAGAGAGAGTTAGAATTCGAAGATCCTAGAATAGACTTGAGGGGAATGCCAATGTGTAAGGCATAGACAGAAGGAAAGTACTTACATAGGACTGGGAAAGCATAGTGTAAAAGTAAAAGAACTGCATAATGGTCCTGAGGAAAAAAAAGGATAAATTAAGGGTGGGAAGACTGGCTAGTCAGATCCCCAAGGCATGAGAAAGATCATCACTGAAGAGTACCTCTGGATTTGACAACATGAAGTATCTTCAGCAAGAGGGATTTCAGTGGGGCCGTAGAAGAAAAGTCAGACCACAGTCGCTTCTGAGAGGTGAAGAAGGAGAGAAATTGAAAAGAAAGTTTTTAAGGAGTTTGATTTTGTCATGAAGGAGAGACGTGACAGTACTTCAAGAGAAATGATAATAAATAGGTTTTGGATTTTTTTTTTAAGTTAGTTTGTTTTTTAAATAGAAGAAAACCTGAGCATTTTTTAGTATGTATTTTTTTTTTTTTTACTTTAAATATTTATTTATTTATTTTATATAGAGTCTAAACTAGTCTAAAATAGCACAGTCAGGGGGATGGACAGAGAGGGAGGGAGATACATCCTCAAGCATCCTCCCTGCTGAGAATGGGGCCTGACGTGGGGCTCAATCCCAGGACCTGAGACCATGACCTGAGCCAAAATCAAGAGTCAGACACTTACCTGACTGAGCCACCCAGGTACTCCTTTCACAGCTACTTTAAATGTATACTCCCAGACTCTGGTGGGAATGAATGCCATTTATTTCTATAAAATTTCAATGAACTCTAGGAGAAGATCTCATTCTGCTGCTAACATAGTCCAAATTTGCTGAGGCAAGTGCAAAAACACTTCTCAGATGAATAAAAACATTTTAGATCAATATTTAGTGACCTTTAGGGTTCAGACCCTTCCACTGCTGGTTCTCCACTTTCTTTCTGGGCCTGGTCTACGCTTCTGGGTTTATTGGGAAGGTGAGGAATTGTATGTCAGCTGTCCTCTGTCAACTGAGAGCAGCTAGTGAACCCTCCTTAGCAAGCTTGGAAGTTTCCTAGACTAAGTTGGAATCCTGGCCTAATCTGGTTAATGCAATAGAATCAAGCCCCAGAAGAAATATTTATCCATAATGACATCTATTATGGTCACTGAGGAACAGGACACCATGTAACTTCAGGAATAAAGTTCCTAGGGGCCCCTGAGTAGAGCAGTCATTAAGCATTTGCCTTCAGCTCAGGTCATGATCCCAGGTTGCTGGGATCAAGTCCCACATCAGACTCCTTGCTCAGCAGGGAGTCTGCTTCTCCCTCTCCTTCTGCCCCTCCCCTTGCCCATGATTGCTCTCTCATTCTCTCTCTCTCTCTCTTGCTCTCTCTCTGTCAAATAAATAAAAGAAATCTTAAAAAAGAAAAGAAAGAAAATGAATAGAGTTTCTAGGAATTAAATAAAAAAGCCAACTTGAAGAGAACCTGTGACAAATTTGCCATAAAGAATCACAATTAGCTAATGAAAACAACTTCCTACATGATGGTAATTCTGCCAAAATATTATAAGGAATAAACTGTGTTTTTTTATTACTTACTTCTACTCAACACAAGTTAGTGAAAAGTATCAATGAATAAACAATCTAATTTTGGATAAGATATAAATGGCTCATCATCTTAAAAAATTTTTATCCTCTAGGGATGCCTGCGCGGCTCAATCAAATGTCCCACTGGTGATTTCAGCTCAGGTCCTGATCCAGGGACATGAAGTGGAGCCCCGCATTGAGTTCTGTGCTCAGTGGGGAGTCTACTGGGGATCCTCTCCCTTCCTCTCCCTCTTCTTCTCCATCCTCTCCTAAATAATAGATACATAAATCGTTTTTAAAAAATTAATGCTCTAGATCACTGAGAAGTACTACTTAAAGAATTTTGATTTCCAGTATAGCTGCTCATTAATAAAAAATGTTAAATTGTGGAAGATGGGGGAAGAATAGAAGAAAAATATACTAAAAATATAGAAACTAAACAAACAAACAAACAAAAAACCCAAATCTAAATTAAAATGAAGCAAGAACAGGAAAAAAATCACAAAAACAGAAAATTGAGTGAAAATAATGTTAAATAAGACTATGGAAGGCATTGAAATTTCTATGAAATTGGCACATATGCCAGATATGTCTTTGCCTTTCCTGACAAGTGAACCTCAGCTAGCTCTACTGTCCCAGTATTTACAGCCTGCTCAATCTACCAAAATCAGATCTAACAAGGATCAAGGGGTCTCCCTACAGCAGTCAAGATGCAGCAATGGCACATAACTATGGGACCCACTTGTGCAATTACACATTACTCCTCCCAAGCACTACTTGCCAATAGATATAATACTTGAGCTCAGAAACCAAGGATTGGGAGTAAGAATAACCCTATTTATTACGGTCATTCTCAGTGACCCACTTAAAGAATTTGTGGTTCCCATTTCCCCAAATCTGGGTCTATAGGATTATAGGGTATTGAGTACCTAGAGGGAGGAAGCTTCCACCTGGGAACACAGCAGGAGTCCTAGTCACTTTTAAAGTATGCTGTCTTGTAGTGCTCTTTTCCATTCTGTATATTACATGGACAAATATAGCAGTCGCATCCTGGGGACAGAATGGTGGCTGAAACTCAGGTATTTCACAGATGAAAGTCTGTTTAACACAACCTCGTAGGTTTGCTATTAAATTCATCAGGTGTGCGAGCCAAGAGTGAACTGAATCTAGAATGGGTAGTAGAATAGTCCTCCGTTATACATAGTTTTCCTTTCCACGGTTTCAGTGACCTGCAATCAACAGTGTTCTAGAAGATTCTTTCTCTGATGTAGCATCAGAAGGTCAGTGGTAGCCTAACACTATGTCACAGTGCCTACATCATTCACTTCACTTCATTTCATCATATAGGCATTGTATTATTTCAAATCATTTCAGGAAGAGGGATGAGAACAGTACAATGAGATGTTTTGAGGAACAGAGACCACATTCGGAGTTTCTATTACAGTATGTCATTATAATTTTTTATTTTATTATTATTTTTGTTGTTAATCTCTTACTGTGACTAATTTGTAAATTAAACTTTATTATTAGTATGAATGTATAAGAATAAATATAATATCAATAGGGTTTTATCACCCATGTTTCAGACATCAACTTGGGGTCTTGGAATATATTCCCCTTGGATAAAGAGAGGACTACTATAGTGGAGAATATGAATTTCAGTCTCAATTATGAGTTACAGACCAGGTGCAACAGCAGGATCTGTATTTTATTCCACTACCTTTTTATAAGTTTCTTGAGAAGAAAGAATTATCAAGAACATGCTCCCACAGATCTGTGTGTGGGAACATGTTCCTGGTAATTCTTTCTTCTCAATTCAAATTCTAAATTTTAATGTAGCTGCATTTAATATGTACTATTTTTAGAGAGTATGTGAAATTATAAAGAGGTATCCAAGAACAATTAAGTGGTACAAATACATTCCAAAGATAAGTCTTTTGAGAAATGTTTCTATACTACGACGAAAGGGGAAAAAACAGTTCTTGGGAAGTAGTAAGGAGAGATGCGCTTTCAACGATTTTGATAGATGGAAAGTCGAAATTGGATCAATTGTAACTTCTTCAATTGTAGCTTCTTCTAAGAAACAGCAGGTTTCAAATGTATTAGGATTATTGTGTTCTTACAGAAATCCCCAAAGAGTCAATTCACCCATGAATTGTTACAAAAATCCCCTAAAAGTCAATTCATCCAAAAATTGTGATTTAAAGTGTGGTGAATCAAGTTAATTCTAGGATTTTTAAATCTTCCAAATTGGGGTTTATTTAAGCTGATGGTTTTCATTAGTCTAAGAAGATTTATTAGATGTCAAAACTTCTAAAGTCAATTTAATCTAGACCAGAAACTCTACCAATGTTGGGATTTTTTTTTTCCTTGTCCTCTGAGACAGCTTGAAGTTAATGTACTAAATGAGGGAAAAATATATTTAATTTGAGCTCCATATTTGGGATACTTACTACACATTTTTCCATTTCTATCCTTGTAAATTTTCATGGCAAATAGAAAATGGCCAAGACCCTTCTAAAACTTTCCTCTTGGCTTTATTAACCTAAGTGTCATCAGGTAATAGCTGGCTTCTGAAGTTACTAAATTAGTGCAGACGTTGGAGAAGCCATATGCTTCATGAAGCCAAATTGAGGAAGAGATCTTACCTCTTCCTAATTAAGTTTTAATTTTGAATATATTCTCTCATTCTTAGAAACTGTTTGAAGGAGGTGCGTGGGTGGCTCAGTGGGATAAAGCTTCTGCCTTTGGCTCAGGTCATGATCTCAGGGTCCTGAGATCAAGTCCCACATCGGGCTCTCTGCTCAACAGGGAGCCTGCTTCCTTTCCTCTCTCTCTCTGCCTGCCTCTCTGCCTGCTTGTGATCTCTGTCAAATAAATAAAAATCTTTTAAAAAAATACCTTGAAGGACCTAGAAATGGCTCAAAAAATAGTAAGTGTATAACAGGATATAATTATAATAAATTAAGAAAGTCACTAAATATGGAGAATCATAAACTAGAGTAGTCCCAAATATAATCACAAAACCTACACCAATTGAGGTCACATTAAGTAATCTAAAACTAATGTCTCAGAGTTGCAAGATGATTGTCTGCTCACTTTGTCCTTCTGGGGAAGGTGGGGTGAAAGTGAAGATGGACAGGTGGCTAATCTGAATGGAAAGATATAGAAAGGAGAAGATATTTTTTGAAGTGTCCTCACAACTTTAACCTTTAAAGACCTTTTAAATTTAACTTTGCATCCCGAAACTATTCTTTATGAATATGCTTATAGTTAAAGGAAAAAAATATATAAATCAGATATGATGAAATATACTTTAATTTTTATACAAAACATTAGTTTTTCTTTTTTTTTTTTAAAGATTTTATTTATTTATTTGACAGACACAGATTACAAGTAGGCAGAGAGTCGGGCAGAGAGACAGGAGGAAGCCGACTCCCTGCTGAGCAGAGAGCCAGATGCAGGGCTTGATCCCAGGACTCTGGGATCATGACCTGAGCCCGAAGGCAGAGGCTTTAACCCACTGAGCCACCCAGGCACCCCAAAACATTAGCTTTTCAAACACAAATGATATTTATCCTTTGGTTCCTACTTCCTGGTAAGATACCAGGAAAAAAACTATTAGTTTTTTAGTTAAAAAACTATTTCCTCTGAGAGAAGGCCATTTGTTTAAAATGACTAAACTTTAGATTCTTTCAGAGAAACACAATTTACTAAAATAAAATCAACTATGCATTTACTTCAAATTTGTACTTATTTATAAGATTTAAATCATTTTATAAAAGTTAGAACCATTTTTTTCCTTTTTGCTAACTTTATAAGTTTATGTTTCTATTTATGTATTATGTCTATTTTTTATATTTTAGGGTCTTTTGTCATATTGCCTATTTTCTATCTGATTAAACAATAAGAGAAGAAGCAAATTTCTAAGCACTTATCAGAAAATATGGGCTTTCTGGAATTTTCTTCCAGTTACTCAAATGGATGTTATTATAGTTGTTGTTTTTGGTTTTGGTTTTTTGATAAGGTAAATACTAATCAAAACATTTCAGATTGAATCATTAATTCTTCCATTTTCTTCTTCTTTCTCTAAAGGAGTCACGAAGTCTAAAAGGAAAAGAACTTGAAAGATGTAAGATTTGAAATGAAATAAAAATTAAAAAGGAAGTCAAAACCTCATTCGAATACATACTCATTTAAAACTTTTGTCTGTTTAAAAATATCCAATTTAGGGGTGCCTGAGTGGCTTAAGTGGGTTAAGCCTCTGCCTTCAGCTCAGGTCATTTTCTTAGGGTCCTGGGATCAAGCCCAGCATCACTCAGCAGGTAGCCTGCTTCCCCCCTCTCTCTCTGCCTGCCTCTCTGCCTACTTGTGATCTCTCTTTGTCAAATAAATGAATAAAATCTTTAAAAAATAATAAATAAATAAATAAATAAATAAATCAAATTTAAAATGGAAAGACACTAGAAAAACACTTGATGATATGGTAAAAAGTTAGTATTTTCCTAACAAAATATTCATACAAAATGGAAATGAAATACAAACTGCCTTTTTAAAAGTAATCAAACAATATGAATAGACAATTCATACATAGAAAAGCTAAAATGGCTAATAAATACAGTAAAAATATTCCACCATATACTTATGAAAGATCAGAGGGACTTAAATTGAAATAATAGAAACTCATCTTTTGAAGAATCTAAGTTTTAGTTCTGTTTTTTCTTTCTTTTTTTTTTTAAGATTTTATTTATTTATATGAAAGAGAGAGAGAGATCACAAGTAGGCAGAGAGAGAGAGAGAGGAGGGGAAGCAGGCTCCCCACTGAGCAGAGAACCTGATGCGGGGCTTGATTCTAGGACCCTGGGATCATGACCTGAGTCGAAGGCAGAGGCTTTAACCTACTGAGCCACCCAGGTGCCCCTTGGTTTTGTTTTTTGTTTATTCTCCATTCACTCCTTGCAAGCAATATGATATATCAATCTATATCAAAATTATTTTAAAAATTCATAATTTGAATCAATATTCTACCCTAGAAAACTATTCTCAGATGCACAAAATAATCTGACAAACAAAAATGTTTATTGCACAAATGTTGTATAGATTTTTTTAACATTTTTTCATTTTTATTTATTTATTATTTTCTTGTTATGTTCAGTTAGCCACTCTATGGTACATAATTAGTTTTTGATGTAGTGTTCAGTGATTCATTTGTTAAGTATAACACTCAGTGTTCATCATCTTTCATTTTTTTAAAACATTTTATTCATTTAAGAGAGAGAGAGATCATGAGCAGGAGTAAGGGGTAGACAGAGAAACTGACTCCTCGATGAGCAGGGAGCACAAGAGGGACTTGATCCCTTTACCCTGGCATCACGAACTGAACCACAGGCAGGTGCTTAATGAACTGAGCCACCCAAGTGCCCTGGTTTTATTTTTTAATAGTGAAAAACAAGGTATACCATTGTAAGCTCTTTCAATAAATTATGCCATCTTGGGGCGCCTGGGTGGCTCAGTGGGTTAAAGCCTCTGCCTTTGGCTCGGGTCATGATCCCAGGGTTCTGGGTTAGAGCCCTGCATTGGGCTCTCTGATCAGTGGGAAGCCTGCTTCCTCCCTCTCTCTCTGCCTGCCTCTCTGCCTATTTGTGATCTCTGTCAGATAAATAAATAAAATCTTTAAAAATAAATAAATAAATAAATAAATGAATAAATAAATTATGCCATCCAATTAATGTATATTAGGTAGCCATTACTATTCTTTTTAAAAGAACTAGTAACAAAGAAAACCCCTTCTAATGTGAGGTGGAAAATGAAATAGAAAATTGCAAATATAATTGTATTACTTTGTCCAAAGTATCCTATGTGTAGGAAACAAAAGGGCTGAAATTGACTCCCTCCTCCCTATAAATGTTAACAGGAGCTTTATTTTTAGAGAAAGCCATTGATAATATTTTCTCTTTTTCCTGTTTTTCTTAATTTGTTGTATTTTTATTCATGAATTTAAGTTGCTTTTAATTGAATATCTTTTTTTCCCTAAAATATCAGAAAAGATAAAGTTGTGTCTGACATTTGGTATTCCTTGATGTTTGTTTTCTATCAATATAGGGTTAAAAACAAACTAAATTTTCTTCTGACATCTGAATTTCATTTTTTCCTATCACCATTAAAATGGTAGTCTTCCACACTTTAATCTGAAATTCTAAACACTTAATATAGTAGTTGATTTTGCCTATCCACTTGGGTTTGTTTTGTTTGTTTGTTTTGTTTTTGTTTTAAGATTTACTTACTTTAAAGAAAGGCGGAAGGGCAGAGAGAGAAGGAGAGAGAGAATCTTTTTTTTTTTTTTGGATTAATTATATGAAGAATTTTTTTCCCTCTCATTATCTTTATTTATCCCCCCCACACACACTTTGGGGTAGGAGTTTATTGATTTTTTAAATTATTTTTAATTTTTTAATTTTAAACTCAATTAATATATAATGTACTATTAGTTTCAGTGGTAGAGGCCAGTGATTCATCAGTCTTATATAATACACAGGGCACATTATGTCACATGCCCTCCTTAATGTCCATCACACAGTTACCCCATTTCCCCACACCCATCCCTTCCAAAAACCCTCAGTTTGTTTCCTATGATTAAGAGTCTCTAATGGTTTGTCTTCCTCTCTGACTGCCTTTGCTGCATCCCAAAGGTTTCAGACAGTAGTGCTTTCATTTTTCACTTGTTTCCATGATTTTTTAAAATTCTTCTTTAATTTTTTGTCTCACTCATTTACTTTTTAGTAGGATGCTCTTTAGCCTCCATGTATTTGAGCTCTTTCCAAATTTCCTCTAGTGACTGAGTTTGAGTTGCAAAGCATTGTGGTCTGGAAGCACACATGGAATGATCTGAATCATTTGATACCAATTGAGACCTCATTTGTGACCCAGCATGTTCCATGTGCGCTTGAGAAGAATGTGAATGTGTATTTCAGTGAAATGTTCTGAATATATCTGTGATGTCCCCTGGTCCAGTGTGTGATTCAAAATTCAATGAAAGGATAGAATATAACTGTAAAAATGAAAATTAAAAATGGTCTTAAAAAAAAGAGTTGATAAAATAAGAAATTGGCTAGAAAAGGAAAGAAAAAAAATAAAGTTGAAAGGCTAAAGAATTGTGGGAAATGAACCATGAATTCTATATACTATTTTCCCCTAGCACTGGAGTTCTGCAGTTTTCATTGATTGGTAAACTTGGCCTTGGCTAGATGTTCTTGCTGATCTGGGGGAAGGGCTTTTTGCATTGATTCTCAAGTGTCTTTGCTCTAAGTGGAGTCACATTACCCTTGCCAGGGGGCACGCTAAGTAAGCTGTTCCCAATTGCTCTCTAGGTTTCGTTCCCTGAAGGATTTTCTGCACAGCTTTAGAAGATGAGAATGAAAATGGTGGTCTCCCAATCTTCAGCCCCAGAGCCAAAAGCTCAGGACCCTTCTCTTCAATGTGCCCTCAGTGAAAAAGCAGTCAATCACTCCTATCTTCTTGGTCTCTGTCCCCACTCCAGGGTTCACCCAGACTGTAACCAACCATTTCTATCTCAGGTACATGACCTTGTTTCAAGTCTGTAAACCCACCAGACCCCGGCAGTATATACCCATGCTATTCCTCCCAGGGAAGGAAGAGGGGTCTCAAGGAGGATCAGCCACTTGGTGGGTCCTTGCTTGGAAAGCAATCACCCAACTGAGCCACAGTTCATGGTTTATAGCAACCCCAAGCTGAGAGCCCACTCCTGGGCTCACTGATGGCAGTCAGCTTCCCAGCTCAGATGCCTGGAAGCTCTGCTATGCTCAGGCACCCCTGTTCTTCCTGTGATGGTGGGGATCCTGAGACCACACCATCCCAGCTAGGATTCTACCCCAGTTAGCCACCTGAGTGCCTTCCAGGAAGGGATATCCCTCACCTAAGCAGACTTCTAAAAGTTCTGATTTTGCCTTCCACCACTGTATCACTTTCTGGTAGACCACTTCCATGGAGGCTCCCCCCTCTTATGGAGGCTCCCTCCCCTTATGGTTTATCTTCCAATATATCACCTTGGATTCCTTTCTCCATACCTCTTAACTTCTAGAAAGTGGTCACTTTCCTATTTTGTGAGTTGCAGTTATTGTTTTCTTAGATCTTCTGTTGAGTTCACATGTGTTCAGAATGATTTAATAGCTATAGCTGAATTCCTGGGACCAGACAAAACTGAGGTCTCCTACTCCTCTGCCATCTTGGACTAGCTCCTGGAGAAAGAGAATCTTAAGTAGATTCCCTGCTGTGCTTTTGTTTTTGCTTTGTTTTGTTTCGTTTTTTGAGAGAAAGCATAAGTAGGCAGAGTGGCAAGCAGAGCAGCAGGATGAGGGAGAGGGAGAAATAGGCTCCCCACTGAGCAGGAAGTCCAATCCCAGGACTCCAGGATCATGGCCTGAGCCAAAGGCAGATGCTTAACTGACTGAGCCACCGAGGCTCCCCAGTAGCTAGTGAAACTTCAAAGATGTCTAATGAAAACCCAGAAACTTGTCAAGGAACTTTCAAATGTTAATCAGAAAGGAAAAATCACAGTATTATGGAAAGAATAAAAAATATGTAACATTTGATTATACCATGACTCCAGTTTTCACATTACCTTTTACCAGTTTATAGTTTTCATTGTTAAAATTATAATAGATGTTAAATGCATTTTATAAATTAGTATTTTCTCTTTTCTCAACACTTAGCCATTTTCTGCAATTTTATGAAATGTTTATAATTACTTGTAATGTTTTTAATAATATTCTATTGTGTCAATGTAGCTGCCTTTATCCCCCTTAATATGAGACCTCTGGGTTCCCCCCTGATGTTTTCTTATATTTGATTATAAATAAAGATAGACTGGATATCTCCATGAGTACAGTTTTTTGCTTTCTCTAAATAATTTTATTGGGATAAATTCCTCGTAGTTTTATTGTTGTGTGAACTTATGTAAACAGTCATGAAACTAGCTGGAGAAATTCAAGAGTAAAAGAATAAACCATTTAAGTGGACTCTCTTATTTTTTTTTAATTTCTTTTCAGTGTAACAGTATTCATTGTTTTTGCACCACACCCAGTGCTCCATGCAATCTGTGCCCTCTCTAATACCCACCACTTGGTTCCCCCAACCTCCCCACCCCTGCCCCTTCAAAACCCTCAGATTGTTTTTCAGAGTCCATAGTCTCTCATGGTTCACCTCCCCTTCCAATTTCCCTCAACTCCCTTCTCCTCTCCATCTCCCCTTGTCCTCCATGCTATTTGTTATGCTCCACAAATAAGTGAAATCTTATGATAATTGACTCTCCCTGCTTGACTTATTTCACTCAGCATAATCTCTTCCAGTCCCGTCTATGTTACTACAAAAGTTGGGTATTCATCCTTTCTGATGAAGGCATAATACTCCATAGTGTATATGGACCATATCTTCCTTTTCCATTCTTCCGTTGAAGGGTATCTTGGTTCTTTCCACAGTTTGGCGACCATGGCCATTGCTGCTATAAACATTGGGGTACAGATGGCCCTTCTTTTCACTACATCTGTATCTCTGGGGTAAATACCCAGTAGTGCAATTGCAGGGTCATAGGGAATCTCTATTTTTAATTTCTTGAGGAATCTCCACACTGTTCTCCAAAGTGGCTGCACCAACTTGCATTCCCACCAACAGTGTAAGAGGATTCCCCTTTCTCCACATCCCCTCCAACACATGTTGTTTCCTGTCTTGCTAATTCTGGCCATTCTAACTGGTGTAAGGTGATATCTCAATGTGGTTTTAATTTGAATCTCCCTGATGGCTAGTGATGATGACCATTTTTTTCATGTGTCTGATAGCCATTTGTATGTCTTCATTGGAGAAGTGTCTGTTCATTTCTTCTGCCCATTTTTTGATATGATTGTCTGTTTTGTGTGTGTTGAGTTTGAGGAGTTCTTTTTTTTTTTAAGATTTTATTTATTTACTTGACAGACAGAGAGTGATCACAGTAGGCAGAGAGGCAGGCAGAGAGAGAGAGGAGGATGCAGACTCCCCGCTGAGCAGAGAGCCCGATTCGGGGCTTGATCCCATGACCCCGGGATCATGACCTGAGCCAAAGACAGAGGCTTAACCCACTGAGCCACCCAGGTGCCCCTGAGGAGTTCTTTATAGATCTTGGATATCAACCTTTTATCTGTACTGTCATTTGCAAATATCTTCTCCTGTTCTGTGGGTTGCCTCTTTGTTTTGTTGCTTCTTCTGCTGTGCAGAAGCTTTTGATCTTGATGAAGTCCCAAAAGTTCATCTTAGCTTTTGTTTCCTTTGCCTTTGGAGACATATCTTGAAAGAAGTTGTTGTGGCTGATATCGAAGAGGCTACTGCCTATGTTCTCCTCTAGGATTCTGATGGATTCCTGTCTCATGTTGAGGTCTTTTATCCATTTTGAGTTTATCTTTGTGTACGGTGTAAGAGAATAGTCGAGTTTCATTCTTCTACATATAGCTATGGGCTCTCTTATTTATGTACAAATGAAGCAATACTTCCTATAGATAGTGGCTAACTGAAAGAAGACATCCAGCTGTTACATTACCTGTTCTAGGCTTCTCTTAATTGTGAACCCTTAAACAAAATCTTCACTGTACAAATGGTCTTGACAGAGCAGTTAATTATCTCCAACAGAAAATAATAGCAATTTTTTTTTATGTTTACTTCCTCCTTAATGACTTATTTTGAGTAAAATAGGTGCATCATTCCTTGATTAAATCCATTTACAGACAGTGGAAGGCAACATTCTGTGATTATCAAGTAATATGATCATATTATTCACATGGAGGGAGCCTAGTTGAGTGACTAAGGCATACGTTCTGGGGTATACTGCCTTGGTTTGAATGCAAGCTCCACCATTTTCATACATTGTCAATTTACATACATACATATATAAACAGTTAATAGATTTTTCTTAATCTATAATATATAGGTATGAAATCTTACTTCATATGTAAATACATACACACACAAATACACACACACAACAGGTATAATAAATTTTATGCTTTCCATCTACCTAAGGCCCTAAGAAACCTTTGGTCTGACTCCTATTGCCACAAGGAAAGCTTTTAACTCATTTATAGCTAACAACCATATTCAGCAAGGTATCTTATCCAGTTACAGAGGAGTACACTTTGCAAGCAATTTATATTAGCATGTTGTTCCAGGAAATTGCTTTGCTTAAAGCCAGACAACCTTTGGATGATTTATTCAACTTCTCTTTTCTAATGTTCATGATAAGCTTTTGGCTACACCTGCTTTTAAAATGTCCATGTTAAACTTTTTAACATACTACGTGAAGTTACCTTTTAAAATTTTATTTGAAACATTCCCCAAATTATTTTCCATAAAAATTTTTATCTTACGTAAAGAATATACCCTGGGCTCATCTCTCAGCATATATGAAGTAGGTTTCTCACCAATTAGTTCTAAATCAGTACCTCAACTTTAATGAGAGGAAGTCAGGCCTCCCATGGTGAGCTGACCCAGGGCATACATTTTCTTTCTTTAGTGGA
The DNA here is from genome assembly GCF_022355385.1 of Mustela nigripes. NCBI lineage: Eukaryota > Metazoa > Chordata > Mammalia > Carnivora > Mustelidae > Mustela > Mustela nigripes. The sequence goes on along the minus strand of NC_081561.1, from coordinate 136,039,144 downwards.
CAGACAGAATGTTTTCATGCTGTGAAATGGGTAGAGAACATAACCCCAAAACTCATAATCATATATATTTTCAGAAAGCTCATTAAGAAAAAGATATTCATAATGGATGAGCAGTCTCTTCACTTCTATGAGTCAGGAGTTCTCAATTTTTTCTGAAGCAAATAGCCTTCTGATAAAAAATACAAATCCTGTCCTCAGAAAAATGCATCCATGTTCACAAATGTCTGTTAATCTATACAATTTGCAACATTCCTGGAACTCCTCTTTCAAAGTTTATCTGTCAAACCCCTTTGAGTTATTGAAACTGGTTAACAAGGTCTGTTCAAAATTCATCAAAAATCTACACCCAGGCCTATGGAAGTGCTGTTTACCTTGAAGATACTGTGGCATTTGCCCCAGTGTGTTTATTTCCATTAATTTTCTTTTGTCATGATGACAACTGCCTGAATTAAAACACATCCTCATAAAACCCCTTGCTTTAGCTAACCTAAGGCAATTACTTCAAGTTTTGTTCATTACATAATATAGGATCCTCTTCGGGATAAACTTCAAATGAATGGTTATTAGGAGTTAAAACCAGAAATTGCTTTGCTTCGCCTGGATGACTGATTTGCCTTTATCTTAGGAGCACTCTGAATAATACATCCATACATGTTCCTTTTTAAAAATTTACAGTTTGAAAACTGAGAGTCAGCTCTGTGGCCCTTAGCTCTTTTGTGTTTGGACTGTAAGACTGTGTTTTTGAGCATTAATGTAAATACTTGATTCACTTTATTTCTTCTTAGTTTTATCATCTATTTCTTATTTTCATTTTCTTGTTTAGAAGTCCTTTAATAAGTACTAGTAACAATGCAAAGAGGGAAAACATAAAAGATAGGAAAAAGAAGAGAAAAAAAGCTTTTTAACTGTTATATTTCTGTATATTCAAGTTCTTCCAAAGCAAGCAATTAATTCACTCTGATTTATAGTTTAAAGTTGTATAAGACTTTGGAAAATTTAGAATAAAACAGAAGCAAGTAAAAATACTTTTGTTAATCCACGTGTTCCACTGGTGGTTGCTAAATCTGAATGACCAAAACTTTATTTACTTTTTTTAGCTCCAAAACATTTTCAACATCTTTGTTATTAAAGCTTCCAAACAGGGGCACTTGGGGTGGCTCAGTTGGTTAAACATTCAACATTTGGTTTCAGTTCAGGTCATGATCTCTTGGTTGTGGGATCGAGTCCGGCACCAGGCTCTGTACTGATCACAGAATCTCTCAGATTCTCCTTCCCTCTTCCTTATGCTCGCTCTCTCTCTCTCTCTCTCTCTCTCTGTCTCTCAAATAAATAAATTAATTAAATATTTTTAAAAAGAAAAAAACAAAAGCAAAAAAAAAAAAAAAAACCCAAAACTTGCAAACATACAGAGGTTGAGAAAATAGCATCATGAACATTCATATGCTTATCACCTAGATTTTAAAGTTGTTAATATTGTGCTGTATTTGCTTCTTTAAATTTTTTTCTGCTAAAGTATTTTAGAGTAAATAGCAATTAACAATATCTCACCTCTATAGATTTTAACATGTGTCTCTGAAAAGTAAGGACCTATTTCTACATAATCACATAGCATTTTCACATCTAACAGAAGTAATAATCTTCCAAAATCACCTAATACTTTGTCTAGATTCAAATTCCCCAGTTATCCTCTTCCCAAAAACACTTTTTATAACTGCCAAAACTTCTTACCCTCAGAAGGTGTGATGGAAACATACTCAAAGCTCCTCTTTCATCTGTGTTTAGCCACTTCCTTTACCTCTAAACACCAACAAGCAAATGGCAAATAAAAATGAAGTGATGGGATTGATCCCACTGGGATTCCTTTCAGTGTCAAAGATTAACTCTACTTTATTTAGGTCATTAATAAAAATTACTTTCTGGGAAAATTTCAACTTTTGATCTTACTATAAATTAAGATACCACTTAACATAAAGTATTCAAAAATTCTATTAATTAAAATCAATAGACATTGATTTTTTTCTTTTTTTTTTTTAAAGATTTTATTTATTTATTTGACAGACAGAGATCACAGGTAGGCAGAGAGGCAGACAGAGAGAGAGGAGGAAGCAGGCTCCCTGCCAAGCAGAGAGTCAGATGCTGGGCTCGATCCCAGGACCCTGGGATCACGACCCGAGCCGAAGGCAGAGGCTTCAACCCACTGAGCCACCCAGGTGCCCCCTTTTTCTTTTTTTTTAAAGATTTTATTTATTTATTTGATAGACAGAGATCACAAGTAGGCAGAGAGGCAGGCAGAGAGAGAGAAAGGAGGAAGCAGGCTCCCCGCTGAGCAGAGAGCCCAATGTGGGGCTCGATCCCAGGATTCTGGGACCATGACCTAAGCCGAAGGCAGAGGCTTTAACCCACTGAGCCACCCAGGTGCCCCTAGACATCGATTTTTAATATAGGCTCACTCTATCACAAAGCTTACTTATTTATAATATTTATAATTTTGGGGGAAAAAAATTTTCTTCCAGTTCTTTTCAGCCATACTAGACATTGTCACTCTTTTAACATTTGATTATGCTCTTGGTCTCCCTTAAAAAACAAATAAACAACAACAACAACAAAAACAAAAACAAATACCACACTGGATCCTATCCTAATAATTTACACTATTCCTTGTATATTCCACTATTGAAGGTAGTGTAATCCTGTTATGTGCTTTAGAAATAATTGATGTAAATTTCTTTTTCAAACTTTTCTTTTGGGAGTATTACCTCATCATAAACATTGCCTAATTTTATGAAGCAACTGTAGATCAGGGATCTGGCATATGTTGTTATATTTTTAAAAACAAATTTCCAGTAAATGTAGTTTTCAGTTTACACTTATGAAGTCAAAATGTCAAGATGACTCAAAACAATACATTAAATTACAAGTGAACTTTACAGATTTGATTTGGTAAAGATAGCACAAGATTTAATGAGACCGTGTGTCTCTGATATGCCTGAGTGAGCAATCAGAGATCATTCAGGAAGATAACGTCAAAGGCCAGACCCACACCACTTATGTAAATACCTTAGGGTGAAATTAATCTAATAGGATGAAACATTTTCCTCCAAAGAAAAAAATGTCAAAGCATGTGGGAAATGTTACTGAAGTGTCTCCTCTAATGAAAATTTTAGTGAGGAACAAACTGTGGAAATGAATGCACTTCAGGGTAAGGCAGAGGCAAGTCAATCAGTACCTACAGGTCCCATTGTTTATTTCTACTGCGTTTCTTCCTGGCCAGGTGAATAGAAGTGTCTAAACACAAAGACTGAAATTACCTCAAGCAATATATTTGACCTTAATATTTACCACACATGAACATCTCCTCATTCTAAGACCTTTCTAGACGGGATTGAATCAATAAATACTAAACTATCCAGAAGGCATCGATTTAATAAAGGTGGAGATTTATTCTGGAGAATTCTGGAGGACAGAAAGCCTTGGAATGTGTGGTGCAGATTTTGAAATTGAGATATGATGTGGCAGTCTTTTGGCCATCAGTAGGCATCCCACATTTTGTTCCCCTTTTCAAGAGATTCATGGTTGAAGGAAGGTATGCCATTAAAATCTATCAACTCCTTACAAAGGCTGGTTTTCATTCCCACCTGCTATTTCATTTCATAAGAAAAGCAGATCCTGGAGAAACCACTACAGTACTCTGGTGAAGGACTGGTGGCATCTGTTTCTCATTGTTAGGACCTAAGCACTTGATGCCAGTAGACTTTTATAAGAAGATGGTCTAAATACCAAGACGTTGATGAGCAGATGCCCTTCTGGAGTGCTAAGGGCCTCTGAAAATGTCCTCCTTTATAAAAACAGTAATAAATCAGACAAAAAGGATAAATACATAAAAATTTTTCAGTCCTCTGGAAATTAAGCAAAGACTTGCGACAACTCAAGGAACACTTATTCAAGATAAGCTGAATCTTGGTAAGAACCTGGGGTTCTTACCCCAGGTGGGCTGTGTGGCATTTTAACTTGCTTCTTCCCAGCTTGTTCTTTCCAGCTCCATGGCAGTCTTGGGAATCAGCAGGCTTGCAACCACAGTTTCTGTGAAAACCCAAAGCCTAACACTGAAGAAGTCAAAACAAGTTTTGTCAAAGAAAAAATAGAGTGGGACAGCAGAGTGGTAAATCCACATACTGGGCAACAGGCAGCCCGTGAGTTTGGTTTGTGAAAGAAGAAGAACAAATGGGGGAGTCCCATAATCAAATTTGGGGGGAGGACACATTCCAGAGCAGAAGGAGGGATCCCAAGCAGAGTATACTCTTGGTAGGGAGTTAAAGAGAGTTCAGAGTTCAGAGTTCGGGGTGGGGGCTGATGTAACTACCCATTGTTATAGTTATAACACAGCAGGAACCAACCAGTTTCAAACATTTCTGACTCTGAGGTGAATTAAAATCAGTAAACATTACATGTTGATAAAACCAATTTCATAAAAATTAAGAACTTGTGTTCTTCAAAATACACGCTAAGAAGTGAAAAGGCAAGCCAAATTTGGGAGAGAGCATTTTCCAATATATGCATCTGACGAATGACTTTTGTCTAGATTACATAAAGAACTCCTAAATACTTATAATAGGAAGACAACCCAACTTTTTTTAAAGTGGCAAAATATTTGAGAAGATACATCACAAAAAAAAGTAATGTGACTGGCTAATAAGCACAATGAAAATTGCTCAGAGTCTTTAACCTCAGAAAAATGTAAATTAAAACGATAATGAGATGCACTGTGTACCTACTAGAATGAACAAAATGTTAAAAATCATAGAAAATAACAAATATTGGTGAAGATATAGAATAAGAGAAAGTCTCATCCATTGATAATGGAATTTTTTTTTTTTTACATTATAAAAAGAAAAAGAGATGCATAACATGTAGAACAAAGCAAACATAAGAGAGAAAGGGAAACAGATTTGGCATGATGCAGTTCATTTCATTTGCTTGTAAAGCCTGGCTTTTTCCTGTTAGAGTTTCCTTGAGACAGTCCTGTAATCAACTCCTACAATCATATTGGAGAGCTGGCTCAAATGGATTACTGTTGAGAACTAATATAGGGAACACTCTATCCAAATCAGCTATGTGCCCAGTTACCCTGTGGTAGGATCTCATGTGTCCCTTACTCCTCTACGTGGGGCCCCTTGGCCTTTGCTGAGCACCCGAGACAGAGAAGGAAGGGGCCAGTTTGAATATTCAGTATGCCAAGTGAATAAAGCAGCAGGAGTCTGCAGTCTTGAGTTTTGACTCTTCCGTTTCTCCCTTAATTTGTGAAATTTCCATCAACAGGGACCACTTCTATCATATTGGAAGAGTCGCCTGGATTCTGAAGTAGACATACCTTGGATTTCAACTTAGTTCACTGCCTAATGCTTAGCCAGATACTTAGTGACAAGACACTCCTATTACAGGAAGATCCCTTAATTTCTGGAACTTTTGATATGTGCGCATGTGTGTATGTGTATGCTTGCATTTTTGCTGTGTTTGTTCCCCTCCTCCCAACAAAAAAAGCGATTCTACAAAATCAAGCACTACGGATAATACTGCTTATAAATTAGATAAGATTGGAGACAAATCACTCAAAAGCCTCAAAGACCTGTGGAACTTTGCACCTAGAGCACTAGCGAAAGCAATAATAATCCTTATAAAATTATTATGGCAGTTTAATCTCTAAACAGTATTTGCACCCAGGATTAAAGTCAGCCCATTATAGCCCTAAGCCTAAAGTTCATGCTTCTTCATTCAAGAGATAGTCTTGGAGGGCATTTAATTCTCTATTAAGAGACTATTTCCGTATAAACTTAAAATCTGATCCAGGTAATAGCTGTCTCCCTTAACCACTGTTTTAGTATGGAGAACTATCTTTGCTTCTCCACCTAGAATCACAGAGCTGCCAGATCCTTAACGTGGAAAACCCAGTGCTTTGTGATGCCGGTAAGTCAGCCACTACCTGCACTATGTCTAGTGTACTTGTGTCGATTTTCAGTGTCTTTCTTGTGGTTTTCAGGTGTTGCTAGAGCTCGTTTCCAAAAATTGAGAGTTTATTACTATTACGTCAAAACATGAGCATGTTGGGGAAATCCCAAATGATCTTGTAGAACTTTCTACCAATATCATTCCACCTACCGATCATGTATGAGGTAATCATGTCAAAGTAGTAGAACAAATTTTATATATATTTCTCTGAGGTTACAAAGAGTTTGTCTTTAGACTTCGAGAGTCCCTGATGGAAAGCCTGCTTAGAAAAAAAACAAAACTACAACCAAAACCAAAGCAAGTACCCTGCTGGGTAGAGTCATTACCTTGAGCTCTTTCCAATCACTCGATTGGCAGCTGTTTGGAGCAAGGTGTGGTTAATCTTGGCAGCTGTTTGGAGCAAGGTGTGGTTAATTTTTTAAAACCCCACATTCACATCTCCAGTCATTGTCTGTGTAGACTCGGAGTCACATTTCCTGTTAGAATTCTCTCCATTTAGCTGATTCTCTATAATATCACATTGTGTCCCCAAGCTGGGAAGTGTGTCTAGTTCTTGGTATTCCTTGTCAATCTCAACTGACGTTTATTGTATCTTGTTGCTATTCTTTGCAGATTCTTTTTTTTTTCTTAAGATTTTATTTATTTATTTGACAGATAGAGATCACAAATAGACAGAGAGGGAGGCACAGAAAGAGGAGGAAGCAGGCTCCCTGCGGAGCAGAGAGCCCGATATGGGGCTCGATCCCATGATCCCTGGGATCATGACGTGAGCTGAAGGCAAAGGTTTTCACCCACTGAGCCACCCAGGCGCCCCATTCTTTGCAGATTCTTAATAGGAGTTTTTAGTTTCCCTTACTAGGGATAGAGTTTTGTTTTGTTTCATTTTTAAGATTTTATTTATTCATTTTGTCAGAGGGAGAAAGAGAGAACAAGCAGGGGGAGCCGCAGGTAGAGCAGCAGAAGGAGAAGCAGGATCCCCACTGAGCAGGAAGCCCACAACAGGAATTTATCAGAGGAGCCAGGGATTTTGACCTGAGCTGAAGGCAAATATTTAACCCAATGAGCCACCCGGGTGCCTCTGGAGTTTTGTTTTCTATTCAGAATTTTTTATTTTCATTTTCATCCGTGAATGAATTTTAATTTTATCTCTCGTAAAGAGTTTTCCCATTGATCATATGGTGCTTTAAGTAAAGAGCATTAACTCATTGTTATGCATTTTGTCAATATTGTCTCTCAATTCGCTCTCTATTTTTGAACAAACATGTACCCTGGACACCTTTACTCTGGGATTCCCATCACCATTTGGTTTTTTGGCTTCTGCTGCTTACTAGCTGCCAGCCCTAGTTCCTCCTATTCTAATTGTAGCCAATAACACAATTTAAGTTTCACCCTTTCCACTGCCTGCCTTTAGCTAAGCCAGGGCATACGTATAAGCTTGACTTTTTATTAGTAAAAACCCTCTTTAATCATAGAGTCTTCGGCATTCTGAAGTTCCCACAGTTCGTAAACAGATCTATCTCTGCAGCTAGTTTTTAGTAGTCTCAAACTGAAGGCTGCGGGCAGCAGGGACTTTTGGCTTCCGTGATTCAGAGTCCTCCCTGGACTCCTCTCTCCTCCTGGTCAATCACTTTGGAATGAGGATCTATGTTTTTCCACAACATAGCTTGCAAGGGCCACCATGTATGTTAGTGAACTTAACTGGCTCCTTTCTATTTTACCTAGACCATAAGACAGTCAGAGATCCGTTTTTCCTGTCTGACTTTACCCCTTGGAATCACTCTAAAGTTACAAGACTCAAAGCCCTTTAGTAACTATAATGTCTGAACCACAAGAGTCAGAAATGGTAGCCCACGTATCACCTGAAAGCTTGAACTGTTTACTTTCCAAATCAGATTAGGCAAATGTCTTACGTCACCCTACATCATCTCAGCACAGGGATACATCTAGGGTATATGAGGCTCTGGTTAATATTTTTCGTGGGGTCCTACCCTATTTAAAAAATTGATTTGAAATGTTGGCAGGAGCTCCCCTCTACTTGCTAGATAGAATCCCACCCCATTCATGAATTGCTTAATAAATCCAATTAGAAAAATATAAAAAGTGAAATGTTTTACAAAATTCATGGCCACATGTGAGGTATAGTGATCTTCCTATAAATATTTTAAATGTGTGTAGAAATAGCACTTAAATATTAGTTTATTATCCCATCGGTGCACATAGAAATTTTTCATTCTGAGTGAGTTACCCCAAATTAGCATATTAGTACCATTCAGGTTATCCAATTTGAGATTCTACAAAAGAAACATGCCCCATTCAGCAGAAGTGATCTGGTTGCCAGGCTGCCTCCTGGAACTGGTACCCCACCGTAGGGACCCCTGAAGCCCCATAAATAAAAGCTGAGGAGCAGGGAGCATGTTTCTTTTATGTACTTATGTATTTTTATATAAATCGGTGAGGGGCTCCTGGGACATCTGGTCAACCCTACAATAAGCCAGAGAATCAAAGAACACTCCCAAAAAGAAGAAACGAGGACCAAGATCCACATGGGTTCTAATGGAGGCCCAGGGCATCTTATCCAGGATAACATTGCCAGTAGGGGCCAGTCCTAGGTGTGACTTAGAAAATTTCAAGAAGAGCAAGCCAAAGTGCGGAGTCTTATAAGACACATGGTCCAGAGTGATCTACCTGCCTGGGCCAAGGCAGAATAATCCCGGTAAAGACACGTTAAGGGTCTATTTCTCCTTGAACTGGTTTAGAGGTTAATATCTTTCAAGTTTGGGAATCATAAAAAACATATAAGTAACTTTAAGTAACAGGAGTTTATCAAAGGATGCTGCTGTGTTTTTGCCCCAGGTTTTTGCTATTCTAGTATCTCCTTCCCTTTTGAGGTGTTGCTGTTAGCAATTCTCCCACGCTCTCTCTTTATCCCAACCTTCTCAGCCCAAAGTGGGAAAGATCTAATTTGTTCAGTTACTCACCATCTGCTACAAGATGTTCTGGTTGAGACACACGTGTCCAGAATGGCAAGACTGATCTCCCGACAAGACCACTGCCATCTTTCTCAAAGGAAACTGTGTACCTAGCAGACACTATGAGACTTCATAACCTGTCCAGTGCAAGGTTTTAGATACATTTTACCAGACTGTCTTTTAAAAGAGCGTTCCCAATCTTCCTTGCCATCAGAAATGTGTGAGATCGCTTATTTCTTAGATTATCTGTCAATAGCGAGGAGATCCACTTTTATAAATGATTAGCTAAGTTGGTAGACAAAAGGCTAGAATACCATTTAAATATACAAAAGCCATTTCTTAGTAGTAATATTGGCTATTTCACCATATACTTGTTAATCAACTGTATTTTCTTGATGAATAATCTCTTTGTTCCTTAACTCCTTTATCAATTTAGAACCGAATGTTTTCCATATCCATTTGTATGAGCTAATCATAACTTAAAGATATTGACCATTTGTTTGCTATATGTAAGATGAGTCTATCTTTCTCCTCTTCTCTTTCTTATCCTTCTTCTCTTCCTCCTCCTCCTCCTCCTCTTCCTCCTTCTTGCTTTTAAATTTTGGATAAATTTATCTTTTGATGGACATAATTACAGAATTTCTCAGATAATCAAAGCTATTAATATTTTTTTTTGTAATTCATTCCATCCCTTTTGCACACAAAAGCGTTCCTTTTCTGTTTCGTGGATTTGCTTAACATTTTAAATTCCTCTTATTTTAATATTCTCTGTATTTTAAATGTTTATTTAAACTCATAGATACAGAGAGCATATTAGTGATTGCCAGAAGTGAGGGGATGGTGAAATGGGTGGTGGTCAAAAGATACAAACTTCCTGTTATAAAACAGTGAGTTCTAGGGGTGTAGTGTACTGCATGGTGACTATGGTTGATAATTTGTTAATAATTTGAAAATATACAATCTAAATTAATGTTTTCAACAAAAGCATACTCATCATCTATCTGCATTATTAATTAAAACATCTTATTCTATTTATTTATGGTGTTACTTGTTTTTAGTTACACATTTTTATATAAAATAAAATTTGTGTCTCAAGAGTAGATAAAGAATGATCTAGATTAGGTTAAAATACCAAAGTAAATATAAGATATTCAGATATTCACAGGTCACTCACATAAACTGTGAATCAATACTGACATCAGTTTAATTTTATTTCATAATCAACTAAACATTTCAAATTAAACAGATGCAAGTTAAAAATTCCCTAGTTTTTATTTTAATGACACATTTCATAAATTGCACAATATTTATAAAATATTCATTTTGACTGTTCCATAACTTGGGGAGAGGGGTGGCAACAATTCTGCCAGATGGTTAAATTCAGCAGAAGATACTCCCATTTTCCTAATTTGAGAGATAGAAAGCAACTTTTATTCCCAATATAAATTCTAGACAAAAACCATACATTTGGCTTACTTCTCATATTAAACATTAAGGATGATGATATGCAAGCAAAAGATAGCCTTGTTACTAAGTTAATGCTCTCCTGAAATCTTACATGGCTATATGACAATTGCTGAATTTGTTAAAAACCAACTTACAACAAATTGGTTATCTTGTAAACCATTCGTTCTTTCTTTCTTTCTTTCTGTTACATTAGAGAGCATCATTCTATAGGCATCATTAAGAATACTTGTCCTTAAGGAACAATGGAAAATATATGCTAAATACAAATATTAAAGAAAAGGCTATACACAATCTCTCACTACATAGAAATTATTACATTCTTGAGCCATATATAGACACAATATCTGTGAGCACTGCATTACAGAAACCAAAGTGAGAGTACATTTTTCTTCACTAGAAATCACAATATTCAGAGAAATAAACGAACAGCAAAATAAGCTCGCTAGTCACTATATCAGCTATGAACCACAGGCCTTTTGAATAATACCGCAGTGAATGTGTGTCCATAAGTGAAAAGGGGTAGCCACAGGCATTTGCCACTGAAGCCCTCCAGCACCCATATTTGGGAATGTACCTTTCTTTTTAAGGGTGGCTTTCTGAGGAAGCAGACTCGTTAAGTAACTGTCTGCACCAAGGACCATATGACATGGTCTAATCATTGTACAAAGACTGTTCATAGGATCTGAGGTTGAAATTCATGAGAAAGCACACAAGGGATGATGCCTGATGAGTCAATCCAGGAAGGAGAATTCTTCAAGGCTATAACCTGTATTTCATGACAGACTCTCTCCCTACGGACCATTATTTGTTTGCTTGTAAAGTTCTAGGAGAAAGTCCCTAGATAAAGTGCTTTCCCAATTGCTAGATTTAGATCTAAGAAATACAATTTATCCCTTAGGAAAAATGTAAGCTCAGTATTGAAGTTTGTTTTTAGGTCAATGAATTGGATTTGCTGTTGTTTTCTAACAACATAACTGCAACAGTGAAGAAAAGTTAACACCTTTCAGTAAAGCCATGGGTTTTGCCTCAGTGATATAGGTAACAATTCTTGGGAAAGGCACAAAGAGGCGGGGGGTGGGGGGGTAAGTGTCAAAACTAAAGTGTTCTGGGGGCCTGAGTGGCTCAGCCGGTTAAGCCTCTGCCTTCAGCTCAGGGCAGGATCTCAGGGTCCTGGGATCGAGTCCCCCACCAGGCTCTCTGCTCAGCAGGGAGCCTGCTTCTCCCCCTCTCTGCCTGCCTCTCTGCCTACTTGTGATCTCTCTCTCTCTCTCTGTCAAATTAAAAAACAAACAAACAAACAAACTGAAGTGTTCTGTAACAGCCACAGAGATTCCCTTTCTTCGCTTGGTCCCCACACCTCTCAAAAATGAGTCCCATGAAAGAAACTTAAAATCTCTGTTTTGTCACTTTTATGCTCATATAATCCATTAAAAATCCAGGTTTGTCAGATGATTCATGTCATTCTAAAGACAGTAAAATTAGAATTCCTTAGGATAGGTTTATTTTTAAAAAGTGACATAGTGACTTTTTTCCCTTTATAGTCACATCGGACAGTGGATGAGGATTGTAAACCACAAATATCTGAAGTTTTAATTATTTTAGTCTAATATATATATATGTGTGTATACACACACATATATTCTGTATCACAGCTGAGTCTTAGGTAAGAATCACTGTCTTGAATAACCTTCACGTTGAGCTCAAAATACATAAATAGATAACTATTTGGAAAATACCACTATTTTGTGAGTCACGAGGAAGGAAAACACGTATTCAAAGAAACTATGATTTACATTGTAATGTCCAACTTAGGAAGCGTGAACTCAGCTCGGCAACTCGTGAGCTGTTTGGGCCACGCGCTCCTAATTCCGTTTAGCCTGGTTGCAATCTTGTGTCAGTAAAAGACAAGTAAAGGAAGAAACAAACCAAAGCACGGTCCTCAGGAATCTGGGAACGCCTTTATAATCGACTCATAGGCAGGGGGCGGCGGTGTGGAAAAGCCCATGCGGAGGCTGTGACTGGACCAGTGGAAATCAGGGCGGCCCAGACTGTGCGAAGCGCTGGCGGCGGGAACCGTGCTGCGGGCCGGCAGCGTCATCAGCTGACTGTCCGTTTCCACGGGGAGTGGGGGACTCTGCAGAAAGGGGTGGAAAGTGGAAGCCCGGAAGCTTGATTTTCTTGGAAAGGAATTTGCTTGCTCCAGGGAAGCTTGTCGCTGGAAGGTGAGGCTGGCCAGGCTGAGGTTACTCCGCCGTTCGCAGCCACTGTGGCGGTAAAACCCAGTTCTGTTGAGGCCGTGGTGGTAGGAAGACCTCGATCGCCGGCTGGAGCTCCACTGCGAGATGGGGGCGCTGGCTCTTCTTCGGGACAAGCAAACAAACATAGCCCAGATAAATCCTGCGATGATGAGCACAATTGCAATGGACACTGTGAAGGACGTTAGGACATCCTCTGAAACAAACAAGCAAAAAAAAAAAAAAAAAAAAAAAATCAAATAGGTAATTTAATTTGTAAATAGGCATTCCATGAAAAACACAAGGCAAAGCACAAATAGCAACTTTGGAACGTGTGCTCTGTTGAAACATTCTGAATTAGGGAACTAAAAGACAGTGCTAGACGCATATGAATATCAGCTGATATGTTTGCATTCTTTAAAGCAAAATGATAGAAAATGACATGTTTAGCAGTAGCATTCCCGTTGCTTATGCTATTTTCTCACCTAAAGAAATAAATAATAAAAATAGTCTTTTCTTTAAAGGCTGTTCTTTAGTTCATACATTTTTATAAGGCTGCAAATACAGTCCAAATTTCCTTTTGAGTTATAGCGGTAACAAGGCGCCAGAAATTGATAAAGGATTTTGTAGTCAAATTGGACTTTGCTTTTTCCTGTCTGCTTTCATCGACCCCAGTGATGTCTTCCACCTGCGGGCTTCATGATGTCTCACTTCCTATCCTGCTTCTGAGAAGGAAGTGATGAGCTAGAACCATCTGGTTGGCTGACTGATTTATGTTTGATTTCCTGAGCTCCGGGACTGTACCCTGTATCTCTGACTCACTGACGGCATGACCTATGCAGACTCCTGTGCTCTTTCTTGGACCACCAGTTCCAGGTCATGCTGCTGTCATGCCCTCATTGTGCTAACGAAATTTTTATCTCCTGAATCCACAGAATCTCTGCTATACATCAGTATCCTTCAATTCACAGAACTTGTACTTGTCCGGATTTCCTGTTCAGGGGCAGGGGAGTTGTTTTCCCAAAATGGAAATTCTAACTTACTGTTTCTTGTGAACTGAAAGCATATTTTTGAGAAAAGCTTCATAGCAGAGCCACTGTGCTGAATGTAAAGAAACTCTGGATGTTAGAAAACCCATTCAGCCTTATAATTCACATTTCCCTACCCTCCACTCCGTGATCTAACCCACTCTCCCAAAGCCTGCCTTTTTCTCTGAAACTCTGTTCCTTTCCATCTATTTTTCTTTCTGCCTAGACACGAGTTTTAAATTTCTTTCTGAAAAACCTATTTTTCAAGATTCATTTCAAGTACTGCTTTTTGGATAAAGACTCAAGTTTCTGTCTTCTGTCTTCTACTTAATGTTAAGAGGGAAGCTGTCTTATCTAATTGCTCATCTAGGGATTCTGCATGGAGATGACCCTGGACTGGAAATTAGCTAAGCCGGGTTTTGAGAGTGGGAAAGCAAGAGAAGGGATACACGTGCTTTGAAGTTCCTCCCATCAGGAGGTAGAGTCTATTTTCTACCCCTCAAAGCTGGGCCAGCTTCACCCCTTGCTTTGGCCAGTAAGAGGGGATGGACATGAAACAGCAAAATGAAGACTAAGCTTCAAGAGGTCTTTCAGCTTCTGCCCTTGATGCTCTTGGAAGCCCTGTAACTGCCAGGCATCTGAACAAGCCCAGCCTACTGAGGACGAGAGACACATTGGACCAGTTACCACTATTGCCCTGGCCAACAGCCTGCTACCTCCAAACACATGAAGGGGTCATCCTAGATAATTCAGTTGTTAACCACACAACTGACTGTGGCCCATGAGGGAAAACCAGTAGAAAACCTATGAAGCTGATCCCAGTCCAAACTCCTGACCCACAGAATTGTGAACTAAATAAATGATATTTTTAAGCTACTATGTTTTGGGGTACTTGGTTCCACAGAAAAAGCTAACCAATTCAGAGTTCTCAAGTCAGCTTTATCACTAACATATAGTGTGATATTTAGGAAATTTGTTTGGACTCCTTAGCTTTTAAATGAGAAAGTTAGATTTTATGAATACCAAGGGTTTTTTTTTTTTTTTTCAGTTTTCTGTTGTAATCTAGGGTAATATATAGAAAATCTGTAATACAGAAATAGCAAAACCAACCAATGTTAATAAATACAGGGAGGGAAAGTGAGCCATAATTTTCCTTCATATAATTACAGTACAATGCAATTTATGAGACCAAACAATCATACATAAGAAAAATCATTGCTCCTTTATATTAGTATATATTTGGTGTTCCTACACTTTATATTGTCACATTTATCTTCTGTGTCCAGACTACGTATGTTTTGTTCTACTTTCACAAATACTTATATCAAATTCTTCTGAAACAGTTGATTATATCAAATCTAAACAATAAATTTTTTACAATAGGGAGATGACTTCCTAATTACAAGATGACTTAGAACAGCTCTGCTAAACCAATTACTGTCCTTCCAAAATGTATCTCATAAAAATAATATTGACTCGGCCTTCAAATGCAACCTCTTGCAACAGGCTTTATCTGGAAAAAGCAAATAAAGAATAAATACAGTCAGAAACTAAAATCAGACTTACTGGTTATATAGTAACATTCAAATTTAACTTGTAACTATCAGTGCTCCAAATATTTGGAAACTGAAAAGGAAGTTGTAGGAATTTTGGATTGCCAAGACAATGTCAGCCATGTGAATCAGGATTTCCCAATATTTCTTCTGAAAACAAGATGCATGAATAGAACTATACAAAACCCAGGCCTTCAGCATAATTAGACGACAAAGACCATCCAAATTTCAAGTTACCTAGAAAGTAAACTGATAAAACAGGTACCAGTACATTCTCCTCCATGCTTCTACCTCAAGTCTTCACTGAGAGGAGTGACAACTTCAGAAAAAGTGTGAATATAACAAAAACATACTCTGTTCTCTGAAGGAAACAACTATAGTAAAGTGACTAATAGATGTACGCAGGAACATGAGGAAGCAGGCTTGGAAAGTAATCCTTCCCGAGGAAGAAGAGGATAAAGTGTGCAGTCAAAAGATTACATCATGTAGGATTCCATTTACAGGAAATGTCCAGAATGAGGAAAACTAGGGCAAAAGCAGATTAGTGATTGCCTAGGGCAGGTGCGTGGGGTGGAAAGGAATGGGAGGGGTTGCTAACAGCCAGAGGTTTCTTTTTGAAGGATAGAATGTTCTCAAATTAGATGGGTGTGATGGTCACATAACTCTGTGACTATAAAAAAACATTTAATCATATCCTTTAAATGGGTGAATTATATAAGATGCGAATTATGTCTCAATAAAGGTGAATTATGTCTCAATAAAAAAATTATGTTTTTCTGTTAAAAACTGAAAAAGAAAAGGAGAGGTGCTTTTTGGAAACCACACAATGAAGAAGAGAAGAGGGGAAAATTTAGGATCTTTCAAGATAAAAAAAAAAAAAAAATTAGGAAAAAAGGACACATAATTCCTCCCCACCTCCATCCTTTAAAAATAAAAGTCCACCAATAAAAACATACCCTGCTGCACGGAGGAAAGAAGGAACCTGAATGATTCCTGGGACTTTGACATGGGCAGGTGAGCGTGGATACGAATATCATTCATCCAAACCGGGGAGAAATGTCAGGTTATGGAACAAGGAGAAGTTGGTATTGGAAGATGCTAAACTTGAATGCCCTTGAGATACTCATTTGGAATTAGGGTTACATAAATATGGAGCTTAAAGAGAAGCAGAACTGGGACTCCCCGTGCTCCAGGAGACTTGCTGCCATCCATGGAAAGCACTTTGACTAAAAGTAAGAGTGCATTTATAGAAGTGAGTTGAGAATAGACCTCCAGGAAAATCACAGTTTAACAGGTGGCAGAAGTAAAAAAGGCAACAAAGAAGGACAAATTTGGGAGGTTTGAGGACACAAAACAATATGCTAGCGCTGAATCCAAGAAGAGAATTTTAGGTCTAAGTAAGTCCTGGCTACATGCCCCAAAGACATTTATCTATTAATTTGTTTAACATATAAAGCACCCACTAGATACCAAGTAATGCTAAGTTTATAGGCAAGTCTTAGCTTTGGTGGAGTTTTCTACATTCCGTGAGACTTTCTTCAAGTCTTATGCAGACTTATATAGATTAATCTATAAGAAAAATGTCCTTGAAACCTGAAGTGAGAGTGCTGTGGGCCTCAATGCCCAGAGCAGATTGAAGTCAGATGATGGAAAGTCATGAGTGCCTCTCCAGAAACTTCAGTCTCTCTGCTCAGGCAAGACAAGCAAAACAGAGGGTTAAGCAAAGCGACCCATTAGGAAGGACAGAATATAGAGCTAGTAGCAATAAGTGAGATAGACCCAGGCCCAGAGCAGGGTGGATAGTAAAACAAGTCTGGACATGCCTGCCATGCTTCAGATATGCAATAGTAATAATGACTTAGTCTGGGAAGTGACAGTAAAAATAGGAAGGGAAAAAGTTGGTCATGAGAGACCCAAAGTCAAAAGAATCTAAAAATTATTCCAAAGTATTATACTTTCTAATGCACTAGAAATAAGACATGGTCGGGGGCAGTGGGGTTGAAAACTGAGGTACAGAGAATTCTGCTCCTAAGATCTCAACTATGATGTTATATTCTAGCAGAAACTTGATAATCAGATTAAACCATAATGTTTTAGGAAGTGTTAAGTATCTGCTCACTTTATGATACTTATATGCCTTTACTACTTTATGTAAGTTTATGACAGAATAGATTTGCTCATTTTTATTTGTTATTGTGATCATTAACATTAAATTTCCATTAAGATTTGGTCACTTGTAATGGCTACATAAATTCTATACTTCACTGAAAAATGTTTTTTTTTTTTTTTTTTAAAGATTTTATTTATTTATTTATTTGACAGAGAGAAATCACAGTAGATGGAGAGGCAGACAGAGAGAGACAGAGGGAAGCAGGCTCCCCGCTGAGCAGAGAGCCCGATGCGGGACTCGATCCCAGCACCCCGAGATCATGACCCGAGCCGAAGGCAGCGGCTTAAACCACTGAGCCACCCAGGCGCCCCACTGAAAAATGTTTTAATTGCTCTAGAAAATAAATAAAAATCATGAACTACTCAAATATTTCATAGAACTAAGTCCTTCGTCTTCTTTTCAAATGAGTCCAGGCAATTTACAAAATTTGGCACTTTGGTTTAAGAAAAGAAACTAATTTTACCTGACTTCGGTGAGTTTTTGGCAATCTTTGTTTCTGTAAGATATATTGCATATAATTTGAATAATTCCTCATTGTGTGTATGGTTTTTTGTTAAATATTTTATTTATTTATTTGACAGAGAGAGAGAGAGAGAGAGATCACAAGTAGGCAGAGAGACAGGGAGAGAGAGAGGGGGGAAGCAGGCTCCCTGCTGAGCAGTGAGCCCGATGTGGGGCTCGATCCCAGGACTCTGAGATCATGATCTGAGCCGAAGGCAGAGGCTTTAACCCACCCAGCCACCCAGGTGCCCCCTTCATTGTGTGTTTTTAAGTGATCAGTCATCCTTGGAAAAGTTTATTTATAATTTATACCCCAGAGAAACCATGAGTTAATTATGATGAGAAACACTTGAATCAAAGAGTCTGAACAAAATCACTCAGAAATATTATCTTCCTATTTAGAATAATGAGTGAATAATAAACTCCAGTTCATCCAAATATTTTACTTTTGAATAGGAAAATAACGCATTAGGTACAGACCTAGTAGGTAAACTATAAGTTCCTTCTAAATTTGGACCAAATTTAAAACCCCAGAAAGTTTGAATCAAAGCTTTAGGAAATTTTTGATATTTGGAAGAATATAATTTATATAAAAAATGAAACCCTGTTTTTATTTCATTATTTTGTAAAACACTATAGAATGTTTGGGGAACCTGGGTGGCTCAGTAGGTTAAAGCCTCTGCCTTCTGCTCAGGTCATGGTCTCGGGGTCCTGGGATGGAGCCCTGCACTGGGCTCTCTGCTCAGCAGGGAGCCTGCTTCCTCCTCTCTCTCTGCCTGCCTCTCTACCTACTTGTGATCTCTCTCTGTCAAATAAGGAAATAAATAATCTTAATAAAAAATTTAAAAACTACTATAGTATGTTTCTAATTTAATTAATTTATAGGTCGCAAGCACTACTTTTCATGCATTATATCACATAATTCCCACACAACCCCATAATGGAAATACTTTATTTCTTAAGTTCATTGTCAGAAAAAGTAATCTAAAATGAAAGTGAAGAATTTAAAATGCATAAAAAGATATCAATTTATACCAGGTTTTTTTTTAAAGATTTTATTTATTTGAGGGGAGAGAGCATGAGCAGGGGGAGGGACAGAGGGACAAGCAGGTCCCTGCTGAGAGGGGACCCCAACACAGGGCTTAATCCCAGGATCCTGAGATCGTGACCTGAGCCAGAAGTCTGATGCTTAACTGACAGAGCCACCCAGGCACCCCAATTCAATACTAGATTTGGCAACCTGTTACAAACAGAAATATATGGGGAAATTGTGCTAAAGCAGTATTATGCATTCTATACATATATTCTCCAGGATCAACAGCCTCTACTGGAGAATTTTAAATATAAACTTCAGATACAGAATTACAGATAAAGGTTTGCAGCAAAAACTAACTCTTAGAAATGTCTTTGCTCTGAATCCCAACTTTATTGATATTGAAATAGTGTCTAAAGTTTATGTGATAGAACTAAGTTAGTGTATTTTAATAACTGAATACTGACAACTAGCACTGATCAGGGGACTATTGCTTTTACTTATGTATGACGTAAAATGCGAAGACAAATACTCGTTTGCAAAGTATATGCCCCTGCTTTTATGTATAAAGCAATGTAAACACTGGAGTCTGATTGAGAATTCTAAATATTTCAGGATACAAGCAGATATAACATATGATATTAAAGAGATACATTCACTTCATTTCAACTAAATGGAGATAAAACTAGAATCTTGAAAGAGAAAATAGATTCAGTTATCCAGTAAAGAAGCATTTAAGGGTTCCAGGAGTTTCTATGCAAGGCTTCAGTGTTTATACCCTTTGAGGTTCTCTATCACTGTCTCTCCTAACAAATAAACTGTTCCTAATGGTTTCTCTTTACTGAAAAATAGCATAAGATTCTATTTCAAGAAAAAAAAATTAGAAACTTTTAAAATGTAGATTCAAAGTAAAATAATGTCTTCTCTATTAAATTGAGAAAATTAGCAAAGGCAACCAAAAGACATGGAGTAAGAAATAGATTTCCGTGCCAGGTCACTGTTTGATTTCCAAAATACATTATTCTGACATAAGAAAACAAGAGTAACATTTAAACTCCAGTAGACCAGTGGTTAAAGAGTATGTTCAACCATCAAAATCTTCTTAAGTGAAAAATTTCAGTTTTGTGGGTAAAAGGATTATTTTGGTGACACTAGAACTAGAACAGTATTTCTAGGAGAGCAATCTGACAAGAAATCTATTTTAAATGATGATTATGGCTACATAATATTTATATATAGTATTATAATATTTATGATATTATAATGCTAAATATAATATTTAAGATGGTAGAGCTATCATCTGTGCCATCATATAAAGTACCACTAAATATATTTAATAAAATATTAAATATAGTATTTAACATGGTAGAGCTATATTATCTATAACATTTAAGATACTATAATATTAAATATAAGAAAACAATCTAGGGACACCTGGGTGGCTCAGTTGGTTAAGCAGCTGCCTTCAGCTCAGATCATGATCCCAGCGTCCTGGGATCGAGTCCCACATCGGGCTCCTTGCTTGGCAGGGAGCCTGCTTCTCCCTCTGCCTCTGCCTGCCATTCTGTCTGCCTCTGCTCGCTCTCTCCTCTCTCTCTCTGATAAATAAATAAAAATCTTTTAAAAAAATCAATCAATCAATCAATAAAAAATTTTTAAAAAATTAAAAAAAAAGAAAACAATCTAAATTTGGAGAAATGGTAGGCAGGATAGGTAATAATGACTCAAAATACCATATTACTATTGTAAGTAGACTATCTAGGGTTATATAGATACCTGAAAAAGATTAAATAATAAACTTTAAATATACATGACAATCATGAGAACACTATATATACATTAATAATAAATGAGTTACATTTTCAATGAATATAAAATAAGATGGAGCTTACAAAACTTATAAAAATAACATTTAAAAACCATACTCCTTTTGATATGGATTTGCTTAATTTTCATTGTTCAGTTGGTGCATGTACCATGAAAATGGCTTCCTAAACCATAAAGTCAGTCAGATCTCTGTTTAGAAATTATCGTACTAATTCTTATGCCATTGCTCTATGTGCAGAATTTTTTAATAGTTACAAATGTTAGTAATGACATGAGTCTCTAAAACTTGCTGAACTACTGGTAAAAAGCTTGTCTTGTTAAGCTCCTTTAAATAACAAAACTGCAAAAACAAGTGGGAAAAGCAATCAGAAAGAAATGCCAAGTCATGTGTTTTTTAAATTTTTTATTAACTTTAATTAACATACAGTGTTATGTTAGTTTCAGGTGTACAGTGTAATGATTGAACAATTCTATACATTTCTCAGTCTTCATCAAGGTAAATGTCTTCTTAATACCCTTTATCTGTTCGAACCATAATTTTTAGTATAGCCTGTTTCAGAATGGTCTTTCATAGGGATTTTTTAAAAATTTAACTGGAGTTAATAATTTTTCTGAATCGAACTAGAATCAAGAAAATATATAATGAAAACAGAATCTATTGGCTTTACAGCTTTAAATTTTTCATATATATAATTCCATTCTGGCAGATTTTGGTAATAAATTTTGGAAACCTTTTTTTCTTTTTTTTTTTTTAAGATTTTATTTATTTATCTGACAGACAGAGATCACAAGCAGGCAGAAAGGCAGGCAGAGAGAGAAAGGGAAGCAGGCTCCCTGCTGAGCAGAAAGCCCAATGTGGGGCTCGATCCCAGGACCCTGAGATCATGATCTGAGCCGAAGGCAGAGGCTTTAACCCACTGAGTCACCCAGGTGCCCCCGGAAGCCTTTTTTCTAAAGGTACTATTAAAAAAATGTACCTGAAAAATACAATGGCTCAGATATTTTTCTTAAAGCACATTTTGCCTTCTTATTTATCAATAATCTTAGGGGAGGAAAAGTTAGCCATAATTTTATGGTTGGTTTTCCTTTTCATATAATTATAATATAATGCAATTTATGAGACCAAAACAATTATGCTTAAAAATTCAGGCCTAAAAATTCAGGTCTTCCTTTGAAAACAAAAGGAGCAAATTTTAACATCAGTAAGGTAAATCATATAAATTAGATATCCTTATCCTGATTTGTAACGTGTGTCTATACAAATAACAAAGGGCTGGTACCTAAATCCTCAATGAATAATAACTCTTTCTACTAATAGTTGTATAACGTACTCAAGTCATTTGACCCTTCCTGACCTAATAATAATGGCCACTATAGTGTCTTTCAATTCCAAGATTCTAATATTGCATCTGGCTTTCAGGACATCAAATCAATGCTTCAGAGGCTGTTCATAGCATTAAAATTTAGTAGAGGTCACCATCTAGTGGTCTTTTATTGAACTGAAAGTGATTTTATCAGCGTCAACAGAATGGAACACTGATCAATTCAGGAAACCTTTTGCAATTGTAAGAATTAGAAGCTCTGTTAATATTAAAGCAAGTTCTCCTGTTCTTGGTACTGTAGAGTAATAGGAGGATGGTTCATGCAATAATAAGAATTTTACAAAAATATTCTTAAAATAACAATTTGACAATAATATTTTAGAGAATAACATAATAGAAAACTCAATTAATTATAATAAAGTAAACAAAGACTAAGTATTTTCTATGTGTAGCTTATCTACCAGTAAATCCCATTTGGTTTTTTCCTACAATACATGCAATATTCAACTTTTCTTATCTAACTCTGTTATCTCCCTAGTTAAGTGCCCACCACAGCTGAACTGAAATATTCAGAGGGTCTATCTGGTTTTCTTGCTTTTATCATCGCCTTCAGCCCCCAGCAACACTCTATTCTTAATACAGTAGCCAGACTAAACCTTTGAAAATATAAGTCAAATCACATCCGTTTTTTTCTCCACTTCTCCCAGGGCAAAAGCAAACTTCTAAAAATGTTCTTTAAGTTCCAATTGGACTTTTTCTCAATTATCTGTGCTCATTTTTTACTCTTCCTCTGTCTTCGCTCCATCCACACCATTCCTTAAACACACTGGATGTGCTCCTGACCTAAGGCTTTGACTGGTAATAATCTATTCCTGAAATTCCCTGGCTATCACCAGGGCTAACTTCAAGTTTTCACTCAGAAGTTGCTTTCTTATTTAGGCCTACCCTGATCACCCTATTTAAAATTTCATCTTGTCCCACCTCTGATGCCTAATATGCACTCTTGGTTTTCCTTTTCCTTCAAGATTGATAGAAACTAGGCTCAGATACTATATTTTAGAAGTAAATTAGATAGGTAAGCATCATGGGCTATAAAAATGTCATTACAAATGAAAGATAACATAACTTACATCGAGAATTGTTAGAAAAAGCTTGATGAAAGAAATGAGATTTGAGTTGTTTTCTGTGAATGACTGTGGGTCAAATAAACAAAAGCCCGGAAGAATTGTAAGTGGTTTGACTAAAGGCATAGAGTATAAGCCATATTTGAAATATGATTAGTCAACACTATTACTAGAGTACAAAGTGAATTCAAAAGGAAGACTGTAGCACACCTTTTTTATATACATGATTAATTAACCTATAGAAAAACACTGAGAATAATTCAAAGATAAATTTTAAAAATATATTTTTTTAAATCTGTTTGAAGCTATCAAAGACCTGCCAAAACTGCTAACTCATAAGAACAGATTCCAGGAGAAAAAAAAAAAACTCATGTTACAATAATTTATAAAGAGAGGCAAAAAATCTGAGTAGAATTCTATGCAATTTAAGTAGATTTGGAAAACAAAAATTGGAGTTAAGAACTGCCAAGGAAGATGGACTCTGGGAACATTCCAGACACTGAATAGGGCCCCTGCAAAGCTACTCTCTAACAGTGATAGCAATTAAGAGAAAGAGCAGACCTCACCAAGGTCGAAATGCATATCAGATCCAAATACATATCAGATCAGATAAGAATAAAATGAAATGACCGCAACTAACTCCAGAAGAAAGATTAATTCCTTCTAGAAAAAGATAGTCTTATTCAGGGCCTTAAATTGTTTCTACAATGCCCAAAACAATACTGAGCATAAATAACAAATTACAAGCATTCCAAGAGACCAGATCAAAGGAGCAGAAACTAAGAGAACAAGTATACTATAGAAAAATAACTATAAATTATCAAGATATTACAGTTATCAGACACAAATATTAAGATAACTGAGTTAATATGTTAAAGAAAATACATAACAAGTTGAAAATTTTCAACAAATAATGGAAACCTATAAAAGTAATGAAATAAAAATATCTGATGAAAGTCAGAAGATATTTTAACTGAATTATATTAAAAATATGAAATATTTTTCATATTTGGTGAAATACACCAAAAGCTGTGTGTAGAGGAAAACGTGTAGCTTTAGAGGCATACACGTAAAAAGAAGAAAGGCTGAAAAATCAATGATATAAGCTTCTATACCAAGAAGCTAATAAAAACAGCTAAATCAAACACAAGTAAAATGGAACACAGTAAATAATTAAAAGAAAGCAGAACGTAATGACATAGAACAAAGAAAAAAAGAAAGAGACAAAGAGGCGGAGTTATCAAAACCAAATGTGGTTTCCATGAAAAAGAAAACCTAATTAAAAATTGATTAACGTGACTCTTAATCTCACAAAACAAACTGAGGGTTGCTGGGGGGAGGGGGTTTGGGAGAGGGGGGTGGGATTATGGACATTGGGGAGGGTATGTGCTTTGGTGAGTGCTGTGAAGTGTGTAAACCTGGTGATTCACAGACCTGTACCCCTGGGGATAAAAATATATGTTTATAAAAAATAAAAAATTATATTAAAAAAATTGATTAACTACTGGTAGGAATGATCAAGATAGGACACGGGGAGAAGGAAGGGGAGTGAATTACCAATGTCAGAAATTAAGAAAATGGAATTAGAACAGATTATGTAGGCAGTGAAAACACATGAAGAGAGGATTCCAAGTTAGCTTTTATGGACTGATTTTCCAGGTACAAGAACTAAGCACTGAAAACAACAATGCTTTCCTCCCCCTCAAAAAATCTTACCTAAAGGCAATAAATAAATGATCAAATGTAAGCAGCTCATAGAGAGAAGTTGATGCTTGGAAGACAAGAATACCAAGCAGTAGGCGAATTTCCCAGTTTTCAAGACTTCTAACTAAGGACAGTTTCCAGTCCTAATTATGTCAGCAGGTAAAATACCAATTGAAAACCTACAGTGTTTCCAGGTTGGAGAAACAGTAGACAGAGATTGTGGCAACCAGAGCTGCTTAAATATGAGAGAGAAAGATCTTAGAAAAGAGAATGCCAGCAGAGGATCTCAAAAGTTTATTGATAAGCATTTCCCATATTTACAGCTGACTCCAGAGCCACATCGCATGTTTCAAATAGCACAGCTAGAGAACATCAAAATATTAACTGTCCTAAACTGATACCTGAGTGGCCTTCTAAAAGACAGGCTTTATAGGTTTTTGTAGTTTGAGTTCTCAACAAAGTTATTTGCCTGTGAGAACAAATTGGGGGGTAAAAAAAACTCTTCAAGGTAATACAGCAGAATCCAAAGGCTCATTCAAAATGTCCGTGATACAGTATAAAAGTACTTAACATATGGGGAAACAAGAAAATGTGACCCATTCTTGGGAGAGAAAGTAGTCAACAAAGACATAGCCTAAAATGACCAGATGTTGGAGTTCACAGATAAAAATTTTAAACTTGTATATTTAGGATCAATGATATGAAGGAAAGCATTCATAATGAATGAAAAGTGGGAAATATTAGCAGAAAATACAAGCTCTATAAAAGAACCAATTGGAGGTATTTGGGTGGCTCGGTTGGTTAGGTGTCTGCCTTTGGCTTGGGTCATGATCCCAGGGTTCTGGTATGGAGACCCACATCAGGCTCCCTCCTCAATGGGGAGCCTGTTTCTCCCTCTCCATCTGCCTGCTGCTCTCCCTGCTTGCACTCTCTCTCTCTCTCTCTCTCCCTCTTTCTCTGAAATAAATAATAAAATCTTTAAAAAAGAAAAGAACCAAATGGAACTAAGAATATCAAAAATAAAAAAATTCACTCAATGAATCTAACATTGAATTTAAATGACAGTGAGAAGAGGAGCACTGTGTGGCTCAGTCAATCAAACATCCAACTCTTGATTTCAGTTTGGGTCATGTTCTCGGGGTCATGATATAGAGCCCCAAGTTGGGCTCTGTGCTCAGCAGGGAATCTGCTTGAGATCCTCAGTCCCTCTCCTTCTGTCCCTCCCTCAATCATGTGTGCATGCGTGTGTACGCCCACTCTCTCTCTCAAAATAAATAAATAAAATCTTTTAAAAAAGATAACAGTGAAATGAGTCAGTAAACTTAAAGATAAAATAATAGAAATGATACGATTTGAAAAATAGAGAAAAAAAACATTGGTGGAGGGAACAGAGTCTCTAAGAATTATGAAACAATATAAAAATATTTAATATATGTGTAATTATAGTACCAAAAGCAAAGAAAAGAGAGAATGAAGGTAAAAACTATTCAAAGAAATAAGGCTGAAGTTTTTCAAAGTTAGTGAAAGAAATTAATTTACAGATTCAAGAGTCTCAGAAATACCAAGCAAAAAAAATATATATATATTTGTATATAGAACCATACATACTCAAGTCATAATCAAACAGCTGAAGATCAAAGATAAACTGAAAGCACCCAAATTAAAAATAACAATGTAACAATGAAATATCACTTTCATAAAAACTAATTATTGGACTAACTACTAATCTCTAGTAAGATACAATCATAATTCAAAATAATTAAAAACTAATCAACCCAGAATTGTATATTATGGAAATTATCCTTTAAGAATACTGGTGAAATAAAGAATCTTTCAGGTGTAGGAGAAAAATTCATCCTTAGCAGCTCTAAATTAAAAGTTTTGTTCAAGGAAATCTTTAGCTTGAAGGGAAATAATATCAGATTAAAGACTTAGATCTTCAAGAAGAAATAAAGAACATCAGAAACAGTATCAGTGTAAATAGAAAAGACTATTTTCTTTTATTTTCTTTAAAATAAACACACACACACACACACACACACACTCAGTAGATAAGTGATACCTAGGTAGATAGATTGGACTTGAAAAATTTTAAATCTGCTCAGCAAAAGACATGTAAGAAAATAAATAAGCAAGCCACAGACAGGTAGAAAACATTTACAAGTATATATATGACAACAGACTCATAACCAGAATATGTGAAGGACTTTCACAGTCAGTAATAAAAAGACCACAAAACAAAACAAAAACAAAGAAAAGGTAAAGAAAGTAAAAATGGGTCAAAGAAATGAACAGACACTTCTTCAAAATAGATACTGAAAGACGAATAAGCACAATGGAAGATGTTAAATGTCAAGAATCAACATTTTTTTTTCTGTGAAGACCCTGGTAGCAAATATTTTAGGCTTTAAAATTTATAAAATCAGACAATACATCATATTTGCCTGTAAGTCATACCTTGCCAACCCCTGCTCATCATCATTAGCCATCAGGGAAATACAAACTGAAACCACAGTAAGGTAAACACTGACCAGAAAAGCTATAACCTAAAGGGTTAAGAATAAAGAAGAGCTATTGGAAAAGATACGAAAAACTGGAATCTTCATTCATTGTTGTAGAAAGTAAATTGCATAACCACTTTGGAAAAAAGGCTTGACAATTTCTTGTAAAATCAAACATACAGCAACGCAATGACCAGCATTTTTACTTCTAGGAAGTTATCAAGAATAATGAAAACATATATTAACAAGCAACTTTTACAGGAATATCTCTATTACAGCTTTATTCTTAGTAGCCAAAAGAGTAAATACTGTATGATTTCATTTATATGAAGTTCTACCACAGGCAAAACTAATCTGTTCTTAAAAAAAATCAAAATAATGGTTTCTTCTGGGGATGGTGTAGACAGGACTTGACCAGGATGTGAAATTAGGGAACTTTTGGGGTTGGTGATAATATTTACTATGATTGGGGTTTGAGTTACTCAGGTGTGTACATGTTTGTCAAAATTCAGCAAATGTTCATTTATGATCTGTGCACTTCATTATTATTTATTTTACACATTTCATTGTAGGTAAATTTGACCTTAAAGAGAAAAAAAAATAAAAGTATTGAATTCTGATTAATGATATACATACTGATGTAATTAAGAGAAAATATATGGACATCTCCAGTCTGTTTTGACATATAAACTAATATATTGGTGAACTAAAAAAGCATTGTAAAAATGCCAGTGATGGAACCTAAGTGGTAGACTTATGGGTATTCACTGTAAAAATCCCTTATGTATTTCTATATATTTTAACATTTTCATAAGGAAATATTGGAAAAACATATGAGAGAATATCCTGAACAACTTTAAGGCAACATAATTGGAAATTTAAGTGGGAAAATGTTTAGAAAATACAAATTTCCATACCAAATAGAAGAATCAATAGAAAATCTAAGTGATCCACTATTGTTAAAGACGGTGACTCCATCATTTAAAAGTTTCCTATTAAAAATGCTATGCATAGCCCGATGCGGGGCTTGATCCCAGGACCCTGAGATTATGACCTGAGCCGAAAGCAGAGGCTTTAAACCACTGAGCCACCCAGGCGCCCCTGGAGAAACATTCTTAATGGCAGAGTTTGAGCCCCAATATCTAGTAGTACCAGAAGTAAAGCTATCCCTGGGTTTTTCCATTTACATGAATCAATAAATCACTTTTGTTTGTAAACAATTTGAATTGGAGTGATGCAACTTATAATGAATAAAGTCTATATTAACACAGTAAAAAAAAATGCTATGCATAATTATAATGGAGACTTTTCTAAAGCATTTAAACAAAAAATAATGCCAATCTTGCACAACCTATTCCGGAAAATAGAAATATAGGAAACATTTCCTAACTTGTTTTTTGAGACCTGCATAACATTAATACCAAAATGTAACAAAGCTACCACAAGAAAAGACAATTACAGACAAATTTCTCTTATGAATGTAGATGCAGGAACTCCAAGGTCAGTGTCCTGTTACAGGCTTCTAGGCTCATCCTTACTGAATCATTATCTCTGAGCATGAAGCCCAGTGAGAGATGCATTTTCAAATTTTTCTACATAACTCAGATGCACCAGTTTTATAGAGAAGCATCTATAAACACTTATTTTTCAAGCTTTCTAGGTAACTGTGTTAAGGGAAATAATTGGTAGGCTGTTTTAATATGCAATGATGCATACAGGTCCAAGAGTTTTAAAAACAAATTAAAGACATACATATGAAATATAATAGTAAATAATAGTACTTGGAATACAGAGGACATCATTGGGGTGTATATGTCCAGTTTGTAAGCTCACTCTGTCCCCAGTTTCTCTGGAAACATCCTGCTCCCATCTGCTGGGAGTAGACTTTTAAAAGCCAGCTTTTTATCGGCTAAGGAATAGAGTTTTCAGTTTCAGCTACTAGCCAAGGTTTTCTCCCCTTGACACTTGATTCCCCAAGAAATCAATCCACAACCTTTCATCTCTTTGATTACCTTGGAGAGGATCAGTACTGTTAGCAAGCATACATAGAAAAAGAGAAAAACTAACGCTTAAAATTTCTACCTGGATTATTAAATATATAAAACAGAGGAAAGCAAATAAGTAAAAACCTCAAAAACCAGTTGTTTTCCTGTAATTCACTAGACATTTTGAAAGAGATAAGAGTGTTTTGTTTTGTTTGTTGGTTGGAGTTTGAAAATGCTGAGTCTAAAGGACTCAAAAATTTATCTTTTTACCATAAAGTACAGTATTGGGAAAAATGAACCACAGTCTGAGTCCTATCCTTGTCAGTATGGCAGCCTATATAAAATACCATAGTCTACATAGCTCAAGCAATAGACACTTGTTTCTCATAGTCCTGGGGACTTGGAAGTCCAAGATCAAGGTGCCAGCATGGTGTGGGGGCTGGTGAGAACTTCCTAGCTTGTAGGTGACCTCACTTACCTCTTCCTCAGTGCATACTCCCAGAGACTGGGAGAGAGAGCAATCTCTCTTCCTTTTTCTCCCTCAGGCCACTAAACATATCAGGCAGCCCCCATGCTCATGACCTAATCTAAACCTAATTACCTCCCCATCTCCAAATACCATCTGTTGCACTGTCAGGGCTTCAACATATGGATTTGAAGGGGAATGACACAAACATTCAGTGCATAACAAGTCAATTACCAGAAGCAGTGCAAAAAACTTCTGGAGAGACAAGGAGAAGGGCTAGAAAGTATGTGAGTAGTAAGGGTTTTGGAGAAGCCCTCATCACTCTGTCTCTGTCCATGATGAATTACAGATTGATTTAGAGAATCCCAGAGAAGCTCGTATCCATTCTTAGCTTTCTGTGGTCCAAATGGGGAAGGTGCCAGGCTCCTCTGAGAAACCCTGGGTATCTGATGCACAAAGTAGAAGTGGGGATGGTCGACATCGGAACATCTGAGTCTAGGGTACCTAGAGAAACAGCCCAACCTCAAGAGGCTTTTACAACTTGAGGATTATGGGAGAGCATCCAATATTGTTCTGTACCATTGAGACAGATGGACAATTATCTGAATGAAAGGCAGTAGACCAGAGGGGACATAAAGAAAGGAAAAACCATTCCATTAACAAATGTTGCATGGACCACGGGAGCCAGAGTTTTATGGTAAGAGCCCTCAGCAGTGGAGACAAGGAAGGGAAGGGGAATGTCCTAAAGACAGATGCGAACTAGGCATCAGCAGATGTCGTCAAAGACCAGAACTGGATCAAGAATCAGAGGCCCTCTTCTAACAATACCCTTCTTAATATATAACCCCCATCCCCACCCTATGCCCTTTCCAACCTTACAGAAAAGTCCTAAGGAAAAGGAAAACAGGGAGATCTGAAGTCATCAAATTCAAAATTATTTTGCCAAATCAGGTTAAACTTTTACACTGACATTCAAAACTTTATACAAATCCGCCTCAAGTCATCACCACCAGGAACATAGTGTGTTTTTGCTTCTGCATATTGGCTGATAATATTTCTTCCAAAATCCCTGAAATTGTCCAACTATGCCTTACTTGTATCACTAACACCTAACCCACTGACTAATATATAGTGGAGGGTCAGTCAATGCTTCAGAGTAAACCAATGAACTGGATTCGGAGATAAGTGAATGAGTTAGTAAATTAATGTAGGGAACATGAGTGACTAAAATGCCCTTCCAAGGATTATCTCTCTCTTTCAACCTTATTTGACTTATAGGAACAGGTAAAGCCTCATTTTTTTCTTCTAAGAAAGATTTTGGGGTCATCTCAGCCATTTTTAAAACACTCATAACAATTGTTGCCATTTTTGCATATATTGTCTTGTGTTGCTCCATAATAAAATAGTCATATATTTATATACATAAGGAGATAGAATCTCTAAGAGTGTGATATTCTTGAAGACAGACATAATACTCGTAAGAATTATTATGAATTAAATGAGATGAATGAAGGCAAGCCCCTGAACCAATAATTCCCCCAATTTTTCACAGTGCAAGCCAAGAGAAAAAAAATGCATGGTGAGACAGGAAGTTCAACCAAAACTATGTTTTCTTTAGGACTCTAAGTATCAAAAAGATAACCAAGGTTAAGGATACATGTGTATCCTTATTATCTTGTTTCATAAAGGCAAGATGCAGCAAACTTCTATAGGTTTTGGTTCTTGCTGCTTCGGTGGTCAATGTTTATAGAGAAGGGAAATGCATTACAGAAAGCAAAAGTGGGAAACACGGTGGTCTTCCGCTGGGTTGTCAGTCTCAAACCAATTTTTTTGCTCCCTCTTGCACTGATTACTCTAATGCTTACACACCATTAAGTAAGTTTTAGTGGGTGATTACCATGAAAATGCAAGCTATTATTATTGGTATTAACCTGGTATCATTATCTTATTTATTAAAGTAAACAAAAAAAAAATCTTATCTGGAAAACTTTTTATATATCCTAAGTGTGTTAAGTTTGAGAAATTTATATGGTTCAATGCACAAGTCTTACTTTTCTCAACTATTCTTTTTTCTCTAAATTTGAAATGTCAATCAGACAATTGGGGTGCAATAGACAGCACATTGTACTCTATAAGGTTTTCAAAATAATGTATTTGTGGAGTCAGTGATCACAACAGATAACCATTTAGGTACAAAAAATAAAAATATAAAAAGTCAGCATTTATAGCTTAGGAAATTTTTACATGTGGTATATTTACATTCAGATTTTTACATTTTACGCTTAATATTTTTTATCCCAGAAGAAATAATTAAATCTTTCATATTTTTCCCTAAATCATCCCCACTATATCTGTTCAACATATTTGTATTGGTTTTGTTAATGCTTATCAATGTAACACTCCCCTTCCTGGTTTTCAGTATTTCCAACTATTTTCCATTGTATTCACATACTAAGACAAAGAAACAGTAGCAACTGTCTTTGGAACAATGAGTTTTAATTCCTTCTCCAGCACAAATTTTTATATTTAAAAAGAATTCGTTTTTTAGGATTGGCAAATAGACTTCAATTAAGCATTCTCTTATTAATTCAGGTTCATTTTGTAATCATTGTGCGTGTTTCAGTCTATGGCTAATAATTCCTTTTACTCAAGTAAACTTGAAACTTAACTTCAAATGGTCTGGGAAAAAAACATATCTGGCTTTACCAGGTTAATTTTTACAGAAAGAACTACTTTACTTCTGACCGATTTATACAGTAAAATTTGTAATGATGAATATAGTGTAAACAGACTCTAGCTATGTTCAGTGTGTCTGATACATTCACTTTCTCTATAAATGAAGATGTGTATTGTATATCATATATATAAGGAAGACATACGTGTGTGTGTATATATATATATGTATATATATATATAAAACAAATATATAAGGAAGACTTCCATAATTCTAAGACGTATTGTGTGTTGGTGTCTATCTGGAATTACTTATCACCAAAGCTATTCTTTACAATATGCAAACATAACTTACTTTCTTCCTATTTTTTTTAATAATTAGATTAGGATATTCACTAATATCCCTCCTTTCCAGACCTGAAGCAAACACAAAGAGTTGATGGTTAAAAAAAAAAAAAAAAGAATTCATTCCCTTCATGCACATTCGTATGATGGCGGACAGCTAGGTGAGGTTGTTAGGGATGGTCAACACTGCTGTTCACTTTCACTGATAGTTTCCAAAGCATCCTCACAAATCACAAAAGAAAGTATGAAATAGTTCCCTGAGGGAACTTAAAACTTGCTCTGGACTAATAAATAAGACTATTGATCTTTTCAGAAACTCCATTGTCTCCTTTAAAAAAAATTTTTTTCTGAATTTAACTGAAATTTCTCCCATTATTTTTAAAATTTCCCTGAATCCAAGAATAGTTACCTATTTTACATCTTAGCCCTTCTTCCCTAGGCCTTCCCTTCTTTAGCCTTGAAAAACTAGTTATTTCAACCTCAGCTTTACCTTGCTGTTGATGCCTAACTAACTAGTAGCTGTGTCTGAACTCAGCCAAAAAATACTTTTATATTGCTTCTTTTTACCCCTGTGATAGTTTTCCTTTTAATATTATATGTGATGTTGTTTCCAGTGAACTTTTTGTACTAAACTTTTTCTTCGTCTAATTTTATAAGATTCCTTATTTTATCTGTGTCATCACACTCCTGAAGTATAGATTTCGCTATTTTGACTCACTTTGGAAATTAAAGAGTATATCATTGACAGAGTAAGCTAAAGGAACCTCTATTCTTGATTTCATTAATATAATACATATAATTTATAACCTTAAGACAAATAAAACTTAATTTTCCAACAAAACCCACATTATCATATTCTAAACAATTATTTCCACCTTTTATTTTTCTCATTTTTATTCTCAGTATTTCCTAATTATATTTTTAACACCACCCAAAATCTGTACATGTTGCCCAGATTCTTCTTGAGTGTCCTCATAACCCACTTTAAAGATATTTTACATGAATATACTTATTATAATAAACCTATGAAAAATTAAATAATCAGTTTATGGTAAACAAAATGTCTCAGAGATTTTCAATGTTTTAATAAATGATGCAGTATATTTTCTGCATCCTAATTTTAAATTAAAAACAGTTAAAGAAAATATCTTACCCCAAAAGTTTTCTGGCCATGGACTCCCTAAACTTGTTGTGTTATTAGCCATAATATCCACAAGAAATAGAAGAGACAGAAGAAAAAAAGAAAGAAAGAAAAGCCAGTATGTCCAAAAGAAGCACTTTGATTCTATGTCTTTGTGGTTCAGCAAGAGAAAAATAATTTTCACACAACCCCTCATATACTTGTGTTTGCATAAAAGGAAACAAGTGTATCATGTTTCCTGCTTTTATACTCAAATTAGCAACTGTTTTTCTTATCTTGGAATTCCACATGGTTCCTGAGACACGATACAATTTCCTTCTCGTCATTTCCTCAACTAAATTACTAAGGTTCTTCCTCTGGGCCACCTCCAAACTGCTTTTGGGATAAGAGGCTCCTTTTCTTGTTCCTTTTCTAACTCCTACTGACTTACGTAGGAAGATTCCAAACTCTTAGCTGCAGCACTCTGGGCTAAATTTATGTAGGATAGAGAAAGAGTCCACTTCCAACACTTGACAAGTAGATTTGTACAGTAAGTTGAGAAGGGTGGGGTGGAAAGTTCTGGAAATCCATATTCTATTCAAGTACAATTAATTAATTTTACCTAACACCCATTTTTATAAATCTGTTATCTATTAAAATTCTTAACATGGTTCTTTTTTCCATTTGGCATGTTAATTTTGAAAAGTTATTCATGTCGTTTCTTAAATCTCTATCTAAAATGCAATTTAGGTTTAATTTTTTTTGTTGTTTTTTTATGTTCATTTTTAATAAAAATTAAATATGACAAAATACTCTTTCGTTGGTATGTAAGTGTGAGAAGGATGATTTCCACACAGAAAGAGCCTGTTTAAAACCAAGCAAGGGAAACATGAATACCAGCATTGATTGCAACAGAATGTGCAGTGCTGTAGGGGGAAGTGCAATGATCACAGTAGTGGTTTTCATGGAGGTGTCTGAGAAAAGTGAGGACTTTGGTCCTCCATGGAAAATATTGAAAATAATTTTACCAAGGGGAGAGAAAAAAAAGGTAGGACAGTCAATACGAATGAACATTGAATCAATAAGTCAATGTGACTTATTGCAATTCACACAGGGAATATTGTGGGCGTGACTCTAGGAACGAACAACCCGAGACTTTTCAGGAGATGCAGATAAGTTACAATTTCATGAGTCTTTCTTAGTTTTAGCTTTCTTAGTTTACACCAGATCCTCTGAGCACTGGGAATCCTTTGGAAGTGCACGCAGCAATGCCAGGCTATGCTTAACTGCACTAACCTACATTCAGACCTGATTTACTTTTCAACATGTGTTGAAAAATTTATAAAAAATAGAAAATTAAAAGACCATCGTATGTCAAAAAATATGATCTCATGAAATTATATTGAAATACTTCTAAAATCTTACAAAAACAGAGTGGGATCCTTCAATTATTAGCTCTATTTTTCAGTACACAATTTATGTTAATATAGGCTGTCAGACTCAATAAATACTAATTTTAAAAAGGCATGCACATTTATAAAGAGTTCTATAGAGCACATTTGCCCTAAAACAATAAGCCCTGTGAGTGGAACAGAGGAGTCTGGGTTTGTCGAAACTGCCTTGTGTGCAAGAAGCAGAGCTCACTCCATTTCAGGGCCAGGAGACAGGCTGAGACTTCCTTTCATTGTTTTGTGCTTAATCACCTAGATTTTCTTCTAGAAGTTTTCACTTTTGCAGATGGTCAGTAGCCGGTCAAAACCCTGAAGAAAATTTGATCTCTAGCAATTTATGACCTAGGCATATTTTTCTTCTCTGTTAACAGCTTGTCGGGAGCATGAGTTTTTAATCTGTGTGTCTAACATGCTTGGTAAGGATTTGTACCTTGGCAGAGGTCCATATAAATGAGTGTTTACGTCTACAGGATTTTTGAGTCCCGTGACTTTTAATGCCAAAACAGGAAGTTGATTTTTTATCTCTATAAAAATGTGAGGTCTGCTTTTCTACTGTTCATTATTTAACAAGTTGAGTCTTTAGTTCTGGATTCTCCAGTAGTCCTAAAATACATTGGAGGTTTGCTCCTGGGTCAAATGATCGCAGGACTTCTCTCCCCCTTCAGGTGTCTGCTCAGGTCACCTCTTCACAGGCATTCGTTAGTCACCTTGCTTTAAACGTCCCTACTCCAATCACTTCCCCTGAGCCTGCACTATCATTTCCTTCAGAACACTTATCTCTCCCTGATATTACACTATACCTTCTTTAGCTTTTCTTTTCTTTTCTGTCATCAGAAGTTGAATCCCATGGGATATTGATTTGCTCCCATCTGTTTCTCCTGTGGCTAATAGATTTCTTAATAACATTTATGAACAATAAATAACATTATTAATAAACAATAAAATAACACAACAGGCTCTTCATAACAGGCTCTTAATAAATATTTATTAAATAAAGCAAAGAAATAATTCCAAGGGATCTAAAGA
The DNA here is from genome assembly GCF_022355385.1 of Mustela nigripes. Taxonomy (NCBI): domain Eukaryota; kingdom Metazoa; phylum Chordata; class Mammalia; order Carnivora; family Mustelidae; genus Mustela; species Mustela nigripes. Next base: position 136,002,642 of record NC_081561.1, on the reverse strand, counting down.
TGAAAGTATTCTGGACATTCCAAGTCTGGTTAATAAAAAATGTCACCTACACTTAAAAGCAAAAGTTTAAAAACCTCTATTAATAGGCATTTCAATAGTTTAAAAACTTGATAAATAACTTGAGACAGTCAATTGACACAAAAGAACATTGTCACACGTAAGGGAAGATGCGTATTTAACTTTAAACCTCCTTTTTTAGCTTTCTCTTTTAAAATTGTCATGGGTTTTGTCTTCCCCATGTGAAATTAATCCAAACAATTTAGTTAAACTGAGAAGATTCTCAGACCAGGTAAGATCTACCCACAAAATAAATAAATAAATAAATATATATATTTGAAAAAAAAATCAAGTTTTTAAAAAGTCACATGGAGGATAAATTTAAGTGTAAACATATTATCTTAACATATTTATGCCCCTTTTTTTCTTGTTTACATGGCATAAAAGTTGGTCTTCTTTTTCCTTTCTCCTTAAACGCATTCTTGGGGCACCTGGGTGGCTCAGTGGGTTAAGCCTCTGCCTTTGGCTCAGATCATGCAGGGTCCTGGGATTGAGCCCCACATCAGGCTCTCTGGTCAGCAGGAAGCCTGCTTCCTCATCTCTCTCTGCCTGCCTCTCTGCCTACTTGTGATCTCTGTCAAATAAATAAATAAAATCTTAAGAAAAAAAAAAAACGCATTCCCTTTGGGAGAGGGATGACAATACAGCAAAAGACAAAAGTAGAGGTTAGGTTATGTGTCTGCAAATCTCACTGCTGGGGTTAGGGTTTTACAAATTACAGTGTAAATAAAGATAATTTTCTGGGACTTGGGTAGGTGGGTATTTTTTCCTACATAAATATGTCTTCCTGAATGTCTGAGTGAAGTTACAGTAAGTGATGGTCAGAGAGAGGGAGGAGCTGATCCAGATGAACAGTGAGAAGCGGAGCTAGAGCCACAGGGTGGGACCCGGAGTTGATGTCCAGCTTGAGGAAGCGGTCAGCCCTGCTGGTCAATGTAATGCAATCAGAGAAGAAAAAAGAATTGTCCTGTAAAAAGATGCCCTTACCTTGCCTGACTCAGAGAAATGGGAGGAGATAATAAGGCTTCTCTGAAAATTCCTAATGAAAATCCTGTGCTTATAAGTATTAAGGCCTGAATTCATAGTATGAGAAGACATCACATTGGAAATTTAAATTGTTTAGCTTTATTAGCAGTAACCTGCATGCTTTGAGAAGCACATTTTCTAAAGAAACACAGTTTAAATCAAAGTCTCAAAGGATGCCCAGAGATAAAGTTGTAAGAAGCAAGGGCTTATCATTTAAAAAAATATACATCAATAAATCCATCTGGAAGACAGAACCCCCTTTCCTCCAAGACATCCATACCCCAACCCTGGTATGAGTGTCATATCACATGGCAAAAGGACTTTGCCCATGTAAGTAAGGGAGATTATCCTGGATTAATTTAGTGGGCCCAGTGTAATCACATAAGATCTTAAAAAAAAAAAAAAACTTTCTCTGCTTGGAGTCAGAGAGATGTAATAGAAGAGACACAAGAAGGACACAGCTAAGAAATCAGAGAGACCCCAGTTGAAGCAGAATTAGCATGCTTTTGCTGGCTCTGAGATATGGGGTCCATCTTCAAGGAGCAGTGGAAGGCTTCCAGAAGCCAAGGACAGCCCTCAGCTGGTTAATAGTCAGTGATGAAATGGGGATTCAGTCCTACAATTGCAAAGAACTGAATTTAGTCAACAACTTGAACAAACTTGAAGCAGATTCTCCCTTACAGCCTCAAGCATTAGGGATCCTGTTCTGCTAATGTCTTGATTCCAGTTTTAGAAGACCTGGAGCAGAGAAATCAGCTAAACTGCACTGTGGCCAGACTGCTGGCCCACAGAAATAGATTATTTCCAAAGGAACTGAATTCCTCTAAACGATGACTTGTAATGGTAACAATGGGAACCAGGAGAAAATGGAATAGTATCTTCAAAGTGCTGAGAAAAAAAAAATCGCCTAGGTAACTGAGTATTCAGTGAATTCTACTTTTTAAAGATAAAAGTGAAATACACATTTGGGAAAACAAAAATTGAGTGAGTTTGTTATCCTAAGTTAATTACTAAAGAATTTCGTTAAAGAAAGAAGGAAAATTACTCTAGAGAGAAAATGCAGTGTAAAAAAACCCAATAAAACCCTGATAAATATGGAAATAAATCCAAATGTTTATATTATGAAAATGGTAACAATAAATTCTAAATTGTTAGAATTAAAAAAAAAAATCAAAACACAGCCAAAAGCCTATAGGAGAATATGGATTATTAAGTAAAAGGCACAAAAGACCTAAGGCATTCAGGGGCCTTCATTCTTTGGTGAGACAATAAAGATGCTGATGTTTAAGTATAATCTGAAGAAAAGAATGGAACTTGCTTAACCTGAAATATATTATGCATTAAAAACACTCAACAAGGGCCACCTGGGTGGCTCAGTGAGTTAAAGCCTCCGCCTTCAGCTCAGGTCATATCCCAGGGTCCTGGGATTGAACCCCATATAGGGCTCTCTGCTTGGCAGGGAGCCTGCTTCCTCCTCTTTCTCTCTGCCTGCCTCTCTGCCTACTTGTGATTTCTGTCAAATAAATAAATAAAATCTTTTTTAAAAATACTCAACAAATGTCATAATCACCAAAGAAATACTAAAATATTCCCTTGAAAGTTATTTTCAATTATTTCTTTTAGAAACAAGACAAATATGACCATTATCACTATTTCTACTCAACATCAGACCAAACTATCTTGCTAGTACAATAAGAAAAATAAATAAATACATAATGTAAAAGGATAGAAATAAAATAATTTGTTGTGTATTACATGATTATCTCCATTACTACAAAACCAAAAGTATAAAAGAAATAAATCATTAATAGTAACAAATAAACAAACAAGAAAAATGCAATAAAAATTTGTAAGATTTATATGGGAAATGATTATATGTTATTGAAGGCCATGAAAGGAAACTTTTATTTTATTTTTTTAAAAGATTGTATTTATTTATTTGACACAGAGAGAGAGAGAAAGAGATCACAAATAGGCAGAGAGGCAGGCAGAGAGGGGGGGGGGAAGCAGACTCCCTGCTGAGCAGAGAGTCTGATGCAGGGCTCTACCCCAGGACCCTGAGACCATGACCTGAGCCAACCGCAGAGGCTTAACCCACTGAGCCACCCAGGCACCCTGAAAGGAAACTTTTAAACTGTAATGGTGTAATATGTTCACAGATGGGAACATTTGGTACAAAAAAGATATCAATACTCAACATACAAATTTCCTTTAATTCCTAAAAAAAAAAAAAAAAAATCCTACAAGCTTTCTTCAAGAAATTTGGCAAGCTGATTCTAAAATATATATGGAGGATTAAAGGGCCAAAAATAGCCAAGACACTTAAGAAAGAAAACTAAAGGGACTTAAAATATCATGACTTATTATACAGCTATAGTATTCAGTACAGTGTTGTCGCCCTCGGCCCGCAAGGACAATGAGCCTGGTATGGTGTTAATACTTCATTTCCCTTTATTTAATCAACTTCCTTAGCTTATATACAGCAGGGTGACCAATAAGGGGCCAAGCAATGGGGAGAGCCAATGAGAGTCCTGTTACTATGCTGATTAAATTTGATACAGCCAATAACTATGTCCTCCTTTAGGCGGGCTTCACCAGAAAGTTCATTGTATACTTGCAGCGTATTTTGCAAGCAGTGAGCCAAGCGCCTTCTTGTAATGGCGGGGACTTTCCCGGCCGGAGGCAGTCCCCGACACAGTGTAGTTTTAATTCAGGGGTAGATAAGCAGATCAGTGATGCAGAACAAAGAATCCAGAAATGGATCCAGAATAAATGGAACCTTGATATACAACAGAGTAACAGGCTAATCTACATAGAAAGATGATCTGTTCAGAAAACCACGTTGTTGAACAGCTTATTATCCAAATGGGACAAAAATGGGTCCCTAATTTGTACCATACAAAAATAAGAGTTCCAGATAGATGCTTTTAGAAACCAAAGTCGGGAAGGACCTGATAAACAAACACACCAAAAACACAGACCTAAAAGAAAAGACTGATTAAAGTAAATATATTAGAATAAAGAACTGATATTCCTTAAGAAACTTCAGAAAGAAAGTTAAAATACAAGCTGCAAACTGGTATAGAAATTTAATTGGCTTTGTATATTTATTTTACCTGCAGCAAACTTTTGTAAGGCCCTTATTTCTAATAATTAGCCAATAGATTCTTTGGAATTTGCATGTAGATAATTATTCCATCTGCAAATAACTATAGTTTCTTTTTAGATTTCCAAAGACATTGTAGTATACAATGAAATGTCATAGGTCAGGCACAAAAATGCAGTAACTCTTCCTTTACCTTGGAAGTCATAGGTCACTATGTATGAAAATTAATGAAATTCCTGCTATGTACAACTATGGAATTACACATTACAATCCTCAAGGGGACCTGGACTCTGCTTTATTTGATAGACTCTGGGACTAAGACTAGGTCAAGTGTGTAAACCAGAGGAGGGATAATGATTTTTCAGTGGTAGATATCATCCAAGAGGTTTTAATGTTAAACCCTAGAAACAATAAGAGTGTTTGGTAACTTCACAAATAAAACACCAAAATCCTAAAAATCAGCAGTTTTCTTATATATCATAAATAACAAATAAAAAATGTAATAGAACATAGTCATCTTAATAAAAAATATAAAAGAATACACTCGGATATACTAACAAGAATTCTACAATATCTTATGGAAATTCTAAAATTGAAGTTATTGATTAAAGAAAGAACAAATATCAGAAAGAAACATCACACTCCTAGAATAGGAAGACCATATAATATTAAAGATATCAGTTTCTCTTGATATATTCTATGTACTGTCAAAGATCAATGTATAATATCTATTTTAAAAGATCTTTAACAAGATTTATTTTATTGGAGTTGATCAGCTGGTTGTAGAATTTTCAAGGAAGAACAAGTGTGCAAAAATGTATAAAGGAGTATATATTTAGACACATAAGCTTCTCCCCGAGGATTCATTTCATAGAAATATATCCATATTTCACTGCAGCATAGGTCATGATCACAAAATACAGTATTTTTGTGGAAAAACTGCTTGAATTAGCAAAAAAGTTGGGAACAGCCTAAATATCCTTAATAAGATCAATTAAAATGTTCATGCATTGACTTATTAGATTTGGATAAATGTATGTGAAATGAAATAAAACAATGTCTAAGAGAGGTAGCTGGATGAAAAAATCAAACTGCAAAAAAGGGTGATAATTTTCAGTTTGGTTAACAAAAGAGGGCTAGATATAAATATGCGTAGTATATATTAAATTTACCTGATAAGGCATAGGAGAAAGAATCAAATGTTGGCAGTGATTAAGTTCGTGGAGGGAAAGGGATATAGAGAAGAATGTTAAGGACTTTTACTTTGCTCTATACTCAAGATTTTTATAAATAGATTTTAATGTGTGGGTTGTATAATTATCTTCAAAGGGAAAATGTAATGCACTAGTTAGAATTGCTTGCTGTCTCTCCAGTAAATATTCTCTTTTTCCTCAGAAAATGAATTTTTAACTCTCACATAGTGACCTAGCTAAATCCTAAAAGCCCCAGTATCCTACTAACCGGTGTCCACAGACAATCAAGTCCTGACCAATTAGATGTGAACAGAAGCAGAAGTGCCACTTCCTGAGCTTGCCTTAGACTTAGGTCAAAGTGTCCTCTCCTCATTTCCCTGTCTTCTCGATGGCAAGCAGACAATGTGGAAGTTGCTAGAGCAGCCACCTAGGATCAGGAGGTAAAAGCTACAGTGGTAGAACCTAAAAGGAATGAAATCTCGCCATTTGCAACATGCATGCACCTTGAGGGCATTATGCTAAGTGAATAAGTCAGTCAGAGGAAGACATGATCTCACTTGTATGTGGAAATAAATAAATGAAACAAAGATTATAAGTACAAAGAACAGATTGGCCATTGAACGGGGAGTAGGTGAAATGAGCGGAGGTTAAAATGTATAAACTTCCAGTTCTAAAATAAGTCATGAGGATGTAATTGGTGAGTATAGTTAGTAATACTGTATTGCTTATTTGAAGGTTGCTAAGAGAGAAGATTTTAAAAGTTATTATCATACACACAAAATTGTGTTACTATTTATGGTGATGGATGTTAGTTAGCTATCATCTTGAAATGCATACAAATATTGAATCATTATGTTGTACACTTGATACTTGAAGTTATGTGTCAGGTATATCTCAATTTAAATGGTAGGACCCCAAAAAGGGGCTTGAGTCCCTGATGATTGTAGCTACCATAAAGCTTGGATTGCCCCCAGCATTTTCACATAAGCAACACATTAATTCTATTTATGCCTTCACATTCAGAACCAACCCAAAGGGGTCTAAATGATTCAGTCAGTACTCCTGAGACGTTGGTGAAGTTTCACTGATTTTATGTCACCCATGAGAATAATTCACTGAGGTTGATATAACTTTTGTTTATAGTAAATGTCCTAAGGCCTCAGCATTTTAATAAGAAAATTAATTTAACACGGCATGACTGTTATTGTTGCAATCATCCAGGATCCTAACATGATCACTGTTCAGCACCTGTCCCCCAGCCCCGAACCCCCACGCATCAAGTCATTCATTCAAAAGCTCATTCTAAAATCTTTTAGGGTTTTTTTTTTGCAAATATTTATAGTACATTTTAGGAACCAGTTTTGTTCCTTTTAAAGATAAAAACCTTTCCAATTCTCTATGGTTCTCTAAACTTACGTTTGATAAATTGATACCCAAACTCTCACTACACCAGAATCCAAATTGCCCAGACCAGGAGATTTATTCTTTTAGAACTACATATTAATATATTAATATACAATCTCTTTCATGACCTGTGCCTTCAGCTCTCTCTTTTCTTTTGTTAATTTTTAAAAATTTTAAAATGATTTTATTTATTTGACAGAGAGAGAGAGACAGTGAGAAAGGGAACACAAGCAAAGGGAGTAGGAGAGGGAGAAGCAGTCTTCCTGCGGAGCAGGGAGCCCGATGTGGGGCTGGATCCCAGGACCCTGGGATCATGACCTGAGCCGAAGGCAGACGCTTAATGACTGAGACCCCAGGTGCCCCCAGCTTTTTCTTTTCAATCTTTGGTTCCTCCTTTCAGCCTAAAGATCTTTATCCCTAACTAGAAAGAAAGCAGTGGAAGAAGAGTCAAGAGTTCTATTTCTTCACCATGTCATTGACCATTATTTCATTTCATCATCTGGTTCTAATCATAATTTTAAAACCCCTCTATGTTGTTAATGGTAATAAATTTGCAAATCTCATTTTGTGTTTTTTATATTACTACGAATGTGTATTCTATTCCCATATATTCTTTTTGTTTTGCACATTTCTCTTAAAATATACATCCCTGATCCACCTATAATACAAATGATTTTTCCTACCACTTTTCCACATATTTCCTTTTTCATGACTTAGTTTTAGTTCCATAAACCCATTTCTCATCTATTTCTGAGTTCTACTGCAATTTTTGTCAAGTGTTAAATTCTGTAATTGATTATTCCCTAAATGCCTTCTGATAGGGAGGTTTTTTTCCTATCACGATGCATGGTGTTCCTTCATTTTTTAAAACCTTATGCTATCTCTTTGGGTGTATTATAGTTACTTAATAACTGTTATATTTTCACAGAGTGTTCAATGGTCAATATGATGTATGACTTATTAACTATTTTAATATTAGATATTAGTTAACCTAATAAAATCCAGTTTCTATTTTTAAATAACCGTAGTATTCTTCTATTATGAATTATCATAAATGTAACAAAATATTTCATGCATATTTCATAATGCATGATAAATGATGATTCTTAGGTATATTGATTTTATCTTTATTGATCATTTGAAGGCTTTTGAGTGAGATATTAGGGCAAACTTTGAAAATGTCTTGAACTTATAAACAAAAAATTTGTTAAAAATCATTTTATTTCACAATTTACTATATATATATATATGTATATATATATATATATACTCCATACTTCCATAAATGGAATCCATCAGCTAAGATTTGTTTCTCTAGGTAATCGCACACCTATCAGGGAGTGAGAACCAATAAAATAGTGGGTTGGTCTGATCATTCCAGGGATGCTGTTGTATTTTATTGCTTGGTGGGAAGGGTAGGGCTTAGGGGCAAAGGACTGTGTTGGCCATAGTCATCCACTCATGATACTCCTTCATCATTGGTCTCTTCTGCGTAACTTCACGTTGTGTTACCCAGCCATTGTTTATTTGGATGGATCACAGTAAAATATATCTTGTTTAAATATAAACATTTTTAATAAGAAGCGTTGTGGTCTAGACCTCATTCTGTTTCTTATATTTTCATATGTAACACTTTTTTTTTAAGTCCTATCCATCCTGCTGTGTGGACATCTGGTCTGTTGTAAGTAGTCTGTGCATTTTCATGCTCTGTGGGGAGCACCGTTTTATACTTATTCATAAGAAACACATTTCAAAAATCTCCTTCATAGACACCCACTAGGTCATGTTTACAGTCATTTGTTCTTTCATTACTTAATATTTTGAATTGAATTGTATTAAGTCCAAGTTCTTAGGATGCAAATGTGTTTTTTTTCTTGTCTTAACTGGGGAGCAGTCATAGCTGTTTGCTCACATATATGTTAATGTTTTTTATTGTGAGTTTAAATTTATCAGAAGATAATCTATGGGAATCTTAAGAGGTGAGATTAAGTCTGTTTTCTTCCAGAATGTATTTGGGATTTTTGTTTTTTGCGGTGTTCTGTTTGTTGCTGGTCACTGGAGGTACGTCTAACCTAGGACTACATAAATTATTGCTGTATGTGTTTCCCTTCAGGTACTGTAAATTTTAAGCCCATACATACAGGAAGGTAGTCCGTGATTACAAATTCTCAGAAGAAACAATTCTCTCTTTAAATTGTGGGAGCTTTGGCAAGGCAGACATTTTTCCTTCTTAATTCTCTTTGCCCATAGGCAGATTTCTTTTTTAACTAATGCTTTCATTAAAATGCAGTCCTTTTTTAGAGGCAGTTTTATGCAAAGGTTTCAAGTTTATCTCCTCCTGTTCAATGGGCCCTAGGCTTAGTTTTCTTTTCTCTCCTTAGATCCCAGATTGGGAATTTCTGTTCAACCCTAACTTTATAGTTTTGTCTTCCTTTCCCACTCACAATTCCATGGCACTTATTTATTATGTTTGTGATTGCTACTTGTTTTTGTTTTTGCCTCTAGACATGTCTCTTACTTTCCAGTGAGATCAGAAATTCATTTAAAAGTATTGATCTTTTTTTATTTGAAGAGAAACGTCTGTTGATTTGGAGAAGTAAGGGAGTGAAAACAGTATGTGTGAGGAGAGAGGAAAATAATTTCAGAAGAAAGAAAACCAGAAGGATATACTGTTATAAAAGCTAAGGAGAAAGTGTGTTTTCAAAAGAAATGGAAACTCAATATAGTAAGAATGTCATTTTTCTTTAAAGTGAGCTATCACGTTTCATAAAATTCTTATCAAAATCCCACAAGTTTTTTGATAAACATAGACAAGCTTATTTTACACATTTAGAAAGTCAGACTATAGAAGAGCTCAAACAATCTTGGAAAAGAGTAGAGTGGAAGGAAAGAATCTACTCATTTTTAAGATTTACTGTACAGCTGTAGGAATCAAGCTAATGTGTTATCAGTGAGGGATAGACACATAGATCAATAGAACAGAAGTGAAAACCCAGAAATAGAAGCACAGGAATAAGCCCAACTAATTTTTCACAAAGATGAAAAAGCAGTTCAGAAATACAGCTTTTTGAATAAAAGATACAGGAGCAATTCAAGACTATAAACAAAATGAAACAAAAGAAGAAAGGAACTCAAATGAAATCTCACACTTTATATGAAAAGAAACTGAAACTTAATTACAGACTTTAATGTAAGTTATAAAAATGTAAAATTTATTGCTATAAAATGTAAAGTTTTTGGAAAAAAACATAGGAATAAACCTTGGGAATCTAGATGAGATGAGGAATTCTTAGATTAGACAACAAAAGCACAATACATAAAAGGAAAAGTTTGGGGGTGCTTTGGTGGCCCAATCAGTTAAGTGTCTGCCTTTGGCTCAGGTCATGATCTCAGGGTCCTGGGATCGAGTCCCTGACAATCAGGGAGCCTGTTTCTCCCTCTGTCACTGCCCCTTCTCACACACTGCTCAAATAAATAAATGGGTGAGCCTGGTGGTGAGTATTAAGGAGGGCATGTATTGCATGGAGCATGGGTGTGGTGCATAAACAGTGAATCTTAGAACACTGAAAAATAAAATAAAATAATATATTAAAAAAATGAAAAATAGTGACAGCACCAAGTGAATGTGGAAAAAAAAAAACTGGATTGCTGATATATGGCTAGAAGAGATGTTTAAAGGTACAGCTCTCTGGAACACAATTGGCAATTTCTTACAAACTAAACATGTACTACTGAAAGACCCGCGGATCCCCTTACCCAAGAATCCAACACTGCCACTGGATGCAATCAGCAAGAGGTTCTTTATTGTTACGCAGGCGCCTGCGGGTGGTCAGCGCGCGCCTGCGGGTGGTCAGCAGCTCCTGGTAGCTGAGCACACCCGGCTGGGGTGGTGCCGGGTTTTTATAGACAGGTACAAACAAGTTTTGGGTGGGGCGCAACTGATTGGTTGACAGTTAGAATTTTTGAAAAAGGCATACGTGGAGTTTGCTGATTGGCTCTAAGGACCCACGCGCGGGAAGAGAGAGGCGGGAAGGGGGAACAAGCTGATTGGTTCTGAGGGCCCGCGCACGGGAGGAGAGAGGCGGGAAAGGGGAACAAGAAGGGGGAAGGTAGGAATGCCATCATGGCGTCTCTATTATTTCTATAAGCCAAGCGGTTACAGAAGGGCAAAAGAGCGATTAATAAGCAATTAATAACCTAATTAATAACCTGGTCTATACCTAAAAGCCAGCGGTTTACAGAAAAGCAAACAAGCGGTTAGTTATCCTATCTATCTTCTAGGGGAGGAGTCTTTCACTACTATATAACCCACTCTTGTGTCTTTATCCCAGGTTATAAAAACTTATGTCCACACAAAAAAACCTTATATTAGAGTGTTTATAGTAGCTTTATCTATAATAGCCCCAAATGGAAACAACTCAAATGTTCTTCAACAGATAAATGATCAAACTGCGGTATCTCTATACTGTGGAATAGTATCCAGGAAAAAAAAAAAAGAAGAACAACAACAACAACAAATCATTGTTACATGCAAAAACTTAGATGAATCTCAAGGGAATTACGGTGAGTGAAAAAGCCAATCCTAAAAGGTTGCATATGCATACTGTATGATTCCATTTGTAAAACCATTTTGAGATGACAAAATTCTAAATAGAACAGATTAGTGGTTGTCATGGGGTTGATGGGGTTGGGAGTAGTTGGAAGTAGGTGTGTCTCTTTAAGTATGATAGAAGGTCTTTTTGTGGTGATGGAATTGTTCTGTTTCTTGACTGGTAGTAGATGAATGAATCTACATTTGTGATAAAATTGCAAAGAAATAAGCACACACATACACACACACCCAAATTCATTAAAAGTGGAGCAACCAAAATAAAACCAATAGGTATACCAGTGTCATTATCCTGGGTGTGATATCGTATTATACTTTGGCAAGATGTTATAAAGGGAGATACCTGATAAAGCATACAAGAGATTCCTCTAAGGGAATGAGCAGGAAAAAAAGACATAGGAGGCGGTCTCTAGGAACTGAATTTTTCTGCCTTGACAAACTTCAGAGAATGTCTAGTTTGAGTGAAAGCCTAGTTTGAACATGAAAATGCCTTGTTTGAGTAAAAGCACAAGAGATGTGGGAATGAAAATACAGAAATTAATGGAAAGTGTGTACATCATGCTGTTCACTGCCCAACTCCCCCACAAGTCTCCAACCCAAGAATATCTGACGGCTAGATAACCAGGCATTCCCCACACTACCTCCCACTCCCTATCTTCCATTACCACTCCTCACTCCTCCCTCCTGCAAATGGTGGTTTCCTTTTTGCAGAGGTGCATGAAATTCCTGGGGAAATGTAGGGCACTCTGTCTGGGGTCCTCGTTCCAAAACAAAGCTCCTGGACAGGATTTCACAGAGCAAGATCCATCACCTCAACTACTTCTCGTCAAGCAAAAGCCTTATCTGAAAACTGGGAGCTCTAATATCTGGCATGTAGGGTTGTAAACATAACTTTACAATATGTGATAGTCCGTGCAAGGTTTGGCTAATAAATATCCAACAACAGTAATAGTGAGAAATCTGTTGAATTAATTAAACGAAGAGGCCTTTGGACTGCAGTGACTTTAATGTCATGGTAACCCAAGCAAGCATACCAAAGTCTAAGCTCGAAATTCTTAAGGTTAAGAAATCAAAACCCAAGGACAACCAGTCACAGAAAGCTAACAAACATTTCCAAACAAGGCAAATCTTAAAATATTTGGTATAACCCATCGAATAATTTCCTTGCTTTGCTTCCAACCTTTTCCGTAGAAAGAAGCTTTCCCTAGCTCCTGTAGGTGGGGCAGAGCTCTCTAACCATTTCCTGTTTGGTGCTGCCCCCATTGAAATTGGTTTTTGCTCAAATAAACTCCTAAGGTTTTCAATAGGAATGTGTGCGTGTTGGGGGGGGGGGGGGGTTTTTGCAAATCTAAGGAGGAAAGAACAAACGGGGTTTAGGGTTAAGGGTGGTGGGTGGGCAGGGCAGTGTCATGGCATAGTGATGAAGGCGCTGCATACTGGACACTTCTCTTCTCAGCAAAGCACCCTGTGTTCTGTCTGCCCTTCTGCCCCAGTGCAGGTTTTCACTTGGCCTCACGGCACACCATAGTCTCCCTTTCCACTGGGACTCACAGTCAGAGCATCGCTTTCTCAAGTTCTTTTGGTTCTCTGCCAAAACAGCAAGGCAATTGTTAAAATTTGAACCAAGAAGCTCATTCCTGCTCTCAAATAATTGGGGCATTGAAAATGACTCTAGGAGAGTCAGGAGGAAAGCATTCTCTTTGCTTTTCCCCTTCCAAAATCTCCTCCTTTCAGACTTTTCTTGTCAACATTCAGGCACTAAAAACGTCTCTTTGTGACCTTGGGCAAATCATGTAGCCACAACGATTTTTTTTCCTCACCTGCATCATGAAGTTCAACAACTTAACCTAGAGCCGGTATGCCTAAACTCTCTTTGCCTTAAAACTTATTTTACATGATGATCAGGTGACCAATGCCAAAAAGGTCCTACACAATGACACGCCTCTGGAAAACACGAGAGCTTCATTTTTATCTTTCAAATCATTTCTAATTTGATAGATTAGAAACTGTATTTCCTCATAAATACCACAATTTGGTTATTAACTACAAGTTTGCGTTCTTTCATTAATATGTTTTCCAGTAGCCTGTAACTGTTTATTAATTTCCTGTTTGTATTCCTGTCGCACTCACTGAGTGAGTTCCTTCCTGTGTTAGGACCTGGCATGTGCCTTGCTCATCATTTCTTGTAGGTATTTACCTTGTTGGCTGTTTGCCAATTGGTTTCCTTCTTCCATTCCTTCCACTCCGTCCTGTCTTTCTCTCTCTGAACTTAAACTTCTTCATGTGCTGGGGTGATAATAATATTCACCCCACCTAGCTGAGAAGTGATTGAATGGAAGGACTCCTGTAAAGCATTTAGACCCTAAGGTCAATATATAGTAACCATAATTATTCCCCACCTCTAGAAAGCCCTCTTAGTAATGTCTTATGAAATGACTTGGATTAGGAAATCTCTAAGAGTTGTTCTACCTATTATTTTAATCTAATTTTATGGTGATTATTTCCTAATTATAACAAGTTCTTACATTATAATGCATTCTTATTTTTTTAACGTCAGGTTATTAATCTGAGGCAATAATGAAATCAACTTAAAATGAAACAGTGGTAGTGGGCTTCAAAAAGCAAGTGCTTTTATTAAGAACCCAAACACAAATTTTAGTAGAAATTATATTAATATAAAATAACTTCAAAATTAAATGACTAAGAGAAACAGAAAAGAGAAACAGCAAAACAAAGGTAGAAAATATTATTCAGTGAATATTAAATCTTGAACATAAGGCTATTTCTTACACTGTGACAGTGGCATGCTTTTATAATTTTGAATAATTTAAAATAAATTTTACCTTGAAGAAATGTACTTAACCAACAAAAGGAGAAAGATAGTTTGTATTTTCCTATAGGTGGAAAAAAATCTCTATCACATCTACCTGTGTTGAGGCCATTCATGACTCATGGAAGCTTATGGCTAAGCAGTTCAAATAAACTGTCCAGAGAGAAAATATGCTTAGTTCTCTACCAAATGTACTTGTTGGTCACAAATAAGTTGTCTCTAAGATTTTAAATGCTGTTATTATACTAAGGGAAATAATAATACTCTAAGTAATTTTTTTTCTAAAACTTTTTCTTCCATTAACCTCTTACCCTGTCTCTTAAAGGTCGTTAGAATTTTGAAAACAAAAAGCAAGCTAATGCTGGAGTGGTTGTTTTTAAGTATTATTAAAGACTCATTTCCTCTTACTTGGTTCACACCCTAAGAGAAGAATTCCATGGGAGGAGACAGTAGAGAAATGTCCTTGAAAATCTATGTATAATCAGTAGAATTGTACTCCCTTGGGAGTGATTTTTTTTTTTTATCATCACAGTTTACTTTAGTGAATAACAAAAGTCCATCCACCCAAAACTCAATGTCCAAATGTTTCATCTTGTAACTAAGATTGTGTTATAAACTCTAAAGTACAAACTTTTGCTTGAAACAACTCTTTTGTTATTATTGTAACCTGAATTTGCTCTTATCAAAAAAAAATTATATTTATCATCATTAGTCAATAGATGTATTTCTTAAAAGATAATTATAATATCTTTTTAATAAAACATTTGTGTTCATTATTTAAAGGAACCTTTAAGGGGTGCCTTGGTGGCTCAGTACGTTAAGCCTTTGCCTTTGGCTCAGGTCATGATCCCAGGGTCCTGGGATTGAGCCCCGGCACCGGGCTCTCTGCTTCTCTCCTCTCTCTCTCTGCCTGCCTCTCTGCCTACTTGTGATCTCTGTCTGTCAAATAAATTAAAAAATATTTTAAAAATTTTAAAAATTAAAAAAATAAAGGGAACCTCTAAGGTATTATTTTTGGTAAAGTAGTGATTCACTTTCTACTATAAAAATCAAGTAAGTATATTTTAAAAACAAGATAGACATTATTATATGGGTTCATATTATATCTTTACAAAATTTTAAGACTTTAGTTACTTTAAACAGATTTTATTGTATGTGTTAGCTTGTTAAACATACTTTATGAAGAACATCTTTTTATTATTTTTTAATGCTTTATTTTTTAAAATTTTTACATTTTTTTTTACTTTTGTTTTTTACTTTAATTCCAGTATAACTTACCTACAGTGAGTGATATATTATTTGCAGGGGTACAGTATAATGATTCATCACTTGCGTACATCACCTAGTCCTCATCACAACAAGGGCAGGCCCTAATCTCCATCACCTATTTCACCCATTCCCTCACCTTCCTCTCTTCTGGTAACCACCAGTTTGTTCTCTACAGTTAGAGTCTGTTTTTTGGTAAGTTTCTCTCTTTTTTTTCCTTTGCTTGTCTGTTGTTTCTTAAACTCCACATATGAGTGAAATCATATGGTATTTGTCTTTCTCTGACATTTTGCTTAGCGTAATACTCTAGCTCCACGCAACACATCATTGCAAATGGTTTGGCTATTGTTGATAATGCTGCTATAAACACTGAGATGCATGGACCCTTTCCTCACTATATTTTTGTATCCTTTGGGTAAATACCTAGTAGTACAAAGGCTGGGTCATAAGGTAGTTGCATTTTTAACTTTTTGAGGAACATCCATACTCTTTTCCAGAGTGGTTGCCCCAGTCTGTATTCTTACCAATAGTGCATCATGGTTCCCCTTTCTCTATCCTCCCCAACATCTGTTGTTTGCTGTGTTGTTAATTTTAGCCATTCTGACTGGTGTGAGGTGGTATCACATTGTGGTTTTAGTTTCTATTTCCCTGATTATAAGTGATGTCGAGCATCTTTCCATGTGTCTGGTTGCCATCTGTATGTATTCTTTGAAAAAATGTCTATTCCTGTCTTTTGCCCATTTCTTAACTGGATTATTTGTTTTGGGGGTATTGAGTTTGACAAGTTCTTTATAGATTTTGGATGCTAACCATTTATCAGACACGTCAGTTGCAAATATCTTCTCCCATCTGTAAGCTGCCCTTCATTTTTGTTGATTGTTTCCTTCACTGTGCAGAAGCTTTTATCTTGATGAAGTCCCAATAGTTCATTTTTTATTTTGTTTCTCTTGCCCCTCATGACGTGTATAGTGAGAAGTTGCTACAGCCAAGGTCATAGAGGTTATCGCCTGTTTTCTTTTCTAGGGTTTTGATTGTTTCCTGTCTCACATTTAAGTCTTTCATCCATTTTGAATTTATTTTTGTATATGGTGTAAGAAAGTGTGCCAGCTCCACTCCTTAGCATGTCACTGTCCAGTTTTCCCAACACCATTTGTTGGAGAAACTGTCTTTTTTCTACTGGATGGTCTTTCCTGCTTTGTTGCAGATTAGTTGACCACAGAGTTGAGGGTCCATTTCTGGGTTCTCTTTATAAACACCTCTTTAAAAATGTATATGAATAACAGCTTATCCTGAATTCATTTTGAGCGGTTATTTTTTATGTTTTGGTACATAAAGTGTATATGACATAGAGTGTAGAAGATATAACCTCAGCCTTTTTGCACCATGAACACTAAATGCATGAGTACAGAGTATGAGGATAAAGTGCAAGAAATGAAGCCATGCAGCACAGAAAAGAAGCTGTGAATTAGCAGTGTTAAGGGAAAACATTTACATTACACCTTAAAGATAATTAAATCCTAATTAAGGACAAAACTGTTAAGTTTTTAACATTCATTGAAAAGAAGCTAAGCAAGAGTGAAGATATAATGTGATGCCATAATTATTTTTTTTAGAATTTAATATTTAAGAGTAATTTTCATGAATACCCATTACCAAAATTATAGTCGAGGACTCAGATTATTTATTTTGCTCTTCTCACAGTGATTTCCAAGGGACCAAATAGTACAGAGGATTTAAAGGTGGGGGAAGGGGTGCTGTAGTGCTGGTACAATAGTCAACAATTGCAAGAAAGCTTTTATATTCTATAGCTACTCTATCCAGTATTGTAGCCTGATTGGGCTACTTCTTGGTGGCTCAGTGGGTTGAGCCTCTGCCTTCAGCCCAGGTCATGGTCCCGGGGTCCTGGGATCCAGCCCCGCGTCAGGCTCTCTGCTCATTGGGGAGCCTGCTTCCCTTCCTCTCTCTCCGCCTGCCTCTCTGCCTACTTGTGATTTCTGTCTGTGGAATAAATAAATAAAATCTTAAAAAAAAATTAAGATTAAATTAAATTAGAAGTTCAGTTTATCAGTCACACCAGACACATTTTATGTGCTCAGTAACTACGTGTGACTAATGGCTGCCATATTGGGGTCATAGGTGCCATTTCCATCACCATAGGAAACTTTATTAGACAGTACTGTCCTATAATTGCCAGATTTGGAAAAGCATCCATGAAAATATGGATTATTTTCACATGCCTTTGGAGTTATTCCAATTTTATAAATCAGTGATGAGATAGTAGAGACATGCTTCTACAGTATTAAAAGGCTGTATAGTCTTAAGATAAGAACACAAAATTTGGCATCAGATAATTCTGGATTCAAATCTTACCTCTGTGAAGTGATGTTGGATCTGGTACTTTTAGTTTCTGAGTGGTTGTCCCTTTATTTGCAAAATAGGGTAACATGATGCTTGCCTTGTAAGTTTATAAGTATTAGAAATTATGTGGGGAAGTGCTTCTTATAGCAGAAGACACATAGTTATGGTAGTTATTGTTTTTATTAACAAATGGAAAACAAGCAACGTTATTGATCATACACAAAAGCCATACTTTAGAACAAAGAGGGTCTATTTGCTAGGAAAAGTATCTTATAAGGCCACAGTTTCTTTCAGAAGACTTACACCAAAAATGTTTGTGACTGTGGTAATTACAGGAGAGGGAGGAACTAGCCAAGCCAGGACAAGACAATATACAACCTCAAAAACAAACAAATAAACAAACAAAAAACAGTGAATAAACTGGTATGAAAAGGAGAAGTGGGAGATGATTAAAAAAAAAAAAAAAAAAAAAAGAAGTAGGCATAATCCAAGGGTAGAAAGCAGACAAGCTAATCTCAGATGAAATTTCTCCTAGAAACATACCAGAAAAAAAGTATGAAGCATAATCACATAATCAAAGAGGGAAGGAAAAATCATTTCTCACTACAGACTATGAGGATCCAGTTTTCTTTTTTTTTTCCTATTATTTTTTTTTCTCAACATACCACATGCCCTCCCCAATGTCCATGACCCAGCTACTCATGGTTCTTACCCTCCTCCTCTCCAGCAACCCTCAGTTTGTTCCCTGAGCTTAAGAGTCTCTTATGGGGGCACCTGGGTGGCTCAGTCATTAAGTGTCTGCCTTCAGCTCAGGTCATGATCCTGGGGTCATGGGATCAAGCCCCACATCAGGCTCCCTGCTCAGTGAGAAGTCTGCTTCTGCCTCTCCCCAACCCCTCCACCCCCGATTGTGTTGCCTGTCTCCGTGTCTTTCTCTCTCTGTCAAATAAATAAATAAAATCTTAAAAAGAAAAAAAAAAAAAAAAAGAGCCTCTTGTAGTTTGTCTTCCTTTCTGGTTTCTTCTTGTTTCATTTTTCTCTCCCTTCCCCTATGACCTTCTGTCTTGTTTCCCAAATTCCTCATATCAGTGAGATCATAGGATAATTATCTTTCTCTGATTGACTCATTTCGCTCAGCATAATATCCTCTAATTCCATCCATCATTGTAAATGGCAAGATTTCATTTCGTTTGATGGCTGCATAGTATTCCATTGTGTATATATACCACATCTTCTTTATCTGTTCATCTGCTGATGGACATCTAGGTTCTTTCCATAGTTTGGCTATTGTGGACATTACTGCCATAAACATTCAGGTGCACGTGCCCCTTCAGATCACTACATTTGTATCTTTAGGATAAATATCCAGTAGTACAATTGCTGGGTCATAGGGCAGCTCTATTATCAACTTTTTGAGGTACCTCCACGCTGTTTTCCAGAGCAGCTGCACCAGCTTGCATTCCCACCAACCGGTAGGAGGAAGAACAAGTTTTCTATAAAACTATTTTTCTGGTGCTATAGAAGAAAATATATCTAAAAGATCCAAGAGAAAAAATATGGCAAGACTGTTAAAAACATCTACCTGTGGCGTGCATTATAACTTTAAGCAAGTCACTCTAAATTGATGTGCCACTGTTTGTGATACACAAAATGCATGGGTTGAACCAGATGATGTTTAATCTCTCCAGATTCAGAAGTAAAACTTACAATAAGTCATTTGTATCTGAAATTAAAATTTGCATTTTCTGAGATCATTCATCAGAAAGAGGCATCCCAGGAAAGGCATTTGGCCCAGTTTCTAGAGGAACATACGTAAAGGATAACACAAGACACCTATCACTATGGCCAAATCTTCCATAATTGAGAAGAAAGTAGTCAAAGACAAAATTTCAGAGCTAGGGAGGGATCTCAGGTGTTGTCTATATATTCCATGGAGAAAGTATCAGATGCCTGAAATTAACCTGGACACTGGAAAAGACAGGATGTTTGGAAGAAGAAGAAACTCACTTCTTTAGCAGGAGACTGGGGCTCTTTTACACCCAAAAGTAGCAGAAATGTGTGGAATGAAACAAGAAACAAGGTGAAGAACTTAGAAAACTGCTGGGAGAGCCCAGAGGCCTCAGACTCAGGAATCAATTTCCATTTAATTCTGAAAAATAAAGTCATGACTATATAAAGACAGTAATAAAACCTATTATTTCTCTCTCCCTCTCTCTGTCTCTCTGTCTCTCTGTCTCTCTCTCTCTCTCTCTCTCTCTATATATATATATATATATACATTCAATATCTATATATTTATGTGCCATAAATAGTGCTAGGTACTAGGGAGGCAGGGATGAAAAACAATCACAATCCCAAACCTTTGAAACTTAAAAACCATCCGTGTCTGAAATCAAGTCACAATTTATATTGTTAGTTTAATAAACACAGACATTTGTACTGATAAAAACATTAGTTTGGAAAACTTGGCCGTGTTAAGGGTCGGTTATTAAATCTCATCCCCTTCTTAAGGGGCGTTAAGGGTCTGTTATTAAAGCTCATCCCCTTCCCCACCCCATGAGGCACTGAGGGGACCCTGATGAAACTGACCAGAAGATGGCGCTATGCAACTCCTTACTTCCTGCTGTCCAGGTTGCTGCAGCCAAAAAGTGACATTGTATGTAGCCTGCAGCGCAATACCTCCATTACAAGTGTGCATCATGCTTTCCGTTGTTGTCCTTTGCAATAGGCATGCTGTGTATATTAATTACTGGGCAATATAGGCATTGCCAGATTTATAGGTTTTATTATTGATGATCACGTAGTTTAAAAGTGCAATGTTATAAAAATCTCAGATCTCCAGACCCATAGGAAGACATCCTTGGCATCTACTCAATTCGTCATCCTTTTCCTATTTTCAACAATGTGCATAGCAAGTTTTAGGAACATGAAGTAGAATTCTCCTAAATCAGTTGCTTTTATTAATTAGGATTGTTAGCCTTAAAATAGATGTGTTTATTTATTGTATTATTAAAATTCTCAATTATATTTTATTTTTCCTGGAAAAAAAATTCATGTTTTAACCATCATTAGTTATGCAAAATACTTCTCTATTGAAATTCAAGATAAAAATATTTCAAAATTGTTTGTTCTACTTTATTTTTTTAAATAGATACAGCTAAACATTCAACTGCTCACATTCAAATCAGTTGGGTTTACTTGACAAAGATATAGCACAGGTAACTTAAAATTATGAGTTGGTCAGTCACCTTCATAAAAATGTGGGAGAAACTTGTTATCTATTTAAGCAGAATAAGTACTACTTACTACTCGAATATTCTAAAAACTATTGAAAAATAAAGATTTATGGTTTTTTTTAAAGATTTTTTTAAAGATTTCATTTTTTTATTTGAGAGAGAGAGCAGGAGCAGGGGCAAGGGGCAGAGGGAGAGAGAGAAACGGGCTCCCCACTGAGCAGGGACCCTGATGTGGGACTCAATCCCAGGATTCTGGGATCATGACCTGAGCCAAAGGCAGATGCTTAACTGACTGAGTCACCCAGGCACCCCATGATTTATGTTTAATTCCAGTTGGTGCTGTGGTTGCTTAGAGTTAAAACTCCGGTAAAAAGAAAGACATAATAAAACTGTGGGTGTTTGCTCTTTGTAGAAGTGAAAAACACATTATAGCTCCCAGGAGTAATAGGTCAAACATGGTGTTTGTCAAAGATAATGCATTAATAATGTTCAGGTTTAAGAACTGAGAAAGGGCCAGATAGTTAAGCAGAATCTGTTGTATTTTTTCTAAACTTATCACTAAAAAATATCAAAAGACTAAAAAAAGATAAAATTGTGGAACTGAAATTTAAGCAATTTCCAAAATCTAGAAGGAATTTCACTAACTATAAAGGTGCTGGAACTGGATAAGAAATGGAATCAGTGGTAAACCTTGTTCTGCCACCCTAAGTAAAAATAGAAAAAAACTTGTTCTCCCTCCTCTGCTGGCTCTCTCTCCCTTTGTGGAGAATCCAGAAATCCAGTCATGCATTGATAATGGGAGTAGTAATAATAATGGGAAGAGAATTTTACAGCTTTGAAAAAAACTGGTAGATCTAAAGTGTGTATTTTTACAATTGTAGCCCAGATGTCCTGATTTTTAATAATTTTGTATATATCGTTGGTTCCTTAAGACTAGGATTCTATATCTTGAAGGTCTGCCAACACCACCTCTAATCAGCAAAAATCCCCCCCCCTTTTTTTTAAGATTTATTTATTTGCAGGGGGAGAGGCAGAGGGAGAAAAGAGGCAGACTTTTTGCTAAGCAAGGAGCCAGTGGCAGGGCTCAGTCTCAGGACCCTGAGATCATGACCTGAGCCATCCTGAGATCACGACCTGAGCAGAAGGCAGATGCTTAACCAAATGAGCCACCCAGGTCCCCCTCCCTGACTCTTCCATGGTTTTCCCCACCACAAATATTTCTAGGAATTCTTTAAAACATTTTCAGTTATAATCTGAATTCATAAATCTTGGTGACTTTGATAAGCAGTCTCTATCAGCCTTTAAATAAGAGCTAATTATTCAAGAAATATGTTAATTAAATACTTATGTATAAGCACTAAGAAAAAAATACAGTTAAATAATGTTGATTTTAGTAGGAAAAGTAGGGCAAGGAAGAAAGAGGAAGTATAGGATATATTAATTGCTCATATTTAAATGTCAATAAATACCATAAATATATAGGAGATGTGGAGACACTGAATTGAGTTAGAAATAGATATTGGTACGAAGGCAACCACTGAAATAAAAATACAAAACTGCCAAATTAGCAATTAATCACACATACATAAAAAATAAAAGAAAACCAAGCTGTATAATGAAATATATTAAAACACACACACACACACACACACACACACACACACACACACACAGAAAACAAGGAGCATAAGAAACTATGATGACAGAACTAACACTAAACATATCTATCATATTGAGAAACACAAATGGCCTAAGCTTACCCATTAAGAAAAAAACACTTTCTGATTGTACCTCAAAGCTAACTGAAATCTCTGCTATGTACAAGAAATACATCTACAGTACCAATGGCTCTGAAAGTTTGAAATATTTTAAAATAGGATCTAAAAGTACCAAGCAAATAGCAAAAACCACAAAAATAATAGGTCTTAGTCTCAATACCAGATAAAAGCAAAAGAAGTCAAAAGCAAAAAAAGAGAAAGCATTTGAAAAGCATTAAACCATTTAAAAATTATAGAGAATAAAATGCACAATGACACTTTAAGAACTTGATACTTATCAATGCTCTTAACATAAAAATTCATTTACCAAAATGTAAATGAAAGGACATTCACTCTAATTTGCTTCAAAAGTCAAGGCTAATGATACCCCCACATACCAAAAAGGTATGAAAGCTTTATTACTTAAATAATAAGGTTTTCTAGTCTAGGCATGTCTGAAAAAGGCTGTAGAGAACAGACAAGAGACAGGCTTGGGGTCTTCACTGTGGCTAGAGGATGGAGTGGAACCAAGCTGTGGGTTCCCTGTAGGTGGGAGCTTGTGTGGTTTAAACTTCCCTCCAGAACCAAAGGAGGGAGCACTGACTTTCTTATCCGCTTGTCCAGATTCAAGCAGGAGGAGAAATGACAAATACCAAAATGTACGGAGTCAAGCTCTTTACTGCAGTATTAAAGAACTGAACAGCCAAACGGAGCATCAGGGAATTTTAAAAACAGTGATTTCAGGAAGCAGCTACCACCTCTACAGCCGTACACTAGAAAGGAAGAGGTTGTAATTATTAAACTTAGATGCTTCCAAGAAGAGCTCCAAGGAGCTGAAACTCCAAGACTCTGAGTTGGGGCCTCTGCTTGACTGGCGCTGGTATTTCTCCATTTGGAGATGCCTCGTGGACCAAGACCTCTAAAAAAGTAAAGAGGAATTTCTAGCTTTCAGCACCCTTGAATTTCTCTATTCTGATGGCATAATCCAAAGAGGTATGGGGCTTACTATTGGAACAGCAAAAGGAAGTTGCAGTGGTTTCCACTTGAGTCCTTCTTCCATTTATCATCTGACCATGGCCCTCATGCTGAAAAGTGGAGGAAAGTATTATTTTGAATTCTTAGATATTAACAACAATTTAGAGTTAGTGTCTGATAATCCTTGACAGGCCAGAATATTTCCTTCTTCCTCAATACACGGTCACTCTAGCAAACGACTTGGGAAGAATCTACACTATAATCCTCTGTCACTTGTGCAGAATCCTTCCTTAGAAGGGTCCGATTTCCCCTTCTCAAAAGACTCTGAGTATGGTCATGGGCTAAGAACCAGATTTGAAAATATTTTTCTGTTATTCCGATCCAAACCATTTAAGTAGGCTCTCAGTCAACTTCAATCTCAAGGACACTATGACCAAAATCTACACCGAAGATCCCTTCAGGACAAAATATGCTGGAACTTTGGACTGTTTATCTACTAAGGTAAATGTGTCCATCTTATCTTTGGTGATTAGGAGTTGCCACAGCCTCTGCTACTCCATTGCCCACAGTGAAATTGATGAGCCAGCTTCTCGCCATCATGTTCAGGTGGCAGAGAAGAGCTATCAGAGCTTCTCAAAGCTGCTCCTGCTCCCCTCACCAATGCATTTCTCAAGGCCTTAGTGAAGGTCCTTGTATTATATCAGTGGCATTCGGGCAGCTCAACCTCCTTAATGTAAGCCACCACTGAATCTAAATTTTAGTCAACCAACCAACTAAATCATTAGAGAAAAGTGGGTTAGAGTTCATATATTAAGCACTTCAAGGAACGTTTAAGAACTTTCCAAATGCCTTCTTTAAAACACTGCTAGGAGTTCAACTAGATCATTACCTGCCACAAAATATCTTGAAGATCTTATTTTTCCCCTTGTTCTGGTAATATGTTGAAGTCAAAGAGGAAATACTATACTTTGTTCACACATGATTACCTTCTTACCAATGAGTAACAACAATAAAACGGAGGCATTATCAGAGAAACAATGTTCCTATGTTGCCTAAGATGTCCTAGATCACAAATCTGAGAAGGGAATGGTATATGTGAAACTCAAATAGCTTATTAACTGGCAAGCCTATTGCAGTCCATGACAGATTATGTGGAAAAAACATAGTAAAGTATATTAGTTTCCTGGGGCTACTGTAACAAATTACCACAAATTGGGTGGCTTAAAACATGAAGAATTCCTTCATTTTCTCAAAGTTTTGGGGTCCAAAAGACCAAAATCAAGGTATCAGCAGTGTTACTTTCTTTCTTTTTTTAAATTTAAATTCAATTAGTCAACATACAGTACATCATTAGTTCTTGATGTAGTATTCAAAGTTTCATTAGTTGCATATAACAACCAGTGCTCATCAGATCGCATGCCTTCCTTAATACCCATCACCGAGTTACCCCATCCCCTCATGCCCCTCCCTTCTGCAACCCTCGGGTTGTTTCCTGGAGTCAAGAGTCTCTCAAGGTTTGTCTCCCTCTCTGATAACTTCCCATTCAGTTTTCCCTCTCTTCCCCTATGGTCCTCTGTGCTATTCCTTATATTTCACATATGAGAGAAACCATATGACATTGTCTTTCTCTGATTGACTTATTTCACTTAGTGTAATACCCTTCAGTTCCAACCACATCAATGCAAATGGTATTCACACTTTCTGATGGCTGAGTAATATTCCATTGTATATATGAATCACATCTTCTTTATCCATTCATCTATTGAAGGACAGTTTGGCTATTGTGGACATTGTTGCTATGAACACTGGGGTACATGTGCACCTTCATTTCACTCTGTCTATATCTTTGGGGTAAACACCCAGTAGTGCAATTGCTAGGTCATAGGGTAGCTCTATTTTTAAGTTCTTGAGGAACCTCCTTACTGTTCAGAGTGTCTGCACTAGCTTTCATTCCCACAACAGTGTAAGAGGGTTCCCCTTTCTCCATATCCTTGCCAACATTTGTTGTTCTCTGTCTTGTTAATTTTAGCCATTCTAAGCAGTGTTAGTTTCTTCTGAGATCTCTGAGGAAGAATCCATTCCATGCTTTTCTCTCAGTTTCGTATAGCTACCAGCAATCTGGCATTTTTGGCTAGCAGACACATTCCTCCAATCTCTGCCTGCATCTTCAATTACCTTCTTCTCAGTATCTCTGTGTGTCTTTTCCCCTTCTTTTTTTTTTTTTAAGATTTTATTTATTTATTTTAGAGAGAGAAGGAGAGGGAGAGACAGAGAGCAACAGAGATAGTGAGAGATGAGGAGACCGAGAAGCAGGCTCCCCGCTGAACAGGGAGCCAGACACAGGACTCAATCCCAGCCAGGGCTCGATCCCAGGACCCTGGGATCATGACCTGAGATGAAGGCAGACATTTAACTGAGCCATTGAGGGTCACCATTCAACCATTACATAAGAAAAGTAGAGTTCTATATTTGGTCAAGTAAGTAACTCAGTAAGTTAAAGTAAGTAGAAGTAGAACTAGTAATAGCTTCTTCTTAAATAAAATCGTGCTAGTGCCCCTTCTGTTATGGAGACATAGACTCTGCAGCCCATGCCTTCTGCTAATTGCAATGAAAACTTTGGGTAAAATGCCTGTGCCCCACCCCCCAAGCCAAAGCAACCTTCTAAGGACCATGAAAAACACTGAACAGAGAAATAAGAAACAGAGAGGAACAAGTAGAAAACAACAAAATAGCAGACTTAAATCTACCCATATAATTACATTACTTTAATCAATGTAAAAATTATGAATGAAATATATCACATTCTGTTTTGGGACTGTCTTTGAAATCCAGTATGTATTTTACACTGAAAGCTCATATCAATTCAGATGAGGCTCAGTAACTCCATTGCTACACATAGCTAGCAGGTACTGTATGGGACAGCAAAGCTCTGAACCTATATAGCATTTAAAACTGAGATCTAGAAAGTGGATTTAAAAAAGACCTCATTGGTCTTTCAAAAGTTAAAAATATACCTACAATATGACCAAAAAAATCCCGCTCTTAGGTGTTTACCAAGAGAAAAGGAAACATAAATCCACCCAGACTCACACAAGAATAATCATAGCAGCTTTATTTGTAATTGCTCAAACTGGAAGCAACCCAAATGTCTATCAACTGGCGAATGGATAAACAAGTTGTGATGTATTCGTAAAATAACATGCTGCTCAGCAGTAAAGAAAAACAAACTATTGGTATGAACAACGTGAATGAATCTCAAAATCTCTACGCTATGTGAAAGAAGCCAGGTAATAAAGGGTATGTATCATATGATTAAATTCCTATCAAATTCTAGAAAATGCAAACGAATTCCTAGTGACTAAAAGTAGAGCAGTGATATCTTGGGGAGGGAAGAGTGGATTACAAAGGTGCACTCAAAGAATCTTTTGGAAGTAATGGAGCTTTTTTTTTTTTTATTTTGGTCATTGTGAAAGTTTTACATATGCATTAGGCAAAAATGATCAAAAGGAACCCTAAGATTATGTGACATTTATCATATTTCAATTATACCCCAGTGAAAGTTATAAAAAGTTAATAAATAGGAAATAAAACTGGAAATAAACAACACACCAGCTAACAAAATACCCTATCATCTGACAATTTTATTACACTTTCTTTTTTTTTATAAATTTATTTTTTATTTATTTTCAGCATTACAGTATTCATTATTTTTGCACCACACCCAGTGCTCCATGCAATCCATGCCCTCTCTAATACCCACCACCTGGTTCCCCCAACCTCCCACCCACCCCCGCCCCTTCAAACCCCTCAGATTGTTTTTCAGAGTCTACTCTAGTCTCTCATGATTCACCTCCCCTTCCAATTTACTCCAACTCCCTCTCCTCTCTAACTCCCCAAGTCCTCCATGCTATTTGTTATGGTCCACAAATAAGTGAAACTATATGATAGTTTATTACACTTTCAAACAATGATTGTGGGGCGCCTGGGTGGTTCAGTTGGTTAAGAGTTTAAGCCTCTGCTTTCAGCTCAAATCATGATTTCCGGGTCCTGGGATCAAGCCTGTTGCTTCCTGCTCAGCCAGGAGTCTGCTTCCTCATCCTCTGTTCCTCTCCCTTTCTCATGCTTTCTTTCCCTCTCAAATAAATAAATAACTTTAAAAACAAAACAAAAACAAACAAACAAACAAAAAACAATGTATCCGAGAAAAAAAAATCTACATGGCAATTGAAGAAAGCTAAAGAATAATAACTGTTACAGAAACAATGACTATCACTGGACACTACTTACTCTGAACATTGGAAACTAAGAGGAAAGAAAAGTATTTATTTGGTTTTTCCTAAACAAACTATTTCTAGGTAAGTCTTGCTGAGGAAGCAAAGGTTTTGTTACAGAATATTCCCACGTACTAAATGTAGAAGAAATGATAAGGTTTTTGTTGTTGTTTTTTTTTAAATCACCATTTCACAAAACCCAAAGAAATAATTAAGCAAAGGTCATCACAGAGTAGAACATAGGTTAAAAGGGAACATTACAATAAAAGTTATCAGGTTATTCAGGTTATCACCTGAACCCACCAAGAAATTTTAGTGTCACAGAAAGAACCACCAAATATGTGTTTCCTGATATGTGGTTATAATGTCAACCTCCCTACAGCACTAAGAATTCTTAACAAGAAAGTGTGCCTGAATTTAATCAAAACTTTAGAATGAATGCCCATTTATATGAAGTATGACACTTTGAAAAAGTGGAGAGATCAATCTAGAATGTCAGGTGTCTGTAAGACAACTTGGTCCATTTCCGTAAGAAATCAATGGCAGGAGAAATAAGGGGGGGGGGAGTGGAGGAGGCAACCGGTTTGGATATAAATATACTTAAGAGATTTAACAATGAAATGCCAAATGTGGACCATGTGTGAATGCTGAGTTCCAGAAAGAAAGAAAGAGAGGGAGGGAGAGAGGCTGGGGGAGAGTATGGGAGGAAGGTTGGAGGGGAGAGGGAAAAACAGAGAGAAAGAAAAAGTATTGGATGGCTAGGTGGTTCATCAGTTAAGCACTTGCCTTGGGTTCAAGTCATGATCCTGGAGTCGGGATACAGCCCTGCATCAGGCTCCCTGCTCAGGGGGGAGTCTGCTTCTCCCTCTGCCCCTCCTCCTGGTACCTCTGTTCATACTGCCTCTCTCTCTCTCCCTCAACAAAAATTTTAAAAATATTTTAAAAAAATACTGTAAGAAATCATTTTGAGGACAATAGTGAACATGTAAGTACAGATTGAATATAGATGCATCAAGGAACTATTATTGATTTTGTCACTGATAATGATACACCAGTTATGTAAGAAAATGTCATTTAAAAAAAAAAAAGATCTACTGAAGTTTGTAAGGATGAAATAACTTGACATCTAAGATTTGTTGTGCAATACTTTATCAAAAGAAAAAATGTTTAAAATATTGGCTAAAACAGATATAACAAAATCTTTTTTTTTAAAGATTTTATTTATTTATTTGACAGACAGAGACCACAAGTAGGCAGAGAGGCAGGCAGAGAGAGGAAGGGAAGCAGGCTCCCCGCTGAGCAGAGAGCCCGACGTGGGGCTCCATCCCAGGATCCTGGGATCATGACCCGAGCCGAAGGCAGAGGCTTTAACCCACTGAGCCACGCAGGTGCCCCAAATATAACAAAATCTTAAAAGTAGATAAGATTTTGTGATGCATAAAAAAATAAGTGATACATTTTGTCTTCTGTGTTTGTTTAAAGTTGTTTGGTATGAAATGTAGAGAATCCCAAATAATATCTTGGTACTATAACAGAAAGTATCTAGTTCAAAGCAGCAAACAGTGCACTCATTTGTCTCCTACCCATGCTGATCCAGAATGAAATAAAAGAATAAAAAGAGTAAACTAAGCACAAAAGAAAGAACAGCTATAAAATGAGACAGATAATAGGAGGCAGTATCTTTAGTACAGGAAAGACTCCAACAGATTTCTGGAGGATGTGTGTTGATGGATGAAGCCAGCAAGGAAAACCACACCAAGAACAAACACCCCATGTAGTTTCTGTAGAGCAAACGAAGTACTCGATGGAATTCCTGCCTCCCAGTCAGAAAGGGAAGCAGAGTAGGAAAGAGGAGTAGTGCTGACAAGAGGAGGTCAATTAAAGATCTATATGAAAATGAAGACATCAGGTGACACTCCTTGTCCTTCTTCTCACCCCACTGAGCTCACAGAGGTAGACTAACAAGAGTATCTGTCCCAGTTTGTCTAGGACTGAAGGGAGGTAAGGAGGGGAGAGAAGAGAAACAAATTTTATGACTCTTCCTAAAGAATTTTAATTAAACTTCTGGAGGAAGCTATGGTTTCTGGTGTCAGTGTTAGTGCCCAAGAGCAAAATTCTCCCCATCTGGTGATTAAGGAAGCTGCCTCTGGACAATCACTCAAAACAATGTGTGTTGAGTGACACACAGCCCACCCTTCTTCGCACAGAGCTCTCGGTAAAAATTACTATTCAGGAAAAAGAGTAGCAAGAATAAAGGAGATTTATAACCAAAACCCACAGCAGCTCTCCAGTCCTTTTTCTTCGTTGTAAAGAGATACTTGAGAATTTCCAGCTGTAAGAATTGGCAGCATAAAGTAGAAATCCATCATAAGGACATAAACAAACAAAAACCAGGCTCAGAGGTAACCAAGGTAATTCAGAAGGCCAGGTCAATATCCTGAGAGGGATTTAAGAAGTTACTAGAATATTACAAAAAGCATAACATAAGAAAGAAAACTTAAAACTTAAAATGATGATTGCTGAAATGAAAATTAAAGACCAAAAATAGTGCCAGGTAATCTTGTAGAATGTCGATTAAAGATATTAAAAAGAGAGAGAGAAAGAGAAAAAGGTAAGAGACACAGAGAACCAAGCAGAGGGTCAAACATTCAATAAATATTCTCCCAGAAAAGGAATAGAGATAAGGTAGATATGAGAGTTTTAAGTAAAGGGTAGATAAGAATGTCTCAGTAATAAGAAAGACACTAATTAATTGAAAAAAAAAAAAAAACCAAACCTAGCCATAACTAGATATGTGATCCTATTGAAATTTCAAAAGGTTGAAGGAAAAAAAAAAGGTTTTAAATGTTATTTGAAAGAGGAAATAACTCCCACAAAGAAAAGTGGCTCAAACTAAGACTGGAGCCTTATCAGATTTTTCTTTTATGATACCAAAAATTTTAAAACAAGTGATTTTAAAATTTCATGGAAAAATTACACATGGAAGGAAAATTTTAGGTGTATTTGGCAGAAGCATAATGCGGGGATTCAGAGCTACTTAACTAATTCTCAAGTCTAAATCATTTTGCCAACTCCAAGTTTTTAGACTGAGAGAAAAAGTGGGTTTCTTTGAATAAGGGCCTTATAAGTGAAAACTAGAATCTGAGGCTATTTACCCAGATTACTAGAGAAAGGGGATGAGCCCGTCCTTCTAAAAGAGATTTGATTCTGTCCTAATCTGGGGACCCCCAAGACACCTGGTCCATAATCACAGCAGGGACTTATGGAGTCAGTGACAGTCTTGTCCATGTCTGTCTTCTGGGGCATGATGGATATACGGCAATTTGCTCTATTTCTGTATATGTTCAAAAGTTGTCCTAATAACATATATAAATATTATCAGTTCCAAAATGTCCATTCTGGGCAAAAAGGCAGATTGGAAACCCCTGGAGTTGAATTGCTCCCCCTACCCCCCATCCTCCTCCAAGATTGTGAACAATAAGAAATGCCACATACCTGGAGAATTATCGAGGTCAGTACCACAATCAAAGACTTAAGGGGGGGCAAAGCTAGAGATCCTACCATAACCTCTTCTAACAAATTTGATTTCACTGAGCAAGAGCAAGATGGGTTACGCAGAGTATCAGTAGGTTACAGCTACTTTAACTGAGTAGCAAAACCAATCACTGCTGCATCTCCAGATGTGGTATCTGCTAGAGCAAATAAAAACAACCCTTGGTATGAAGCTACTGGCTTGGCAATTCTTCTTGTTCTCATCAGTAAGGATAATTAGAAGCAATTTGCATTTATACAGCAAAGGTCAAGTATACTTCAAATGGGTTTTATCCATTATTCTGCTATCACAATATATAGCTCAGGGGAAACTTGCTTGTTTAGGTATATAGAATACCACACTGATCCATTACAATGATGATGTTATTCTAAT
Organism: Mustela nigripes; assembly: GCF_022355385.1. Classification (NCBI taxonomy): domain Eukaryota; kingdom Metazoa; phylum Chordata; class Mammalia; order Carnivora; family Mustelidae; genus Mustela; species Mustela nigripes. The sequence goes on along the minus strand of NC_081561.1, from coordinate 135,970,629 downwards.
TGGACCCTGTGAATGGGAAGTAGCAAGCACCTTAAATTCCTTGGTAATACCTATTTATTACCATGAGATGGGAGAGGAATGTAACTATAAGGTCCAGAGCCTGTCTTACTGGTTAGGATTCTGTGGGTCCAGTGATATGCGGCATGTCAGACTCTCTCTTCTAGGGTGAGACAAGCCATTCCTTGGTGAGAAGGCTGGACATTACACAGCCCACCATGAAGCAAGAAGTATAATAGGGGTTCAGCCTTGGATTTGGGAGGTAGTATACATCACATTTGGTCAAGCCTCTCCAGCCCAATTATTGTAAACTATAAAGTTGCTTCTTTGAGTAGGACTCAGAGGAAAAGAGGGTCTGCAGAAAGTCCAGGCCATGACAGATGCCCTGACCTGTGGGCTTCATGATGCAGTAGTTAATAGAAGTATCCAGGGTTGACAGAGATGCTATATGGAGCCTCTGAAAAGTCCCAGTGAGGGACAGTACAGACCCTTGGGATTTGGGAGTAAGGATTTGGTACCAACCACCATTCTTTTTTTTTTTTTTTTTTTTTTTTTTTAAGATTTTATGTATTTATTTGACAGAGATCACAAATGGGCAAAGAGGCAGGCGGAGAGGAAGGGAACCATGCTCTTTGCTGAGCAGAGAGCCCAATGGAGGGCTCGATCCCAGGACCCTGGGATCATGACCTGAACCGAAGGCAGAGGCTTTAACCCACTGAGCCCCACAACCACCATTCTTGATGGGAAAAGAGGTTTTTTGTTTTGTTTTGTTTTGTTTTTTAGTTCTGATAGAAACTGAGCATCGTTCCATGGGGCCAGATATGTACAGGGTTGAATAGTGTCTCTCCAAATCTATGTCCATCCTGAAATCTCAGAATATGACTTTATTTGGAAATAGAGTCATTGCTGATGTAATTTGTTAAGATGAGGTTATACCGGAGCATGGTGGACCCTTAACCCAATATGACCAGTGTCCTTATAAGAGGAAAAGAGATAAGGACTGATGCATGGGGAGAAGGTGACAACAGAGATAGAAATTAGATCATGTATTTACAAGCCAAGGATCGTCAGCAACACCAGACGCTAAGAAAAAGGCATAGAATACATTCTTCCTTAGAGTTTTCAGAGAGAGCACGGCCCTACCCACCTCGATTTGGAACTGCTAACCTCCGGGCTCTGACACAATAAATTTCTGTTGTAACTAGGCCACCTAGTGTGTGGATTTTTTTTGTTTTTTTGTTTTGTTTTGTTTTTACCACAGCTCTTAAAAAACCAATACTATAGGCAACGGCACAATCTGTTACATACCTTGAATTGGGTATTATATGATCACCAAACCATAAACCTGAGTGTGAATAGCAACATGTCACTGTAAAATGGAATTGCTACCCGTGAGACACATCTGGCTGCAGCAGGTCTGGAGGGCACCATAGAATGCATGTGTCTCAGACTTTCATTCTATCGGCTCTCTGCGGTCTTTTCCTCGTCTAATACCTGCGACTTCATGGGAAATTTTCTGACTCATTAGAGGAAAAACTTGGGCCTGGTGCAAAGATCAATTCCTGCTATGCCCGCACACTTGGAAGGAACAGCTACTGTACTAAAGCCCACCCAGCAGTGAAGGAAAACCTTCCCAAGTCTGCAGACTTTGGAGTGGTATATATGATTATTTGCTTTGTGTCAAAGGAGAGAAGGTCTGGGCTGCTGATCTAAGGTGATTTATGGACAGATGAACAGGTGGGTCAGCGGGAGCGAGACTGGCACAGAACAAAATTAGAAAATTGATTACAAGAAAATCTGGAGGAGGGTGACATAGATGGATTCTTTGAAAAAGCAAAAGAGTGCAAATGTATTTGTTTTCCACCAAATACCTACCCGAGGTCATAGCTGGTAGAGAAGGTTCTCAAAAGCCAAGTAGATAAGATTAGTTTTCCTGTAGAGTTAGTGAACCTTTTCCCATTGCCATATGCTTGCTTAGTGATCTCTGTACAAAGTGATCAGATGGCAGGAACGGAGGCTATGCAGGAATGTAACAATGTGGACTCCCCCCACTAAGGCTGGCCTTGTTGATCACAGCTGCTGAGTCCCCAGCCTGGAAACAGCAGCAGCCATCTCTGAGGTCTCTGATAGTTCTGCCATAGCATCTCTGATTAGGGGACACAATTTTTAGCAAAGGAAATTGATAATCACTTCATACCCATGAAATCTCTTAGTCTTAAATGTGCTTCATAGCTGTCCCGACCAAACAGTGAGATGTAGTGCTGAACTCCCAGTACCCCATGAACTGGGAGACAACATCCTGAGACTGAAGGGTTGTCCTACAGAATGAGGTCTAAGCCTTAAGCCAGACAGAGACCAACAGATACTACTCTCTCCTCCAAGTACAACCATGATGCACAGGTCTGGAAATCAGGGTTCATGATAGCAGCAGTTCTCCTTACTATCATGTCTAATTGCCACTGAATGAATTTCTGCTGAAAGTCCTTACAGCCTTGGTCTCTGCAGGTTCAAAGGTCCATAGAAGAGAAATGTGTCTACCACGTTGTGATACAATGAACTGGAAACTGATACTGGCCATTGTGGGCTCCTCATGCTTCTGTAAAAAAGGGGCAAAGAAGAGGGTTTCTCTAACTGAGTGTTGTGATTGTCCCAATTCCAGAGGGCATCTGCATTGTTATTATTCAATGGGATGTGAAGAGTTATAATTGGAACGTAGGAGAGGATTTACTGGAATTCTTTAATATGTCCCCATTCAGGAGTCCTAAATTGAGTACTACAGCAGGACAAGACAAGACCAAGTACTCAGGTTCTTCAGGAATGAGGGTTTGGGTCACCTACCAGGAAAAATCCATTCAGCTGAGATGCTAGCAGAGGAAAAGAGCTTAGGGCTTATAGCTATAGCAGTTGTGCATCCTAAGATGTCATCCTCCACTTGAGTCCTCCAGGTACTTTTTATGAAGAACACAAGCCTAGCTAACATTTTAGGTCTCAGAAGAGTCTTACCAAATTGACATCACCCCATACACTCACAGTAGCTTGTTGGATACCCGATTCATTTGTCCATATTGAAAGGAGATTTAGACTACTGGGCAGGGAAATCTGCACACTGAGGTTGTAAAATTCTCATTAAAAAACAAGCTGACATAATAACAAGGAAACTGCTAATTTCTGAGAAACCAAGGAATTGTATGGGGAATGATGGGCAATCACAGAATAATCTATGTATGTTCCATTCACCTGGTCACAATAATGTAAATACTGGGTATTGTCTGAATTAGAATTGGGATTATACTCCATTAGGAACATGGAGGACAGGAGGTGTATGGGAGTGTAAGAGAGGTGGAGAGAAGAACGAGAATAAAATTCAATGCTCATCGTCCATGGTGCCAAGTCTATAGACAATGCCCAAGATGCTGAAATCAGGAAACGTATTATTTAAAGATATGAAGGTATTTCAACATTTCCTTAGTGATTCGGGGTCTCTTCTGATTCCATACAAATTTTTGGTTTATTTGCTCCAGCTCTTTGAAGAATACCGGTAGAATTTTGATCAGAATAGCATTAAAAGTATAGATTGCTCTAGGCAGTATAGACATTTTAACAATGTTTATTATTCCGATCCAAGAGCATGGAATGGTCTTCCATCTTTTTGTGTCTTCTTCAATTTCTTTCATGAGTGTTCTGTAGTTCCTCGAGTACAGATCCTTTACCTCTTTGGTTAGGTTTATTCCCAGGTATCTTATGGTTCTTGGTGCTATCATAAATAGAATCGATTCTCTAATTTCCCTTTCTGTATTTTCATTATTAGTGTATAAGAAAGCCACTGATTTCTGTACATTAACTTTGTATCCTGCCACGTTGCTGAATTGTTGTATGAGTTCTAGTAGTTTGGGGGTGGAATCTTTTGGGTTTTCCATATAAAGAATCATGTCATCTGCAAAGAGAGAGAGTTTGACTTCTTCATTACCAATTTGGATACCTTTTATTTCTCTTTGTTGTCTGATTGCTGTTGCTAGGACTTCTAATACTATGTTGAACAAGAGTGGTGAGAGTGGGCATCCTTCTCGTGTTCCTGATCTCAATGGGAAGCATCACATTACCTGATTTCAAGCTTTACTGCAAAGCTGTGATCACCAAGACAGCATGGTACTGGCATAAAAGCAGACACATAGACCAGTGGAACAGAGTAGAGAGCCCATATATGGACCCTCAACTCTATGGGAAAATAATCTTCGACAAAACAGGAAAAAATATACAGTGGAAAAAAGACAGTCTCTTCAATAAATGGTGCTGGGGAAACTGGGCAGCTATATGTAGAAGAATGAAACTTGACCATTCTCTTACACCGTACACAAAGAGAAACTCAAAATGGATAAAAGACCTAAATGTGAGAGAGGAATCCTTCAGAATCCTAGAGGAGAACATAGGCAGTAATCTCTCTGATATCAGCCACAGCAACTTCTTTCAAGATATGTCTCCAAAGGCAAAGGAAACAAAAGTGAAAATGAACTTTTGGGACTTCATCAAAATCAAAAGCTTCTGCACAGCAAAGGAAACAGTCAACAAAACAAAGAGGCAACCCACGGAATGGGAGAAGATATTTGCAAATGACAGTACAGACAAAAGGTTGATATCCAGGATCTATAATGAACTCCTCAAACTCAACACACACAAAACAATCATATCAAAAAATGGGCAGAAGATATGAACAGACACTTCTCCAATGAAGACATACGTTGTCTTCAATGTATGTATGACATGTGGCTATCAGACACATGAAAAAATGTTCATCATCACTAGCATCAGGGAGATTCAAATTAAAACCACATTGAGATATCACCTTATACCAGTTAGAATGGCCAAAATTAGCAAGACAGGAAACAATATGTATTGGAGAGGATGTGGAGAAAGGGGAACCCTCTTCCACTGTTGGTGGGAATGCAAGTTGGTGTAGCCTCTTAGGAGAACAGTGTGGAGATTCTACAAGAAATTAAAAATAGAACTTCCTTATGACTCTGCAATTGCACTTCTGGGTATTTACTCCAAAGATACAGATGTAGTGAAAAGAAGGGCCGTCTGTACTCCAATGTTTAGAGCAGCAATGGCCACGGTCACCAAATTGTGAAAAGAACCAAGATGCCCTTCAATGGACTAATGGATAAGGAAGATGTGGTCCATATACACTATGGAGTATTATGCCTCCATCAGAAACGACAAACACCCAACTTTTGTAGCAACATGGACGGGACTGGAAGAGATTATGCTCAGTGAAATAAGTCAAGCAGAGAGACTCAATTATCATATGATTTCACTTATTTGTGGAGCATAACAAATAGCATGGAGGACATGGAGAGATAGAGAGGAGAAGAAAGTTGGGGGAAATTGGAAGGGGAGGTGAACCATGAGAGACTATGGACTCTGAAAAACAATCTGAGGTTTTGAGGTGGGAGGTCAGGGTACCAGGTGGTGGGTATTATAGAGGGCATGGATTGCATGGAGCACTGGGTGTGGTGCAAAAATAATGAATACTGTTATGCTGAAGATAAATAAAAATTAAATTTTAAAAAAAGAAAAAAATAAAGATATGAAGGTAAATGCAAATTAAACATAGCTATACGTATTCCAGCTTGATAACTTTGGGGAGTAAGAATAACAAGAAATAATATTTCTGAAGATTTGAGTTTTCTTTTCATTTTGCTTTAAAAAAACAAAGGGCGTCAAGAAGGAAATAAAGGTATCTTCAGATTGCAAGGTAATTTGGGTAGTTACCTGCATGTTCAATAAATCGGACATCCTGGATAAATCACACACAGTTGGAGCAACAGAGTGCATTTCATAGTAATCCTTTGGCTTGGTCTTTACTGATGCCTGACACTTGTGAATTTTCAAATTAGCCTAACAGTATTCATTTCCAAGATATCATTTTTAATTTTCTAAGTATTAGTAGGTTGGCATATATTTTGGTATAATAGTAAAAGAGAAGTTAAAATTAATGGTAAGATTTATTATCAATATTAATTTCTAACTGTAAATCCTTTTCAAATAAAGATCCAAGTGGTTAGATTGTCTTAGACTTGAAGTTAAGACTTATTTATTAATTTTTATCTTTAGTTCCTGACAAACAGTAGGTAAGCAAATAAGTATTTTTGTATGTCTACGGGGATCAAGATTTTCAGAATATAATGAGTAAGTATTTTTACTGATGTCCAGCAGTTTTAAATTTTTTGTTGTTTTATTTCTTTGGGGGTCTGGATCTTATCTTTAACTATTAGCATGACTTTTTTTCCCCTAAAACTACCTATAGATTGTCCCATTTCATCAACTTTGAGTAGAAAAATCAATAGAACATGTCATCTGCACTTTTTTAAAAACGGTCTTTATTTATTTACTTATATATATAGAGAGAGAGAGACCATGAGTTGGGGGAAGAACAAAGGGAGAAGGAGAGAGAGAGAGAATCTCTAGTAGACTCTGTGCTGAGCACTGAGCCCCATGTGGGGCTCAGTCTCATGACCTTGAGATTACCTGAGCTGAAATTAAAAGTCAGAGTAGAACTTTTCTGTTTCTGTTTCCCTCCTTCAAAATAAATGGTCTTTACAATGATTTCTTTACATGCAAGTTGTGATCAAGTAGTAACTCAGACACAATGATTCTCAACGGCAATAATTGAGACCCTATGTGAAAAGACACCAACAATGAGAGAGGAGCAAGCTAACCAAGAAAAACCGACAAATAAACAAACAGATAAAAGCAATCAAAGCGAACTATTGCAATGCCCGAAAATACAGGAAGAGGGACAGAAAAGGGCACAGTGGGAGTGACATGAAAGATTTGTTTCCTGGAATTGTCTTACAGAAGATTAACTTAGTGAAGAATGTCAGACTTTCTGCTGCAGTGGCAAATTGGAGGAGACGGGAAACAGAGAAAGAAATAGGAGTGGAGCCGATGTCTGGACAAAATGAATGAAGGACAAAGTGAAAGAAATAAGAACACATAGAAAAAGGTCCTATTTTTGCTTAAAGACAATATTGCTCTCCTTGTCACTCGGGCTGGATACTTGTGATTTATTGATTCCTCTCTCTCAGCCTCTGCATTCAATCAATTGCTTGGTCATTGTGGCTTTTACCTATAAAATGTCTTTCTTAATCCACTTCTTTTCCTTGCCCCTAAGATCATCTTAATGCAGATCTCAACTTCTTCGTACCTAGACCCTTACAATGATATTCTTGCTTTTGATTTCATACCCCTAGGCTATGGACAGACTCATGTTTCCCCAAAATTCCTATGACAAAGCCCTAATCCTGTGACCATATTTTGGAAATAAGATGTTTGAAGAGCAAATGAAGTTTAAATGAGATAATGGGGGGGGTGGGTCCCTAATCCAATAGGAATGGTGTCCTTATAAGAAGAGGAGGAGGGGCACCTGGGTGGACCTGTGTCTCCGTTTGTTTTGTTGAAGGTCTGCCTTTGGCTCGGGTCATGATCTCAAGGTCCGGGGATGGAGTCCATGCAGGACCCCTTGCTCAGCGGGGCGTCTGCTTTTCCTCCTCCATCTGCCCCTCCTTCCTCACTCATGTGCTCTCTCTCCAAATAATAAAATCTTGAAGAAGAAAGAAGAAGAAGAAAGAAGAAGAAGAAGGAGAAGGAGAAGGAGAAGGAGAAGGAGAAGGAGAAGGAGAAGGAGAAGAAGAAGAAGAAGAAGAAGAAGAAGGAGGAGAGGAGATGCCTAGCAGAGATGAGCGTGCATGTGAGGGTGCCCTGAGAAAGCAGCCGTTTGCAGGGTGAAGAAAGAGGTGTCGGTAGAAACCAATCTTGATCTTAAACTCCCAGACTCCAAAATTATGAGAAAATACATGTCTGTCATGTAAGGCACCCAGTCTGTGTTGTTTTGTTATGGCAGCTTTAGCAGACTAATATGTCCTCACAGTGAAGGTGGAAAAAAACTTTTTAAAATGCTACACTTACTCTCCTCCTTGCAAATTGTTAATGACTCCCCATAGGGATGTCTCACCCTGGTCTTTAAGGGTATCCTTTTCGAACTTGTCTTTGGCCATTCCCATGTTTCCAAAAAAAAAAAAAAAAAGGGACTCTTCATCATTTCTATACATCCCAAATAATGTCCTGTTTCCGTGACTTTCCTACTCTGTGCTCTTCTCTCTGGGAATGCACACTCTTTCTCTGACCCCAGTAACCATCAGAAGTAGCAGGAGCCTCATCTGAAGAAGTCCCAGGGAGCCACCTCCAGTATATTGACCTGAATGAATACATCACCAGAAATTCACTGGGACACCCACATCACTGGGACCCCACAGGGGTATGAAATCATAAGCTACAGAGACTGTGGAAGACCCAGAAAAAATACCCTCTAATCTCTATTATTGACCTGCAGGTCCTGTTAGCATTTGAGTCTGTGAGAGAGATAAGCCTCTGGGTGCATCGTTTCAGGGTCTTAGCTGGAATCCAGCCACGTAAACTGCTCTACCCTTCACTTGGGTTACATGCAGCTTCCATCTCTGAGATCAGCTCTAGCTTAAGAGAGGTCTTCTGTCTCCCCAGCTTCAGTTTGATTATTTTAGTGATGTGTTAGTGCCTTGATTCTCTGTAACTAGATCCCTCTCCGAGCCAGTAAGTTGCTGCCTTCTTCCACAATTATTAAGTTACTGCCCCATACCAAGCCCCACCAGAGTCCATATTGTCGTGATACATGCTTCTAGGTATCCCTGACGCCACGCTGCCTAGCTCCGTGCTGATCATCTATTAGAGATCTGCCAGTCTTTTTTTCTCTGTCATCTTGCATCACCTTGGTTGACTCTGGATCTTATCCTGAGTTTAGGAACATTATTCTATCCAACTGGATTGGTCCATAATTTCACTTGTTATTTGTCCTGTGAGAATGACCCAGTTCCACTTTTAGACCTATTGGAACTCGAATCCTGTTTCATGGAATCCTTGAGAAACACTCAGCCAATCTTTGTGTCCTAATGATTTTTTTCTCTCTCTTATGTGTCCTATTCAGTCTGTCAACAAATCCTATAATCTTTCACTTCCTAATATATTCAGAATCTAATTACTCACTTCCAATTATGTTCAGAATCCAATCCACTCACAGTCATTTCCCACTGTTGTTATTGCAATGGCCTCCTGCTTTTCTTATTTCTGTCTTTGATAATCGAGGCTACTATCAATGTATTAGTCAGAGTCTTCCTAAAATTCACGTTATGTTGTATCATTCTTGTGCTCAGGACTCTCCAGTGGATTCCCATATCACCCAGATTAAGAGCAAAGTCGCTGCTGTGACCTGCTAAGACTAAAGGATCTGTCTTTCCCTACTAACTGCTGTTTTTCTGACCTCATCTCTTATGGTTATCCCCATCACTCACTCAGCTCTTGCTGCTCTAGCTTCCAGCTTCCTTCTTAGTTCTCCGATGAAACGGGAAGTTTTCAACCTCAGAGCTTTTGCATTTGCTCTTTGCTTTCCCCACAATACTTTCTCCAGATATGCTTACTGCTTCCTCATTTACTTCCTTCAGTACTTTTTGCAAAAGTTATGGTCTCAGTGCTATCTTCTCTGGCCACAGGATCTAATAGTTCAGTCATCTACGGGACATATCTTTTGTCTTTTCTCCATTTTAATTTTTTTCTCCTCAGCAGCTCTCACTATCCACTGTAGTATATATTTGTAGGTGTATTATTTATTGTCTGCTTTCCTTTCTAAAAGATAAACTTCATGAATGCAAGAATGTTTTCTGTTTGGCTTACTGTTCTAATCAACACAAAGAATATTGTGTGGAGTGTACCTACTAGGTACGCAGGAAACACCGAAAGAATGAATAAATGAATGAATGTCTGCCTGGATTTTGAGTCCTGCCTTTTCTGATCTAACCTGTCATTCCATGCTTGTGTCTTTGTCCTGATGTAGGAAGGCTGGAGAAGACTCTGAGGACCTGGATGTTCAGTACAAGGTCTTGGTGATCAGAACCACTCTAAGCTCGCTCTAGATGAAATAGAAACAGAGTTCACTGGCTCTATAACCACAACAGCAGTCACACTGCTAGTCATTCTAGGACACATTGCAGCTCCGTGGTTGAAGAGGCAAAATCCATTTTTAATATCCACTTCAGGATCTGTTGGTTTCCATATTTATCTTAGAACATAGAGGAATCCAAAATCTGTGCTCAAAAACATTCAGCAGGGAAACTACTTTGGAGTTTAACATATCCTACTATCAAGAAATTCTTCGAGGGGCACCTGGGTGGCTCAGTCTGTTAAGCATCTGCCTTCTGCTCAGGTCATGATCTCAGGCTCCTGGGATAAGGCAGTGAGTCAGGCTCCCTGCTTGGTGGGGAGCCTGCTTCTCCCTCTCCTTTTTTTTTTTTTTTTTTTAAATATTTCTTATTTATTTACCTGACAAAGAGAGATCACAGGTAAGCAGAGGCTGGCAGAGAGAGAGAGAGAGAGAGGGAAGCAGGCTCCCCGCTGAGCAGAGAGCCTGATGCGGGACTCGATCCCAGGACCCCGAGACCATGACCTGAGCCGAAGGCAGCGGCTTGACCCACTGAGCCACCCAGGCGCCCCTCTCCCTCTCCTTCTTAATGGTGCTCTTTCTCACTATCTCTTCTCAAATAAGTAAATAAGTAAATAAATAAAACCTTAAAAAAAAGAAATTCTTCTAGTTAATCTAAATATCTTGTGCTAATAGTAAATTCATTTTCTCTTATTCTATGCTCAGGAAAATAGGAATAGGGAATACGAGGTCTCTGTCATCCACATGATAATTTTTTTATGTGAAAAATCTTTTTGTCTAGGAAGCATTCCTAGAAGTCAAGCAATTTGTCCCACCAATTAGCTAATACCTTGTCTGTAGCTGTTAATATAGGTGATGACAACAAAGATGGTTAATTAAGATAAAAAATTGGTTCTTGCTTCTAGGCTTGGGGTAAGAAAATACTCATATACATATAATGTATAAGTATTTTTAAGAAGTTTTGTCTGCTTTTTGGAATACAAGGGGCTGCCCTAAGTATCTTAAGGATCCTTAGATTCATGAGTAAAATAATTCTGGTCTGTAGGAAACATTGACTGACTGTCTTCTCAGCATTTATTAGCCCTCTGCCATCTTCCTCACAGCACCCAAATTTTGATTCTGATACTGCGTCATTTGTACATGCTATTTGTCTTCAAGTTCTCTTCTCGGCCCTCTGCCCTGGAATGCTGACCAGTATGGACCATATCAACAGAGCTCTGGCATCTTCAGGTTTCTGGTTTGGTTTGAATAATGAGGAGCCACAATAAAAACAGGAAAAAACAAGAACATATGATTATTGCTTCCCCTAGCTCCCTCGCAACCTCCTCTGAAATTACTTGTGTTCCTAATGAGTCACTGCTCCTTTTAACATGCTATCCTCCACAGGAACTCCTCTTCCAGATTTTAGTAATCTCTTCCTCCCCTTTCCCTTTGGGTCTGGGATTAGAATGCACGTTGGTGCAGCCACTTTGGAAAACAGTGTGGAGATTCATTAAGAAATTGAATATATGACCCTGCAGTTGACCTACTATGGCCCTGCAATTGCATTACTGAGTATTTACCCCCCAAATACAGATGTAGTGAAAAGAAGGGCCATCTGTACCCCAATGTTCATAGCAGCAATGGCCACAGTCGCTAAACTGTGGAAAGAACCAAGATGCTCTTCAAGGGACAAATGGATAAGGAAGATGTGGTCCATATACACTATGGAGTATTATGCCTCCATCAGAAAGGATGAATACCCAACTTTTGTATCAACATGGACAGGACCGGAAGAGATTATGCTGAGTGAAATAAGTTAAGCAGAAAGAATCAATTATCATATGGTTTCACTTATTTGTGGAGCATAAGGAATAACATTGGAATATGGAGAAGAGAAGTGAGTTGGAGGAAATTGGAGGGGGAGATGAACAATGAGAGACTGTGGACTCCGAGAAACAAACTGAGGGTTTTGGAGGGTGGGGGTGGGAGGTTTGGTGAGCCTGGTGGTGGGTATTATGGAGGGCATGTATTGCATGGAGCACTCGGTGTGGTGCATAAACAATGAATTCTGGAACACTGAAAAGAAATTTTAAAAAATAAATAAAAATTTTTTAAAAATTAAGAATATGACTTCACCCCTCAAAAAAAAAAAAAAAAAAAAAAAAAAGGAAAGAAAGAAATGGCTCTTTCTCCAAGTTCCCATGCTACGCCTTATAATCTTACTATACCCCATTCGCAACTTTGCAATTTGGCCCTTTAAATAAAACAAAAACAAAGGCAAATACATCTCACCTCAAAATATCCTAATTTAGTGTGTATGTTTTCTGATTCTTTTGGGACTCTGACAAATAGAGACATCTATAACTTGTTCATGTAGACTTATTTGCTTTGGGAAAATATTGTGTTAAATGTAATGCCAAGGATGGGTCCTGATTAGCTAAGGCCAATGAGAACATTTTATTCCACTTGGCTTGGTAGGAAGAAGGGTAATAGGCACATAACCTAAGCTGATTCAATTGGAATAAATATTATAAATTTTGCCTGGAACTTTTAGACACAAGTACTTTCTTTCCCAATGTATAAACCAAGAATTATGTAGACTATTATCTGCTAGCTATCCTACAACCATAGGGCAATCAGCCTTAGAATAAAGCCAACATGTGGACTACATAATGGTGAGTAGAAGATAAAAACCTTAACTGAAGGTTAATGAAGATCCTTAACTGAAACTTTAGATACATCCTGAAATCTGTCCTTTTATGCTTTCATTTGCTAATAAATCTTCTGTATTGTTTTTGCCAATTTCAGCTGGCTTTTCTGCAGCTTGCATCATAATGAGTCTGAACAAACACATGTTCACACAGAAGCTTGATTCTGATGATTTACCACAAATTTTCCAGCTGGAAATAGGTACAGGTAGCGAAATAAACCAGCAGGAAGTAATGATCTCTTTTCCTTTCTCAAGGGCTCCTTGAAGTATTTCCAAGTGTCTAATAAAACTGTGTGCACCAGTGAGCTCATCTAGCTACGCTGGAACACTCTTTGTAGGAATCCAATTAAGACATTCTGCAATCCACACGATCTTTTCCCATTGCAAACTCATCCACAACCTGATGTCATTACTGGCACAGTTATCTTGTAAACAAAAGCTCAGTTCAAAACAGTACTTAGCAAAATCGTTATACACAAGTGAGGCAGAATGGTAGTGGCCAATGAAATTAATTTTTAAAGTATCTGGAAAATGTTAAGGTCCTTTGAAAAAGAAAGAAATAAGGACAGAGGAAAGTGTAGATGATATTAATATATGATGAAGAACAAAGAAAAGACTCCAATATGCCTAGACTGTGACACAAACCCAAGGGAACTATGACAAGCGCACAAAATCTCAGAAGTGAATTTATTAGGAGATTTCAGAGATCAGAAGCTATTTCAGGCCAAAATAAATAAATAAACAAGTAAAAGATTGTTTTCTACCACTTTACATCATGAAATGTGGGATTATCCTGTGCTGGTGACCCATTGAGAATCCAGATATCCGGGACACTTGGGTAACCAATTTCCACTGGCTTTGATTACAACGTAACAGGTGTCATTGATGGTATGTAGCAATCCACAAGGTATAGTAAGAGTGGTATATTATTCAACAAATATTTATTTTGAACCTTTATGTGTCTGTTTTATTTATTCTTTAAATATTTTTAAAATTTATTTATTATCTTAGAGGGAAAGAGAGAGAGAGCAGGGGGAGGGGCAGAGAGAGAAGGAAAATCTCCAGAAGACTCCCCACTGAGCAGGGATCCTGACACAGGACTTGATGTCTGGAGCCTGAGTTCATGACCCTGAGACCATGACCTGAGCCAAAGTCAAGAGTTGGAGAGTTGGATGCTGAACTGAGCCACCCAGGCAACCCTATATGTCCGTTGTTTTTATTTAAAAAAAAAAATTTTTTTTTATTCATTTATTTGAGAGAGAGAGAGATTAGAGTGAGAGAGAGAGCATGAGCAGGGGGAAGTCAGAGGAAGAGGGAGAAGCTGACTCTCCACTGAGCAGGGAACCCAGTGCAGGGCTTGATCCCAGGATCCTGAGATCATGGCCTGAGCCAAGGGAAGATGCTTACCATTGAGCCACCTGGTCACTCCCATGTGTTTGTTTTAAATGTTGAGAATATAAGAGTTAAGAAACACAAAACTATCTGCCCTCATGGAACTTACATTCTAAGAGTAGACAAACAATAAACTAGAGAAGTAAGGAAAATGTATATAATGTTGGTGCCAAATGCTCAAGAGAAAAAAACGGAGGATAGAAAGTTCAAGGTAGAGTGGAGGTCATTTTAAAATTTTACATAGGCATCCAAGAAAGACTTAGAAGAAGGTGACATTTAATAAAAGACCTGAAAGTGTTTAGGGAATAAACCCTCTGAATAATTTTCTGAGTTGTATTTCTTGGCAGAGAGGTATTGCATGGAGAGGCCCTGCGGCAGGTGCTTGCGTGCTAGGTAAGCTTCAGGAACTGCAAGAAGTAAATGTGGCCTACAGTAGAGTGACTGAGGAAAGAGTTGTAGTTGAGACTAGGCATCCAATGGGGAGGTAGGGGCAAATCATGTAGGCCCCTGAAGATCGTAAAAGGACTTGAGTCTTCACGCTAAATAAGACGGCATACTTTTGAAAGGTTTTGAGCAAAGGGGCACAGCTGATTTATGCTGTTGTAAAAATGTATCAGGTCATTATATGAAGATTAGCCTGAAGTCAAGAGATGACTTAGCAAACGATTTTGCTAAGATTAGCCTGAAGTCAAGAGATGACTTCCACGGTGACTGCAGTAGAGCTAATGAGTGATGGATTTTAGATATGTTTTTAGTAATCAAGGGGAAAGTTTTAAGACTATTACATAGAACGCCCATATAACTTCCAGCCAGATACATCAATTGTTTGCCTCATTTACTTCCTCTAAATCTCCTCTTTCACCACATTTTATTCTGCATCACTTGAGAATATGTTGGGTATACCACGTATTACTACTAGTAAGTATTTCAGAGTTTCTTTCCTAAGAACAAGTATATTCTATAGATTTTAAATTTTAGTATTTTTAAAGATGAAATCGACATGATTTGTTGATTGACCAAAGGTGAGAAATGAAAAAAAGAACCGTTAAGTGTGACACTAAAGCTTTAGCTTTAGAGAAGGATAGCATTATCACTGACTGCTATGAGAAAGGAAAAAACAGGAGTAGGTCTGGAAGAGAAGGTTACAAATCTAGTTTTGGACATACTTCACTTGGCATACCTTTTAAACTTCCCAGTGGAAATCCCAAGAAGAGGATTGGATATTCAAGTCTGGAATTCGGGACTGAGGTCTGGGCCTGTAATTTACATTTAGGAATCCATAGCATATGCATGATATTTAAAAAAATATAAGAAATATGAGTTTCTTATGAAATTGCATAAACACCTTTAGGAATTAGTGTATCTGGAAGACAGAAAAGATCCAAAGATGGAGCTCTTGATCCTTCTCAGTCTAGACATAGGGGGGATGAGAAGGAAGTAGGAAAGGAGACCAAGAAGAAGTAACCAGAAGAAGCAATACAATGAGGCCAGTGTGTGGTAGGTTCAGAAGGCAAGCGAGGAAAAACATTTTAAGGAGGAGAGAGGAAATAAGTCAAATGGTTCTGATAGGTCAAGATAGGGACAGAGACAAGAGCATTTAATTTAGCAAGGGAGTCAATGGTAACTAGAAAAGTGGGTGCTGTGAGTTCAAGAGCAAGGGGCATGAGAGAAATGCCAACAGTGATTATAGACAACTCTGTCAGAGCTGGCTTAGAAAATAAGGGGTGATATTTGGAATTCAGGTCAAGATCAAGGTTTGTTTTCTTTTTAATAGGAGATGAATAACAGCATGTTTACATGCTTGTGAGAATAAACTAATAAGAGAGAAGAAATTAAAGGTTCTGAGAAGAAAGACACTATCATTGGCAGGAAGGATGGATTGAATATATAAGGGAGGAGTTCGCCTTAGCTGGGAGCTTGAGGAGTTCATTAGCGGCAATAAAAGACAAGTTTGCATATTATATATAGCACTGATGCAGATAGTGCAGATGGTGGTGGGAGATTCTCAAAATCCTCTTTTGATTACTTAAAATGTTCAAGGAAAATAGGAAGAAAAATTAGCAGTTGAAAATTTAGAGGCAGGAAAGATGTTAGAAGTTTGAAGAAAAAAGAAAAAGTATGAAATTTGCTGAGGGACGTGAAAGGGTGTATTGATTAGAGAAAGAAAGTATTCCAGGGCATCGGATGGAGGGATTGCGAATGGGGAGCGCAGTTGGGGTGATGGGGTTTTTCTCGCGTCATGTTCGGCAGCGTGAGCACAGGCACAATGTAGGTAGAGTTGAATTTAACAAGGTACGCGGTTTACCCAAGTGAGTAGGACAAAGTGAGAGGAAAAGTAGTTGAAGAGAAATGCAAGGACATGAAGATAATGATTAAACATGGACTTTACACCGGTTTCAGGCGAATAAACATAAAAGGGATGGGAATGAAAAACAATGCTAGGACCAATAGTCCCCAAGCTGCCATAGATGGTTAATGTAGGTTATGCACTATTTTCACCTTAGATACCCCTTTCAAGTGGACTCCATTCATCCCTGAAATTTCTGATTTGTATATTTATTATAATAATTTTCTGGAAGATGACACTCAAATGTCTTGTTTTATCCAAACATGGTATTATATCAGTTTCCAAAAGATCGAAGTGAAGTGTATTGAAGATGGATTCTAAGGCATCAGAGGGGCAGCAGTGACCCTAACTACAGATACGAGGTCCTGCTCAGTTGAAGGATTATTGGAATTGGAGCACTAGACAGCGTGGGCTGGAACCAAAGACGGAAGTGGTCAGAGAGTGGGGTTTAACAGCTGAGATTATCATTATGGAATAGTTGTCAGTATTGGTAATGACAAGGTCAAGACTATGATGATGAGAGTGGATGGCTAAAGGAGGGACAACAGCAGTCTAAGAAGAACAGCTTCTGAAGGAACCATAGGAAGAAGGTGACAATATCACACTGGAGAGTTAATGACTTATCTTAAAATGTATCAGCAGGTTAAATGTATTTTTTTTAACAGTATTAAAATCCTAACTTTTAGAATTCCTGAACAATATTAAATATGAGTTGCAATAGATGTAAAAATTCAATGTCTTAAGCTTCAATTTCTCTGATTTTGATTTAAGTAAATATCTGCAAGATCCTGTTCACCCTAATACTGTGCTCGTATTGAATCCTGTTTTGTTGGCAAATAACTTTCTTTCACAATCCATTCTATGTTCAGGGACTGGAAGTTTGGGAATTATATTTCTCAGGCTCTCTTTCCTCTGGGTTTTGGGTTAAATTTGCATTGGGCCAATGCTCTCACAAGAGATCTGAAAGCAAAGGGGACACAGAACAATTCTCCCTCAGACCTCAACCGCATTATTTCTACAGTGGCCGATGGAATGCCAAGCTCCACCACCAGGGGAGGCCTCTGAACAGGGGCATTGTGCTACTGCCGGCCATTTGTTGCAGCATCTTGACCTCTAGGTGTCAGCAGTTAGTCGCTGAGTTCTGAAATTGGCCCTCCAATGGGGTTACCTGAAAGTTAAAGGCAGCCACACTAATGGTCACTTCCCTAGCTTTACCAACAACTTTTGAGCCCTTAAATCCCTTTATCAAATATTCATATTGTTTTGATTTTTCATTAATGAATCCTGATTGGCACAATATTTCATGCTAAGACTATTCCAGAAAGATGGGAATCTTGTATTGGTTGGTTGATCGGATCGGGTTTGTATACAGTGATGATCTCAGTCCAATGTAAAATAGAATTCTAAGGAGAAGGGCATGCAGTGGCTAACATTTGCTTAAAGTAATACCTATGGATGCCTAAAGTTAAGGGACTACTGAAGTCAAGAATTCAGGAACCCACATTGTCTACTGCTGTAGAATAGGAAAGAGAACTAGACAACTATGCATGCAGCATGTCAGCTCCTTCAGACTATAATAGAGACCATACGAAAGAACATGATAAGCCCAAGAACTTTACGGTCTTGGATCAAGGCATGGCCAAAGACCCAGAAATCTTCTAAGACCCTTATACTTGCTGTATTGTTGATATAACCAAAAATCAGACCCAAGGTCTGTTGCTACAGCCTACAACTTTATAATGCAAGATGAATGCAAAGCCTTGCTAGGTCTCTTATGTGAAAGTGAGGCTTGTTACAGTGAAAAGTGGGCCCTGTGAATTGGGGAAAAGGACTTTTGGAGGACTTGGTTGAGCTTAATACTTTGAACCCCAAATCTTTCTGAGGCTTCCTTGCTGGCAGAAGTGAGCCTTTCCTCCCTGGTTTGTCCTTTATCTCTTGTTAGCAGACTCCACCAGCAGAAATTACCTAGTAAGGGGCTGCCAATCTCTTAAAATTCAATCAGACCAGAACTGACTGATTTGTTAAGTCTCTTGAACTTTAAGAAATAAGAGAGGTTTTTTTTTTTTTTTTTTTTAATAGAATTTCCCTGCTCTGTGAATAGAAGCGTGTTTTGAAGAAGCTTAAGACTAAAGGAGGGAGGTGGAAATGAAAATCCAGTTTTGGATTGCACATGTTCTCTGGCCATAACGATACACCTCTAGTAAGACCCTAAGGCTGATCCTTTTGATAAAGAACATATTTTAATTACGGCAAGTTTCTGCCTTAGTATTAATATGATTACATAAAAGAGAAATGATAGAAAAAATGATTATTTGCTGATTTTGAATGGGCACTAGAACTCTAAATTTACAAATCCTTAAGAGTACGGTGATGCAGGCATTGGGGTAAAGCTAAACTGAAACCAGTGTGGGGGTTTGTTAGCTGTTTGTTAGCCCTCCTGTTAACGGAGAAAGCTGCCCTGCTGGATGAGAATGGGTCTCTATGTAAACTGAAAGAGTAGGAAGAGAGGACAGATGAGAAGGACTGACCTTCAGCTTGGTACAGGAGGAAAGTGGAAATTGCTACCCCAACAGCTGTCTCTCAGCCTGTGATGGTCCTGTGGTTACATTTTTCGGCTCTTAGTAACTGGTATCCTAACCCAATCAGCTTGTTGCAAAGTGGAGAGACTGTTTTCCCTTCATTCGCCAACTTCAGTACAGTTCCTGTAACTATACTAGTGATGCGTTATAACTACATTGCATTTCCTGGCCACATGCCAGGCACTGAAGTATGAAGTGCTTTCCAGGTGTCAGCCCATTTAGTCCTCACAATGGCCCTGTGAATGAGATATACGGTTATAACCCCCATTATGGGTTTATAAAATCTGAACTTGTGAGAGGTTAAATTTCTAGCGAAAAATCACACGAGTAGCTAATGATGGAGATTGATCCACGCCCAGGGCTTTCTTGTACCAAATCCGAGACTGACCATTATACTATTCTGACTTCCTTCGGCCGCACATGGCCTTATGTCCCATAGATGTTACCCACTGAGCTCCCCTCAAATCCATCCACCATTTCCACCACCATCTCTCTAGTTACGAACACTATAATCCTCCTAAAGGATTACTATAGTCGCTTCCTAAATGATCCACCTGTACCCATTTGGTCCCATCTCTGATCTGTTTTCATATTATAGCCAAAAGGGAACATTTCAAAACATGAATCTGATCACGTTGCATGACCTACTAAAAACACTTTCATGGCTTCGTGTGAAGAGGCATTGATTCAGGCTGGTCTTTCAGGCCTGCCTAGTCTGTCCCTCATCCCCCGTGAGCCTCATGGGGCCCACTGTCCCCGAAGCTGCCTCCCTCCCCTTGCTGTCTCTTCTGCAGACGGACCTCCCCCCTTCCTCCAATGCACCATGTACTTCTCTTCCGTAGAGCCTTTGCTTATGCCCTTCCCTTTGTCTCGAGTGCTCGTCCGCACTGCACCTTACATCTCCTGCCCTTCCTAGCAGTCTTTCTGGTCATTAAACTAATTCGCCAAAATTATTAACTAATTCACCAAAGGCTCTCATAACATGTGTCTCTTCTTGGAGGTTGGGGTTTTATAATTATTGGTGTGGCTCTCTGATGAATGGCTGTTCCCAATCATACGGTAAGCTCTGTGAAGGCAGGAACTAGGGCAGGTTTTGTCTGCCCCTGTAGACACAGTACATCAGGCATAGAGTGGGTGTTCAAACAACAGTTGGTGAATAATAGAGGCTACAACAAACCTCCCCTGAGATGGGGGCTATGAGAAAGACAAGCCTTTTCCCAACGTCTGTAACATGCTTTGGCCTTGTGCAGGGGGTGGAGACGAGCTGAGAGTGGAAGGTCAGCTCTTCAGACAACCAGGACTAGCCTGAAAGCCCAGCCTCCAGGCTCCTCCTGAGCCTAGGAGGACTGTGTCTCATAAGGGAGTTTCACTTGATGGGAACAATGTTTCAGTCCTAGAATTTACAAGTATGGCCACTAAGAAAGCAACTGCTTGATACACAGAGCATTGAGTTTGTAAAATACCTTATTCTGTCTTCAAAAGCCTTCCGGGTGAATTGGCTTTATAAAGATGGAGACTGAGAGGGGGAATGGAGTCTGATCCTTTCCTCTTGAGTGGCAGGCCTGGAAGTCTGGAACCCAGTCTCATGACCACACAGGAAGAGGGTGCTATCTGGAATGACTCGGATCTTCCCGGTTTTCTCCACAAAAAGCTCTGGGTATCCAATAAGTGTCACCCTGAGGCAGATGGAGGGTATACATTGAGAGTGAGTCCCCCAAACAGCGCCCTCTCCAGGCTTAACTTCCTGGTGTAACAAATTCAGCCATCAGAGATTCATTCTTTGGTCTACAAAAAATGAAAATACAAGGAAAAAGAGCACATCAGATTGGTTTACCGGATTCCTTTCAGAAATTGTTGTTTTGATGAGATCTGGAAGAAAAAGGAGTTTGAAGAAAATGCACAGTTAAATCATGGAGTGTTGACAGCAAGTGAGGGAAAGGCAGGAAGCAAAGACGGCCCCTCCATTTAGCAAATTTAGAGAATGGAAAACTGTTTCGACAGATTAAGAATTTGATTCTTGCAACACAGCTTTCATTATTTTGGTTGCCATAATCCTGTTCGACTTGCGCTGCTTTGTTGGGGAAGGGAGACTGTGTTTGACTTTGCTTGGAGACCATAAAACCACAACAAAATAGATTCCGCTGAACGCTACTAGGCAACACCAGGATCTCCTCTCCACAACGCGAAGGACTTGTGAAAAAGACAAACGGCTCCCAATGTGTTGCATGCGTGCAGGGCGTCTTAAGAAACCGAAGGTGGTTCTGAAGCATCATCTTCATGAATAACCAGGAATAAATAGAACTAAGATGTCAAGAGACTTCTCAGGAAATCTGAGCTTTATAAACAACAACAAAGTCTATAGTCTCACCACTTTCCCCCAAATTGTTTGCAACTGATCTGACAGCCAAAAGGTCAGCTGTTAGGATCTTTTTGGAAGTTGATTTGAAAGGAGTGTGCTCAATGTCCTCGCTGAACTGCATCACTTCCTTCCTGGGACCATCAGGGAACCTCCCCAGCCTTTCAAGATAGGTTCTGCTTAGAAAGGTCAAGCGGGCAGTGGGAACCCCGGGCGAAAGTTGGCGGCTAGTGCAGCGCATCTCTGCCCCGGCGTCCTCGGTCGTTCCTTCTCCTCCTCTCCCCCCGGAGGTGGACCCCGTAGAAAGGTTCCGCCAGAGGGTGGGTCAGGGCTCAGGTCTGCAGCTGTGGAGAAGCGCCGGAGGCCGTGCATCTCCAGGAGGTAGGGAAAGCCTCCGAGCGAGCCTCCAGGCCCCCGCCCCCGGCTCTTCTAGGGACCCGCTCATCCTAGAACCCGGCGCGGGGTTCCCGGCGCGGGGCGCGGGGCCGGGGAGGGGTGTGGCGGCGCAGGGGGTAGGACCCGCAGGCTGCCGGCGGGGTGGTGGCGGGGGGGGGGTGGGGGGGGGTGTTGAGCCCGCCTGGCCGACCTCCGCAAGGAGCTTCAGTGCAGGGGGCGGGGGAGAGTGGAGGGGGGAGGCCTAAAACCTCAGGGTGCATTCGAGGGGAGGACTCGATTGCAGAGGGAGGGCAGAGTCGCCGAGCAGCTGGGCGCAGGAGTGAGCGAGCGCGCGAGCGGCCCGGGGGAGCGCGGCTGCGGCTCTGCCGCGGGCAGGGAGCCGGCCGGCGCGTCGTACTCCGTAACCTGGGCGGCCCGGCTCCCCGCAGCCCTGCAAGCCGAGCCAGAGCTCCCGGAGCCCGCCGCCGGCCGTGCGCTCGCTTCGCTGCCGGGAACCTGGACGAGCCCGGGAGAGTGAAGGTAAAAGGAAAGAAGGGAGAGAGAGAGAGAGAGAGAGAGAGAGAGAGAAAGGAAGGAGGGAGAGAGCGAGCGCGAGAATATGAGTGTGGGTGCAAGCCGAGCAAATTGCAAATTGTAAGCAAGTTTGTACTTGCACGTTGGGGTTGTGCGTGCTTAATGGGAGGGAGAGGGCGGTGATGGTGGTGGTGATGGTGTGTGTACGTGTCTGATACTCCGGGATGAGGAGATAAGGAGGTGGAGAGCGTCCTCCCCGCAGCTCGTACGTAGATATCCCTATTAATATCCCCCTCTCGGATTGTCATTTCCGCTTGTGGCACTTCTTTTGGGCTCCCGTGATGCAGAAGCAAAAGGCAGCCACCGTCTTGTGATGGCCGGTACTGCTGCTACTATCAGATGGGAGATGCAGGGCGTTGGGCAAATTCTGGGAGCCTCCCTTCCTCCACCCTCGACTATTTTAGGAAGGGCTGGGGGGGGGGGGGGGGGAAGCGGGTAGCACGGCCCAGGGCTTGACGACGCCGCGGAGGCCGGGGCTTCAGACTGCTGGGCGGTCGCCGTGCAATTGCTTCCAGGAGGAGCCTTCGCTAGAGGACAAGAGAACTTTGATCTCCTCTCGGGAAAGAAGGTTTCAGACGGAGACGGTGCAGGGCTGCCTAAGGAGTGCCGTGACATGGTGGTTCACAGGGCGGCAGGTGCATGGCAAAGGGCAGAAAAACAGTGAGGAATAAAGCAGTTCTCAGCCGCTAAGCAAAGAAAGCCCTTCTGGAAACCGGGGTGGGCGTGCTGCCCCGGGGTGCCAAGAGCTTGGAGGCTGCAAGTTCAGGCCCAGCCTGCGGAGAAACATCAGCCGTGAAACCAGGATTAGCATCCTGGAATGTTCGTCTCTGAGCTTTTCAGTTTGGGGTGGAAACCCTGTATGTATCCGACAGTCTTCCGGGAACGTTCCAAGAAAGTTCTAAGCGAATTATTTTTCTCTTCTTGAGTGTCTATATTTTTGTCTTCATCTGAGCGCTTTTACTGAAGGAAGCACTTGTGTACCAAAGCCAGACTTGTGCAAGAGACAATGTAGTAATTTTCAGTTAAACAACAATCATTAATATGACCCACATCTGTACAAAAGGCTGATCTAATTCTTAGTCATGAAGATTTTTCTTTCAGACGCTTGATGAAAAAGAAATAGTATGGGTAGAAAGTTCCTAATATTGCCTGAACAGGGTAATAAATACACATAGCTGTTTGTTTCTTGTGTTTTTGAGCCTGTTCCTTACTTTGTGGCAAATTTAGAACAAAATGTACCAGATCAATGCTAACTTAATACGTTTCATGCTGAAGATAAAGGCATGGCTTCAGACTGACTCAGATAGTCATATTGCTAGCTTTTGATAATATTCGCTATTATCATCATAGACTCATTTTTATCTTTCTTAACTAGTGATTTTTTCCGAAACTGGCTTGTTCCTGTTCTCACTGTCCCCATATAAAAATTCTTCTCACTTGATTCCTTCCTCTTGCAGGGGAGCAAGGGGTGGGAAAAAGCAGTTTATGGGTCAGACTCTTTCAAGAATGGCTTGTAGTTCAATGTGCAGGACAGGCTCTCTGAGAAGTCTGCAGCACACACAGCTTCTTGGAAATGAAAGGAGGTGTAACTGAACAGGATGTAGGAAGCCCTCGGCTAGGCAAGGTTGGTAACGTTTTCTCAGTTCTAGATGCTGCAGCCACACCCATGGCCTGTCTGTGACTGTCACGTGGTTCCCAAGGGCTCCTGGGAGGGAATCTGCATTTCTCCTCCTCTTAGATGTGTTGTAGGTGCCCTTCCTTGTGATCTAATCCAGCCAGAGCTAGTGTTTGGCAGGCGGATATATATATATACTCTAGCGAAGTAGGGGAGAAAGGTAGCTGATACCTTGGGGTCTGATTTATCCTCCAAGCTTACCAAAAAGTGTGGAACCATGACACATCGTATCCATCATGTTGATCAGCTCTGTACTTTGTCTTTTGCTTACTTGTTTACATTTTTGTTCTCCCAGAAAAAGGGCTGATTCTTACTTGTTACCCTGTACAGCTCATAATAATGAATAATTCACAGTACTGTTCACTGATAACCCGTACACATACTTTAGTCGTGTATTTATATAACTCCAGATGTCCATCTCCTTCCCTACTGCTTAGCCATCTTAGTGTTTATTAATTAGTACCATTGCTAAAGGATGAATGCAAGAAAACAATAATTAAATTTAAAATTAGACACTTCATGTGACTCACTCCAGCAAAGAACGTAGATGTAAGGGGGTGGAGGTGTATTTGTTGGCTTTTTAATTTTTGTTTAATAACGATTTTTAATAGGGGTCTTATCCTTATACATATTTACACATCTACTTTAGTAATATTTATATTTTGTTCTGCTCTGATGCGGTGTTTTATGCTCTCAGCCCATTGTTTTCAGGTAGAAATGAAGCACATCATCTCTGGTGGTCACAGGATTTGCAATTTTCTGCTGTAGTTTCCCAATACCTAAAATTGTAGTTGCATTACTTTACCATGTGTTCTTGGGGCCTCACTGTGTTCTTCCCAGTGTTTTCTTCATGCATTTCTTTTTAGGAGCACAAACAGGAAACTCTTCTGGCAGCCTGTTGTCCATTTTGCTTAGAGACTGGAGACTGGAGTTGAGTTTTGATGATTTGCTGATTTGAGGTCAGCAAATTTGATGATTTGAGATTTGATGATTTGCTCCAGAGCTTTCCACAGGTGCTGCTAGAAGAGTGTATGGTTCAGATAGGAGAACCCCCCCCCCCCCTCGCCGCCCAGAGCAGACAGCATCCATTCCTCCTGCTTTCTGCACAATCAGTGCAGCAGCAGTGGTCATCGATTGGGCATTCAATTTGCTCGCACAGTTCCATGGACAGAACTCACCCTACTTTGTTGTAGTATTATTGATAACATCTCCCCCTCTAATAGGTAAGCTGGAAGAAGGGCTTATCTGTCTTGTTCATTGCTATTTCCTCAGTACCATTGTCCTTTATGAATAGTTTCTCCATACATTTTTGATGTGTGAAATAAGCACTGGGCTCTTAATTCTCTGCTAGCTGTGGTGGATGTACTTAGCTGCGGTGGGTTTCTAGTTCCTTCTCCTGGAAGGATTTGGAGATCGTGCTGGAGACTGTTCATTGGTCACAATCTATCAATGTCTACCTGATCTTCCCTTTCTGTCCCAGTACAGGAGCCGTCCCCACCGCACCACTGCCCACAATCTCCTGCACCTATGAAACACCTTTTAAATTTCCCTGAAGACGGGGAGCTTGTTGATGGTGCTGGACCTTCCTCTGATGTTCTGGCTCTTAGGTCCTGCCCACAACCAGATCACTGCTAGGTAATCTGTCGCTTCCAGGAGTGAATTTCAAGCTCTTATGACCTTGTACGAGTCATTATTTCAGCTGTCACCTATGCTGCCATTGACTTTGCAACTGACAAGCACACTGGAGAGCGTCTCTCCATGTTGGACCCACTTCACATATTGCATATGGGAGAAACTGAGGCCAGGAGAAGGAAAATGGAAACCATATATTTGATGGAATTCTGTTACATGCCAAGTGATCTGCTAAGAATATTACATATTGATCTTTTAAAATCTAACTATACAGGGTGCCTGGGTGGCTCGGTTGGTTAAGCAGCTGCCTTTGGCTCAGGTCACGATCCTAACATCTTGGGATCAAGTCCTATATCAACAAGCTCCCTGCTTAGCAGGGAGTCTGCTTCTCCCTCTGCCCCCCTCCACCCCCCTCAGCCCTCTTGTGCTGGAGTATGTGCACTCTCTCTCTCATTCTTAAAAACAAATAAATAAAATCTTTAAAAAATTAAAAAATATATAACTTATGCAGGATAAAATCAAACTGAATTGGCAATAAAATAACTTCACTTTACAGATTAAGAAATAAGTGTTCAGGAAAGTTAACTTTTCTTAAGGTCATATGGACACAATTTAGACTCTGTTCCAGATCTTTCTTAGTCCACAGTATGTGCATGTCCCATAGGTACCACATCCCCTGTGATAGGCCATTGTTGAGCACCTCCACACAGACAACCAGCTCAAACTCACCCAGCCGATTGGAACAGAGCTAAACCTAGAACTCAAATCTTCTAATCCCCAGTCTCCTTTTATATTTGTTTTATTAATTTGAAATTTTTTATATATGTCCCTGTAAGTGAAAGTATCAGTAAAAAAACAAGATATCATAATTTCACAATGGAGGGAATGTATG
This sequence comes from Mustela nigripes, assembly GCF_022355385.1. NCBI lineage: Eukaryota > Metazoa > Chordata > Mammalia > Carnivora > Mustelidae > Mustela > Mustela nigripes. The sequence goes on along the minus strand of NC_081561.1, from coordinate 135,944,074 downwards.
TATACATGAATGATGAAAGCAAATATTTTATCTTATGTCTGATAAAGGAAGGATATTGCATTAACTTCTTTTGCAGTGAAGAGGAAGAAGTTTTCTGGGGGTTCTCTCATCGAGGGAAAGTATTATGAAGTTGACTCTAAGAACGTATAGATCAAGGGCTTAGCATGTTTTTAGGGATGTACTTGGTATCGATGGTGGGGATGTTAAAACAAAGCGAGTTATAGACTCTATGCCTGCAGAATGCTCGCTGTCTACTTAGAGTTGAGGCTAACCACAGTGATGAGTAAAAGACAAATCATATTTATAATCATATAGATTGTTAGTGCTGAGTCTATACTGGAGTGTTTAGGGACAGCTTCAAGCTGAGTGTGGGTCCTGGGTCAGGTGTTTAGGGATCCTTTGGGTCTGCTCAGCTGACAGTGCCCCACACAGGGGTGGGGGAAAGTTGTTTAGCAAGGATAGGAATGTATAAGGTGAAGAGTGTTGGAAGTAAAACCCGCATAGGCCTCCAGGCTGCTAAGCTCAGTTGATGGCGCCATGGCCCACAGACCCTCAAGTCAGAATCCCAAGAGTCTTTTCAGACACTTGGAGAACCCTACCAACTGCTTCCTAGCTCCCCTCCCTGATCAGTCACCAAGTCCTGCACATTTTACCTCCTAACGATTTAAAGATTTTGTCTTCTACTCACTCACTGTCTTGTTTCAGTCTGTCATCATCTCCTATCTTGACTCCTCAGATACTTTCCTAACTGAACTTTCTGAATCTTTCAGTCTTGTCTTCTTCAAACACACCCTTAAAAACTGTATCTAGAATAATCTAAATTATACTTGGGCACTTTCAGCTTAAAATCCCTCAGTGGTTTGCTGTTGCCTTCCAGAGAATCAGGACCAAGCTTCTGAGCATAGCACACAGGGCCCTCAACCATCGGTGCTACCTCCTTCTCCAGCCTCAGCTCCAGAATGTCACCTGGTAGAGTCCTTCATGATCTCCCTATTGGGAATCCCACATAGAATCATGCCGTTTCTTGTGTCCATGACTTGGCTTGAGCTATTCACTCTGACTGGCCTGTGCTTTCATATTTTTCTCCGGACTAGCTCCAACTTGTTTACAAAGACCCTGCCAAGACATTTTTGCGGAACCTTCTTATTGGTTTAAATCCCATCCTTTGCATTTTTCACCTCTACATTGGCACTTGCTCATGACATTGTTCTATTATTTTCTTCTATATTGTATCTTCCACTATGTTCAAAGCTCCTCAAAAAATAGAATCCATGTCATATTCATCTTGGGACCACCAGCTTTGAGCTCTGACATCAGAACACATTTGTTATACTGTAGAAGTAAGACTGGATACGTAACCTGCACTTGGACATAAGCAAAGAAATTCTGAGTTCAAAAGATAGGTATATATATGATGTATATATATATCAAATATGTTTGAAATACTTGATATATGTATCTCATATATACCGACAAAAGAGGAGGAGAAAGAGTTAAAAATTAATCTATTGTGTAGTATGATTGTGAACTAGAAGAAGGAAGAAACATGGTGATCTGTAATGCAGTGACTTAGAGAAATCTTCTTTAATTCTATAATTCTTGATTGATAGTAGGAGCCACATCTTTCATGAACTCCAGTGCTGGGCAGGGGCTGGCTTGGGATAGCTGAGTTAAGATGAATTTCTTCCTTCATCACTATTTAGTATATATATGTAGTTAGCTAGCTAGCTAGAGTTCAGAAAGTTGTATTCTTGCATTTGGAGAACTTAACTTTCTATTAGTTTAAAGGAGCCATTTGTAAGATTTTAGGCACTTCCCGCTATTTACTAGTCTCCAAATTATGGTGGATTTTGCATGTGGGCAAGTGGAATATTTTCCCCCAGGAGATGAAGGCTGCTAATGGACACATAATTCCAATAGGGCTAAAGGCCTTGATACATGATAGGCTAGCCATAAGTAATTATTTATCCTCTGAGAATCCCTTAGAGAGCTACCCACTGTGAGTCACCTCTCTAGCCCAGAAGCTCACAGGTATTGGGTCCTCCTTCTACCAAATATCTTTTCAAGGAACCTAGAGAAGTTGGTCTGGGTCTTCTCGCCCATTAGGGCTGTTCACTACACCACTTCACCCTAACTTGCTCAGAGACCAGTATATCCTTTCTTGCTCCATATACCTCTCTGATGGTTTTGCACACAAGGAAGCCGCCATATGCAATGTTTTGCATCCTTTTGGATATAGTATTCTAAAACAGGTAGTATCAGCTTTGCCTTCATGCATGCCAACCAGATGCCAATGTATACCAGTTTTAATCATGCCATTTAAAAATCAATTATAGTTTGTAATTATATTTTGTTACGTAACCAATCTCTCATAAATGATATTGCTTGTATGACCATATGGTCAGGTTACAATATCATTTTTGATAACACTCCTAGACTCCTTTTGGTCTCTTTTTTTCCTTCTGGCAGGTGGACCATCCCACATGTATGTGTTTTCTTTACAGGTTTGCCTTTACCATCTTCCCCTGCCTCAGCACCATCCTTTTTCTTTACCTTCATCCTCCTAAGGCAGAGATGCAGTGTGAGTTGTAATAAAGTGTCATCTCACATAGGCCACCTTAGTGTGGCCCCTTGGTTAAGCTTTTTTCCCTGGTCCCTCTTCACCCTCCTCTCCTTTCTTCATTATTTCTCCTCTCCATAGCAAAACCTTTTCTTCAACTAACACTAGAGTTAGGAAATCCTTATTAAGAGTAAATGTCTCTCAAACCATAAGAGACTCTTAATCTCACAAAACAAACTGAGGGTTGCGGGGGGAGGGTGGGTAGGGAGAGGGTGGTTGAGTTATGGACATTGGGGAGGGTATGTGATATGGTGAGTGCTGTGAAGTGTGTAAGCCTGATGATTCACAGACCTGTACCCCTGGGGCAAATAATACATTATATGTTAATTTTTAAAAATTGTAAAAAGAAAAAAAAAGTAAATGTCTCTCAGTATGAAGTTTTCATCAACTACTCTCCTGTCTCTATTTCTCCTTGCTCAATCCAGAATGATGACTTAAACTTGACCAAAATAGAGAATTCAGGAAGGCGGTACAAGGGTTATGGCTTCTCTGTGCAGGCCACCCCCACCCCCCAAAACCTTAGCCTTCAACCTACTTTAGAGTCTTTCTGTATAGGAAGAAAAGTAGCTAAATCAAATTCATTTTGACTACTAAAAACAGAATATTTGAAACTGATGTTGTTAGAATGATATACTTTTACATTTTTACTGTTTTAATTCATCAAATTGTTATTAGAAGTTAAGATTATCTTGTTATTTTTATTTTTATTTTTAAATTTTAATTCTAGGGTAGTTAACATACAGTATTACATTGGTTTCAGGAGTGCAATATAGTGATTCAGCAATTCTGTGCCTTACTCAGTGCTCATCTAGAAGCTAAGATTTAATCTCATTCCTGGAAAGTGTACAAATGAAACAGCAAAATAAATGTACAAAGCAGGCTGAAATAGCATTGATGGGAGAACTTGGGAATATTGAGAAATAGGACTCCCTGTTTTGACTTCATAATACATTCACTTTCATAGATCGATGGAGAAATTATAGTTTAAAAAGAAAACATGGAAGGGGCGTCTGCCTTTGGCTCAGGTCAGGTCAGGTCATGATCTCAGAGTCCTGGGATCCAGCCCAAGGTCATGCTGCCAGCTCAGCAGGGAGTCTGCTTCTCCCTCCTCCTCTGCCCTCCCCCCCCCACTCCTGCCCTCTGTCTCTCCTCAAATAAATAAATAAATAAAATCTTAAAAAAAAAAAAAAGAAAACATGTAATAAGGAAACCTATCTTTCTCAGCAACCATCTTTTTATATATGTCTCCTGTACTTTGTCAGATCTAAAGACTCCTAGCATTTGCCAAGTACTTTCTACATGTTTCACTTGGTAATGAGTCATCTATTAAAACTGAAGAGCAATAGTTTTCTTTTTAACATTAGGGGGATCTATGTAGATTTTTAAAAAAATATCGTACCTTTTATGTTTGTTTTCCAGGTACCTGAGTTCACTTAACAGAACAGTCTTAAAATAAAAGAAGGAAAAGAAAAAGGGGTCCGGTCTTTGGAAGCGCTGCCCCCTCGCTCGCTGCAGTGGGATTCACGTGCGACCCTATAGACCCAGGGAGCCCGGGCATGTTTCCCTGAGTGGTGTGCTGCGCCTGCGCCCTGGGGCAAGAGACCCTGGTCAGGGTGTCCTGCTGCAGGAAGCACCATGGCGGCTTCTAGGACGGCCTCACGGTCTCCTCGGGACATTGCCAACGTGATGCAAAGACTGCAAGGTAAGGGGCAGAGCGGTCGAGACCGGTTTTGTATTTTTAAGTACACGTTAAAGTTCAAATACCAGCTTCACTCAGGGTCTTTTCAATGTGCTTGCACTTTATTTCCATTTTAGGAGACTACAAGGAATCAAAAGGTGATGTCTCTTTTCCTAGCCTTTTCAGACTAGTCCCTGCTCTTTCCAGGTGCTGTCTTTTTCATGTTGCAAAAAGACAAAGATCGAGCTCTCTGTTTAGCTTGGCGTCTGCATTAGTGTGACCTTGACGGTTAGTCAGTGGCCTGTTGGGAATCCAGTGATGGTCAAACTGCCCTTCAGTCACCAAGGACGATTCCCCACTGTGACCGTGCACAAGGTTACGATGATGGTGACAGAGATTATACACGCTGGCCAAATAAGTCAACAGTAGTTTACTTATCCCAACTAGAAAGCTCTACGAGATCTAGAAAGTCTTTAAGGAAAATGAGGCAGTGAGGCCCAGAGGGTCTGTGACATGACAAGACTAACAGTGAGGGGCAGCGTGGCGACGGGAACCACATTCCCCACCGCTGTTTTTTCTCTAACAGCACATGATGTTCTAGAAGAGAATTAGCCCTGAAATGTCCTGGCAGCTTATGGATTAATTCTGTAATGAATAAATTATGCAATTAATAAAGTCATTGTGAATCAGACATGCATTTAAACATGTATATTCCTTAAACCATGGAAATAATCATCTGTCAGCGTATGAAAATATCCCTTCCTTGTCACCATCCTAATGCTGCCTCTCCCCAGCTTCAGAAGTATATTTTTAGAGGCAAAAATAGCCAGATTTAACACGGTTCTCTTCTAGTCTTTGTCAAGAGAGCTTAAAGGTAATGCTACACTTGGCTTGTTGTTTTTCGAGTCTTTCCAGCAAGTGATCACTGTGATTTCGCACCACAGCCATCATAATAATCTCTAATAGTCCCACTTTCTCAGTTTTACAAGGCATTTGATGTGCATAGCGGTCATTTCCAGTGAAGGACTCTTGACTTTCAAATACAGATGAAGACTGTGGATATTCACAGCCCAGGGCATGCTCTCAGCTAGAGAAAGCCAGGGAGTTTCTTCATGTCTGACCAGGGACCACGAATTTCACTGAAACTTCTGTAATCACAAGGATCCTGCTCATTTTGGGTTGATTGTCTTGGGCTGATTTTTGATGCTTTAGTTCCAGTGATGCTTGTTTCACATTTATTGCTGGAAGACCTCATTGTCATGCCAGAAAGAGCCTGGTGGGATGAAAGATCAGATCCTTGCTGAATATGTGGGCACAGACCTCCTCAGTAGGCTAAAAAACAAAACAAAACAAAGCAAAAAAAAAACCCCAAAGCCCTCTGATTGGGTCTACACAATGCCAAGGGTCTCCAACTGAAGTTGTACATCTTTATTTGGGGAGATTGAATTCAGAACGTAGAGTTCCATTTTTCTGTCTGTGTCTGTCTTTGCTGCTTCCTGGGCACAAATTCCTGAACCATTTTGTGCCTCAGTGACCTCATTTATGAAATGATAGGAAGGAGCCTAGCAAGTCCCTTATAAAACTGTGGGGGAGATAATTAGGTAATAAAGCAGATTTTCCTTTGAGTCTATTTAATGTGAAAATTCTCTGGATGACATATATGTATACACACACATACACACACAATAAAACAAAATTGTAGAGACTAAATTTGAAAAAAATTCAGAATCAGATTATAATTTTATGAATAGCTTACTCTTTATTTATTTATTTTTTAAGATTTTATTTATTTATTTGACAGACGGAGATCACAAGTAGGCAGAGAGGCAGGCAGAAAGAGAGGAGGAAGCAGGCGCCCTGTCGAGCAGAGAGCCCGACGCGGGGCTCGATCCCAGGACCCTGGGATCATGACCTGAGCCGAAGGCAGAGGCTTAACCCACTGAGCCACCCAGGCGCCCCTTACTCTTTATTCTTATTTTGATTCAAATGAAATTCTTTTTACTAAGGTAGTGGTTGGCATAAGAGGAGCGGGAAGAGGACTGATGCCTTAGTGTTTTATTATTTTCTGTAATATATAGATAAGTGGTTTTTCTTGAAAGGTATGTGGAGTGGGGGAAAACACTGGAGCCCCACTCCACTCCCAAATCTGGACTGTGACAGTGAATGTCCTATGTAACATCTGAGCATTTGGGGACCCTATTTTTAAAATGTGCTCTGTTCTCACTCTGGATTGTTTCAAGATCAGTGAGATGATGATAAAAGTTCCTTTAAAAATCATAAATAGTGTCATCTGGTGAGGTGTTCAAATGGTCATGGAAGAAAAGTGGATTAGGAGGCATAAGCTTGATAATTTGTTGCAATTTTTTCTAGCCATGCAGACTTGAGAACAAATGTTAATGGTTTTATATATTACATGCCAACTAAAACTAGTAATTTTATTATATAATAAAGTGACTATACTCACTGTATTACTTTCCCCTTTCTAGTAAAAGAATGAATTATAACATGTCAAAGACTATCTAACTAGAACAATAAACTTTAATCATTCAATAGAAGACAAAATTAATGAGCACTAGATATTTATCATTAGTTTTTAGCATCAGTTATTTTGTATGTATGTATGTATATATATATATACATATATATATAACATATATATATATGTTATCAATGACAACAGAGTATAAGGTGTGCACTGCTCTAAGATGCAACGGGTCTAGCCTACAGAGGTGGAAACACATTGTAGAAGTGAAAGAGATCTGGTGGCTCTATCTGTCAGCCTATCGATCTGCTGGGTTACTTGTGCTGATTCAGCTGGCTAGGTCTGTGTCTCCCGTGCATCTCACTCCTCATTGTGTATCCTACTGATGCTTGGAGTCCAAACAAGAAACAACCTGCCTGGACAGAAGAGACCTGTTTTCTGTCAAAAGTATTTAGTGATTCTTCTTGCCTGCTAGAACCTCCAACCCAGTGACCGTGGTGCTAATAAACGGAGGACTGGCATTATTGCCCAGATAATTGTGACAAATGAGGAAATGTGTTTGAGGAAAAATCTGTTACCTTAAATAGAATCAGAGTTGCTGTTTGCAAAGTTCAAATCCATAAGAACATTCTTCTAGAATCCCCTTTTCTTTGCTTAGAGTGATAATCCAAGCAACTAATGCCCCCCCCCCGGTTGTCTTGTCATGTCAGATCTGTGTATAACTAATAAAAATCATGTAGCTTTGAATAGCGGCAACTTGGCTTTGCTCTCTTGCTTATTTGGTTTGCAACCATAATTGTTGACTGTTTTTCTGCTTTTAATTTTTATTTCTACTGCTAGGGAATTGAAGCACACACAGATTGCTTCGTGATTTAGCTGCTACTGTAGCAGTTCAATATTTCACCTTTGCCAATATTTGTGCTTGTTTGAGCATAATGTTTTAGGCTGGGATTCTGAATTATGGATGAGCAGGCCGACTGCAATGCAGAGTTTCGTTTGCTCTTAAGAATAATGAACGTTTCTGTAACTTTCATCAATTTAAATATAACCTTAAAAGCAAATACAAGGCAATAGAATAATACAGGAGTATTAAAATTTTAAGTGCTCTTTGAAGGCTAAGGGGACCCATTTCATGGTGGCTTATGGAGTGCCTTTAGTTTTTAATCATATCAGGAAAAAAATGAATGTCTGAACTCCTAAGATTATAAATTTCTTTAGGATACTGACAATAACTTTGTAAATTTCATCATGTTGCTGCATAACATCTGCTTATAAAAGATTTTTTGAGTAGCTTTGGTCAAATAAATACGTTTTCTTCATTTTTTTATTTGAAAATAAACTGTCAAAGTTTAAGGATTTTTAAATTAACATATCTAAATGTTTGTAAGATAGGGCAGTATCCATGCAATCTTACAGAGTGAAAAGATTCAAAATGGGCATACTACTGTGTCATATAGAGATTACTTGAATAAAAAAGGAGGATTATTGGCTATAAGTAGAGTTTTTATTTTTAAATCTGTGAATCAATTCAAAGAAAAAGAAATGATAAAAGGGATGAATATGTCCTGTTGCAGATATAGCCAAGAAGTTTGCTTTTGCTATAGCCAAAAGATAATCATGACCTCCCTCTAAAATTGCTTTTGTGACAAACTTTAAATTCTTTTGGTTAAATATAGTATTTCCTATAAATCCATTATACTGTAAAAGAAAACCTCAGACTAACAGAAAGGTTAACTGAAAAGTAGAATCAGTAATAATAAATAGTGAGATAATTTTTGGTATTTTAAATTTTTTAAATTTTAATTCAGTTTAGTTAACATATAGTGTAGTATTGGTTTTAGGAGTAGAATTTAATGACTCATCACTTACATACAACACCCAGTGCTCATCCCAACAAGTGCCCTCCTTAAAGCCCATCACCCATTTAGTGCATCCCCCTACCTGCCTCCCCTCTAGCAATCTTCAGTTTGTTCTTAATAGTTAGGATCTTTTAGGGTTTGCCTCCTCCTCTGTTTTTATCTAATTTTAATATTTTTCCTTCCCTCCCACTATGTTCCTCTTGTTTTGTTCCTTAAATTCCACTTATGAGTGAAATCATATGGTATTTGTCTTTCTCTGGCTGACTTAATTCACTTAGCATAGTACTCTCTGTTCCATCCAAATTGTCACAAATGAAAAGATCTCATTCTTTTCTGATGGCTGAGTAATATTCCACTATATCTGTCTGTCTGTCTGTCTGTCTATCTATACTATATCTTCTCTATACATTCATCAGTCAATGGACATTTGATCTCTTTCCATAATTTGGCTGTGTTTGATAGTGCTGCTGTAAACACTGGGATGCATGTGTCCCTTTGAATCAGCATTTTTGTACGCTTTGGGTAATTATCTAGTAATGCATTTGCTGGGTCATAGGGTAGTTGAATTTTTAACTTTTTGAGGAAACTCTATACTGTTTTCCAGAGTGGTTGCACCAGTTTACGTTCCCAACAACAGAGTGTGATGGTTTCCTTATCCCTGCATCCTTGCCAACATCTGTTGTTTCCTGAGTTGTTAATTTTTGCCATTTTGATAGATGTGAAGTGGTATCTCATTGTGGTTTTGATTTGTATTTCCCGAATGCTGAGCGATGCTGAGCATATTTTCACATGTCTGTTGGCCATTTTTATGTCTTCTTTGGAGAAATACCTGTTCACGTCTTCTGCCCCTTTCTTAATTGGATTGTTTATTTTCAGGGTGTTGATTTTGACTAGTTCCTTATAGATTCTGGATATTAGCCCTTATTCAATATGTCATTTGCAAATATCTTCTTCCATTCCATAGGTTCCCTTTTAGTTCTGTTGATTGTTTCCTTCACTGTGCAGAAGCTTTTTATCTTGATGAAGTCCCAATAGTTCATTTTGCTTTTGTTTTCCTTGCCTCTAGAGACATGTCTGGTAATCAGTCCCTGCAGCCGAGGTCAAAGAGGTTGCTCCCTGTGTTCTGCTCTAGTATTTTAATGGTTTCCTGTCTTACATTTAGGTCTTTCATCCATTTTGAATTTATTTTTGTGTATGATGTAATACAGTGAGCCAGTTTTATTCTTCTGCATGTCACTGTCCAGTTTTTCCAACACCATTTGTTGGAGAAACTGTCTTTTTTCCACTGGATGTTCTTTCCTGCTTTGTTGCAAATTAGTTGGTAATACAGTTAAGAGTCCATTTCTGAGTTCTCTGTTCTGTTCCATTGACTAATGTGTTTGTTTTTGTGCCAGTACCATACTATCTTGATGATTACAGCTTTGTAATACGGCTTGATGCCTCCCAGTTTGATTTTCTTTTTCAACATTACCTTGGCTATTCAGGGTCTTTTCTGGCTTCATACAAATTTTATGATTGTTCCAGTTCTGTGAAAAATGCTGGTGTTATTTTGATCAAGATTGCATCGAATGTGCAGATTGCTTTGTCCAGTTAGACATTTTAATAGTATTTGTTCTTCAAATCTATGAGCATGGAATATTTTTCCATTTCTTTGTGTCTTCTTCAATTTCTTTCATAAGTGTTCTATTGTTTTCAGCATACATAACTTTTACCTCTTTGTTAGGTTTATTCCTAGGTATCTTATGGTTTTTGGTGCAATTATAAATGAGATTGATTCCTTGATATCTCTTTCTGCTGCTTCGTGATTAATGTATAGAAATGCAAATTTCTTTATATTTATTTTGTATCTTGCAACTTTGTTGAATTCATGTATGAGTTTTAGCAATTTTCTGGTGGAGTCTTTGGGTTTTTTACATAGAGTGTCATTAATCTTCAAATAATGAAAGTTTGATTTCTTCCTTGCTGATTTGGATGCCTTTATTTCTTTTCATTGTCTGATTTCTGAGGCTAGGACTTCCAGTACTATATTGAACAACAGTGGTAAGAGTGGACATCCCTGATATGTTCCTGACCTTAGGGGAAAACAAAGTTTTTGTTTGCTCTAAGTTGTTTTTCCCCTGTTGAGAATGATATTTACTATGGGCTTTTCATATATAGCTTCTATGATATTGAAATATGTTTCCTTTATCCCTAATTTCTTTAGGGTGTGTACCAAGAGCAGATGCTGTATTTTGTCAAATGCTTTTTCTGCACCTACTGAGAGGATCATGTTGTTCTTTTTCTTTCTTCTATTAATGTGTTGCATCATGTTGATTTTCAGATAGTGAAACACCCCCTGCAGCCCAGAAATGAATCCCACTTGATTGTGGTGAATAATCCTTTTAATGCACTGTTGGATTTGATTAACTAGTTAGTATCTTGTTGGGAATTTTTGCCTCCATGTTCATCGGGGATTTTAGCCCATAATTCTCCTTTTTAGTGGGGTCTTTGTCTGGTTTTGTAATCAAGATAATGATGGGCACATAGAATAAGTTTAGAAGTTTTCTTTCCACTTCCATTATTTTTTTGGAAGAGCTTCAGAAGAATACGTATTAATTCTTCTTTATATGTTTGGTAGAATTCCTTTGGGAAGCCATCCAGTGCTGGACTCTTGTTTGTTGGGAGACCTTCATTACTGATTCAGTTTCTTTACTGGTTATGGGTCTGCTCAAATCTTCTATTTCTTTGTGTTTCAGTTTTCATGATTTATATGCTCCTATATATGCATGTCTTCCAGATTACCCAATTTGTTGGCATGTAATTACTCATAAAATTCTAATTATTTGTATTCTGCTGTGTTGATTACAGTCTCTCCTCTTTCATTTGTGATTTTATCTACTTGGGTCCTTTTTTCTTTTTGATAAGTCTGGCTAGGATTATATCAGTTTTTTTAATTCTTTCAAAATTAGTCTTTTAGTCTTGTTGATTTGTTCTACTGGGTTTTTAAAATTTCTGTCATTTATTTCTGCTCTAATCTTAATTATTTCTCTTCTTCTGATAGGTTTAGGCTTATTTGCTGTTCTTTTTCTAGTTTCTTTAGGTGTAACATTAAGTTGTGTATTTGAGACTTCTTGTTGAGGAAGGCCTATATTGTTATATACTTCCCTTAGGACCACCTTTACTGTGTCCCAAAGGTTTTGGACTATGGTGTGTTCATTTTCATTTGCTTTCTTGTATTTTTTAAAATTTTATCTTTAATTTTCTGGTTAACCCATTTATTTTTTAGTAGAATGTTCCTTTTTTTAAAAAAAGATTTTATGTATTTATTTTACAGAGAGAGAGGGAGAGAGCACAAGCAAGGGGAGCATTGGAGGAAGAAGGAGAAGCAGAGTCCCCACTGAGTAGGGACCCCAGTGTGGGGATCCATCCCAGAACTCTGGGATCATGACCCGAGCTGAAGGCAGATACATAACTGGCTGAGCCACCCGGGTGCCCCTTTAGTAGAATATTCTTAAATCTCCATGTCTTTATGGTCTTTCCAAATTTTTTCTTGTGATTGACTTCACATTTCATAGTGCTGTGGTCTGAAAATATGCATGATATAGACTCAGTCTTTTTATATTGGTTGTCCTGATTTGTGACCCAGTATGTGATGTATTCTGGACAGTGTTCCATATGCACTTAAAAAGAATGTATACTCTGCTGCTTTAGGATGTCATTCAAAGCCATTATTTCTTTGTCAATCTTCTGCTTAGATGATCTGTACATTGCTGTGAGTGGGGCTGTTAAAGTCCCCCGCCATTATCATAATATTATCAATGAGTTTCTTTTTGTTTGTTTTAATTGATTTATATATTTGGCTGCTCCAAGTTGGAGATGTAAAAATGTACAGTTGTTAAGATCTATTGGATAGACTCCTTTATTATCATATAGTGCTTATCTTCATCTCTTATTACAGTCTTTGGTTTAAAATCTAGTTTGTCTGATATAAGTATTGCTGCTCCAGCTTTCTTTTGATGTCCATTAGCATGATTGATAGTTCTCCACTCACTGAATTCCAATATGGAGTTGTCTTTAGGTCTAAAATGAGCCTCTTATAAGCAACATATTGATGGGTCTTTTTTTTTTTTAACCCATTCTCATAAAACTATGTCTTTTGATTAGAGTATTTAGTCCATTTACATTCAGAGTAATAATTGACAGATAGGAATTTAGTGCCATTATATTACCTGTAAAGTTCCTGTTCCTATAGGTTGTCTCTGTTCCCTTCTAGTCTTTGTTGCTTTTGGTCTCTCCTACTCAAAGGGTATCTTTTAATAAATCTTGCAGATCTGGTTTAGTGTTCACGAACTCCTTCAGTTTTTGCTTGTCTTGGAACCTCTTTATCTCTCCTTCTATTCTGAATGACATCCTTGTTGAATATAGTATTTTTGGCTGCATATTTTTCCAATTCAACAAGTTGAATATATCATGCCACTCTCTTCCGGCCTGCCAAGTTTCTGTGGACAGGTCTTCTGTCAACCTGTGTCTAGCCTTGTAGATTAAGGGCTTTGTGTCCCTAGGTGTTTTGAGAATTTTTTCTTTATCTTTGTATTTTGTGAATTTTACTATGCTGTGTCTTGGTGTTGATCTGTTTTTGTTGATTTTGATAGGGGAATTCTCTGTCTTTTGGACTTGAATGACTGTTTCTTTCCCCATATGAGGGAAGTTTTCCGCTGTAATTTGTTCAAATAAACTTTCTGACTTTTTTTCCTGCTCTTCTTCTTCTGGGACTCCTACGATACGATACAGATATTATTGTGTTTTGTGGAATCACTGAGTCCCCTCAGTCTATATTTGTGATCTGATAGTTTTCTTTCCCTCTTCTTTTCAGCTTTATTATTTTCCATAATTATATCTTCTATTTCACCTATTTGTTCCTCTGCTTCTTCCATCCTTGTTGTGATTACATCCAGTCAGTTCAGCATCTCAGTCATAGCAATTTTTTTAAATTTTGGCCTGACTAGTTTTTATGTCTTTTATCTCTGTAGCTAGGGTTTCTCTGGGGTCTTATATTCTTCTTTCAAGTCTAGCTAGTATTCTTATGAATGTTGTTCTAAATTCCTGTTCATATATATTGCTTATATCTGTTTTAAGCAAATCCCTAGCTGTGATTTCTTCTAGATCTTTCTTTTGTGGAGAATTCCTCCACCTTGTCATTATGTCTAGGTTTCTGTCTTTTGCATCTTATGGAAGCTTGTTATGTTTCCTGCTCCTGAGAATAATGCTATATTAAGGAGTTATACACTATCTAGGGCCTGGTGCTTCAGAAAGTGTTTCTGTTGTGTGCTGTGTGCTCACTGTTAATGTATTTGAGTGCTCTTTCCCAGAGGCAGTCCTCTGCAGAGTTCCTCCTTACTTACAATGGGGGATGTTTGGACCTTTAACTAGGTGTGTTTCAATTTGTTTGTTAAGGTAAGCCTGGAGGGAGGAAAACCCGATCCAAGAGAGAAAAGGAAAAGGAACAAAAAAGCAAACAAACCGATAAAACAGATAAACAAAAAACTGTAAGCCTGATTCCAAAGAAAAAAAGAAATAAAATTAAATTTAAAAAATAATTATGAAAACAACAACAACAAAAAGCCTGGTCCTATTTCCACCAGAACTGAAGCTACTGATTTGGAATACTCTGTGATCAGTAGACTTGGTACCTATGGTGGGGCCAGTGATGGTCTTCTGAGGGAGAGGCCTGATGTGCTGGCTCACAGTCAGACCTGCCCTAGTAAAGATGCCCCTGCAGTGTGGAAGAAGGTGGAGTTTGGTGTAAAGGACACCAGCTTCCACTGGAGGCACTGGGTTTCTCTCCGAAGTCTGACTGTGCTGGTGGGCTTGATGGGGGAAGGGGTGGAAGATGGTGTCACCCGGGATTCTCAACCCAGTGGAGGGAAATTCATAGCCCCTGATGTTCAGGAGGCCATCACAGAAAACCAAAAATTCTCTCCTGCTGTGTCTCAGGCTTTCATTAGATCTGTGCCCTCAACCTGTCTGTGCCCAGGCCATCTGGGAAACACAGTTCTCCTGTGTTTTATCTCTGGCCAACCGCTGGGTTCAAAACTCCAAATCTTTAATAACCCAGGAAGGCATGGACCTTATTCCTTCCTTGAGAGAAGAGCCTCACAGCACTGTGCCTGGCACCATTGTATCTCAGAAAAACAGTTGAATGACTGCACAGGTGCCTGTGGTCTACGGTGAAACACAGCAAAAAACTGTAACCACGTTATCTGCCCTGTGCATACACCTCTGTCTCCTTCTATTCTAGGACTACACACTGGTGCCCAGTGGGCCTCTTGTCCTTAGGCAGGCAATATACCTTCTTCCAAGTATGCTCCAGGATGAGGAGCATTCTCTCTCAGTACAACCCAGGGTAGCCCCATATTGTGGCATCTTGCTTGAATCCTACATGCTGCTCTCTCTCCTGCTTCCCTGACTTTCCGTGAATAGGGTTCCCTCTCCTCTGTGGCACCACAGCTTTTCTTGCCCCCAGTTTACATTTCTGAACCTCACATCTGTTATATTCTTTTCCTCCAATTGTGCAGATTGCTTCCTTAATCCTCAGATCGATTTCCTCATTGTTCAAAATGATCTGATGTTGATCTAGTTGTGTTTGAAGGGTGAGGCAACGTCAGGGTCCCCCAGCTACTCTGGCATCTTAACCCCTCCCCTTTAATTTAACATGAAATAAGCATCGGGAAAGGAAAGGCTCACCCTTTATGATGATTTTGGGTTTTTTTAAGAGTTCTTTGAGAGATTAAGTTCTAAATTTTATTGCTCTGACTTAATGACTCTTCTTATTAAACCTCAAAATATTGTCAAAAATCCATTTATTGTATTTAGACTGAAATTCTCTTTTTGCTTTAATCTTTCTTCCTGTAATGATTGTTGTATGCTAGTCCCTCAGGTTTAAATATTAAGCAAAACTCAGCACAAGACAATGATCATTTATTTATATTTTGGGCGATCATGGTTAAATAAATATTTAATGAATAAATGGATAATTCACAATTCCTAAATTAATGAGTTGAAAATGAAATTAGTCAAGACACATGTAAAAGCAAAGGGGAAAAAACCCCAAACTGAGTCCTACTTTACTTGCCCTCTTTAAAAGAAATTTTTTATCTGAGTTTTATTTTTAATTAAACTTGATTTCTGACCATAAAATCAGTGTAAGGACACTTATAAAATCTGAAAAGTTTCCCATGTTGACCTTTCAGATGTGTGTGATGTTTTTGCTTTGCTTTTTTCCTCATTTAATTTTATTAACATTTAAAAAACATTTTTACCTTGTGGCTCCTGGTTAGCTCATCAGTTAAGTGTCTGACTCTCGATTTTGGCTCGTCATGATCTTAGGATCATGAGATCAGGCTCAGTGTTGAGCTCCATGCTCATTGGGGAGTCTACTTCAGATTCTATATTTCCATCTTCTGCTGCCCCTCACCCTGCTCACACACACACTCTCTCTAAAAATAAATAAAATAACTCTTAAAAAGAACAAAAAAACTTTTTTATCTTCCATTTTTCGCTTATGTCAGTTCTAGGTTCCCATACCTTCTACTCATTTATCTATTGTATTCCCTTTTTTCTCCTAGCTTTTGTTTAAATTCTAGTTAGTTGACATTTATGGTAAAATTGGTTTCAGGTGTAGAATTTAGTGACTTATCACTTACATATAACAACCAGCTCTTATGGGGTACCTGAGTGGCTCAGTCAGTTAAGTGTCCAACTCTTGATTTTGGCTCAGGTCATGATCTCAGGGTTCTGGGATTGAGCCCTGCCTGGGGCTCCATGCCAAGTGGGGAGTCGGCTTGAGGATTTTCTCTCTCCCTCTCTCTTTGCCCCTCCCTTGGCTGAAATGTTCTCTCTCTCTCTAATAAATTAATTAATTAAAAGCAAAACAACCAGTGCTTATTGTGTGTTGTTTTTTAATTTGAATGCTTTAAAAAGTACTTTTTCCTTCCTAATGGTATATTACATGTTCATATTACTTTTAAATGCAATGAAGTATTCACATTTGAATAATACCCTGTCCTTCAAGCCTTTCTATTTGCAGAGCCATTTTATCTATCACAGATCATGGAGAAAGTGCCAGAGGCTTTTGGGATTTTCAAAGGCCTGCACAAGTATTAGCTCTCAGATAGAAAAAGAAAACTGCTAAATCAAAATTAACAGAGGTTTACAAATTCTAAAATTATGTCAAATAGTCAAATGTAAATCAAGTTAATTCAAATATCTGTATTATATGTGTAAACATATTTAAATATGCAGTGTGGGTGTGTACTTTATTGCTCTTGATATAGTGTGTGGCAGACCCCTAAATATAAGGGTATCTGACGCCTACAAGTAGAACATAAAGCATTCCTACACATTGCTTTCAAATTAATTCTTCTTAAAAATACCACTTAATTTTATTACTTCTGTGATGAAAATCTTTCTTGACCTCCCTATTAATGTCCCAATTTCTTGACTTGGCTTCCTTCTTCAAACTTCATCATAACTGCCCAACATCTGTCTCCTCTAGCTCCCCTACTTATCCCTAGATTGATGCCAAATTCCGTGACCTGAAATGCTCTCAAGATGCCCTGACTCTTCTCTGTCCTTCTGGGGCACTTCCAGAAATGAGCTCTGTTGATGCTCCTAAAACTTGACTTACCTGCAAGGGTTGACTTAAATTCAGCCTCCTCTAGGAAGACTCTATTGCTGATATAATCAGAATTTCTGTCTAAATCCCTTTTGCACTTTGTAGCACTATTACTGAATTTATCTAGTATTGCTTCACATTATGTTACGTGTATGTGGCTAATCCACCCACTCAGAATATAATCACCTTGAATGCAGAAATTGGGTCAAGTTCAGATCAGTGCCCTACACATTGACTAGGCAGTGCATTTCAATGTGGATACTCCGTAAGTACTTGTCGAATGAATACAGTATAACTATGTAATATCGTATTGTTTCTCCGTGGTGGAAGCAGGATGACCAGGAGGGGAATAATTTGGATAAGTCACAAGCGAGATTAGAGTGGCATGGACTAGATGTCAAACAATGGATGGGGAGAGAAGCAGTAAAAATCTAGATATATTTTGAGAGTAAATCTGAAATAATGTGCTCCTGGATTGGAGGTGGTGTATGAGAGAGAAGAAAAAAGTTGGCCCCCTCATTTTTCATTTTGAAATGAGATGAGACAAATGACTGTTGGGAATAGGGTTGAGGAAAACCGAAAGCTTTTTTGGGGTGTGTTACACTTTAGAAGGCTGTCAGATAGCCCAGAAAGTAGCTGGGTATATATGACTGTAGAGATCAAGGGAGAGGACACAGCTGGAGAAAACACTTGGAGATCCTAAACACACAGGCAGAATTTAAAGCTGTGCAGTTGATTGACACCACCCAGAGAAGAAGGACATAGGAAAAAAAAGGTTTGGAACACAAAGCATCAACCATTAGTGGTAAGGGAAGGAGGAGAGTCCCACATAAGAGACCAAGAAGGTGCAGCCTATGTGGTAAGAAAAAGAGGAGAGAAGGAAGATCTGGAAGCCAAGAGAAGAGTTCAAGGAGGGAGTGATCAAGTGTGTGTTAATGCTGTTAACATTCTTGATATGTTCCTGCTTCCAAATGTTTATGGTCTAAAAAAAGATGATGTGCTTATATATATAAATATCAGGGCTGAGTGAGCCAAGTACATGTGCATATAGCTTCAAATTCATTTCTGGAGGAGTAAAATAATAGTCCTGTGCATTTCCCAGAAAGACTTGCAAGATTCTTGGAAGTTCATTGGATAGGAGTAATTCCTCAAGAATTTATTAAATACAGGTCTGTACTTCATGTACAGTCCAATCAGAAATGCATCCTAAGAATAAAATGTCTCTCCCTATGACCCTAATGAGTCCTCCGTTCGTATGGAGCAGGG
The DNA here is from genome assembly GCF_022355385.1 of Mustela nigripes. Lineage (NCBI taxonomy): Eukaryota > Metazoa > Chordata > Mammalia > Carnivora > Mustelidae > Mustela > Mustela nigripes. Next base: position 135,925,516 of record NC_081561.1, on the reverse strand, counting down.
GCCCTGCTGTGAACTGACAGATGGTCCTCATGAGAACAGTGCTCCCACTGATGCCATTTTATGTGTGACTGTTGCATCTCAATGCCTTCCTTCCTTGTGTATGTCCTCCCCTCACAAATTTCCACCTGCACCCCTTGACATATTTTTCTAGGTTCTTTCCACATAATAAAACTAATAACATGCCTCTCGTGTTTTGGAGAAAATCTCTTGGAGTCAGTGTTACGTATTTTCATTGTTTTGGTCATTGTTTAATTAGTTTCTCCAGGGCATACTTTCTTGAAAAGAAACGAGAAAGCATGGCATCGTAAGTGTTTGGATTTTCTGAAACATACTGAGAACTCGGATTTTCTCTCCATCTAGAGTAGAATGCTAGCCTTCCCCAAAGTACAGTACCTGAATTTGGGCAAATTACATTTGCATTGAGGGAAACCTGCAGTACTGGTAGTTCTTTAACCCCACTTTTGTTGGATCAGACTGGGGTCTCGGTGTAACCTCTGGCAAGGATGAAGACCACACTGGTGCCCATGAACTTTAGTTCCATTAATGTATATTTAGGGCGATAGTTACCCATAAAGGGAGAAAAATACTAGAGTCTAAATTTCATGTGATGGGGTGCCTGGGTGGCTCAGTTGGTTAAGGAGCTACCTCTGGCTCAGGTCCTGATAGAGCCTAGGATCGAGCCCCATATCAGGCTCCCTGCTCAACGGGGAGTCGGCTTCTCCCTCTTCCTCTGCCCCTCCCCCATGCTCACTCTCACCATCTCAATTAACTAAATAAAATCTTAAAAAATTTTCATGTGATAAATCCCTCCTATATCTTAAGAGCCTTACAGAAAACAGTTCATGTTCTGAGTAATTATTTTTTTCTTTTATTTTCTTTCTATCTGGGGCTGGTGAGACTGTTGATGCATTCTTTACATGGTATTCACCCTAAATACAGAGTTCCTGTTCAATGCCTGACACTCTCTCATTTAATTAAGCAGCTATTACTCACAGATAGTCAGGAAATCATGCACTTATTTGAACACGTAAGAAGACACCATATAAGAATAGATGCAACTTTGTCATAATGCTGAGAATGGGCAAATCATAAATTTTTATTTGTTTCTATTTAAATAAATGAATTGAAATATCTGGAAGAAGGAAAATTTGGTGCCTGCCTCAAATAGGGTCTAGTCCAAATGATTTATGTAAGATTTTGAATTCCTTAGATATAGTGAAGTTTGCTTCAGTATTTTTAAAATGGTTTCTATGGTAACTTATGTTCTTTTCTTTTTTTTTTTTCATTGTTCAGAATGACCTTTTGCATCAAAAACAAACAATTCCTTCCTTTACTGATATTAATCTTTCATGTTTAGTAAACACTGGTCTCCACCCATGTTTAAAAAAATTATTTACCTTGAATTTCACAATTGTTCTCCATTCTTTTGCTTACTTTCTCCTCATGTGTTACCAGCCTTATTCACATGGCACTTTGAATCCCTTTTATCTGTTTATTCTTTATTGTACTACTGAGTTGTTTACTAATTTGGGAAGACACTTCAGATTTCCAGGACTGATCTTGTGTTTTTGTTTTTGTTACTGTTATTATTATTTTATGAGCCACAGTGTTCATTTTGCCAAGAATTAAAATAGTTACGTACTCATGGCCATGTTTTCAGTTCCTTCACTTTTCTCAGAGTTCTCAAAGGTTATCTCATTTTATCCAGCTGTGGCTGATAGGAACATTCATTGCCTCAATAGTAAATAGCAAATGGAGACTTCTTACCCAGAAACTGTGTATTAAATTAGACTGTACCCTTGATATTGTAATAAGAGAGATCTTTCAAAATGTAACTCCGATTGCGTTCTTTTTCCTGGTTTTTTTTTTTTTTTTTAGATTTTATTTATTTATTTGACAGAGATCACAAGTAGGCAGAGAGGCAGGCAGAGAGAGAGGGGGAAGCAGGCTCCCCATGGAGCAGAGAGCCCGATGTGGGGCTTGATCCCAGGACCCCGGGATCATGATCTGAGCTGAAGGCAGAGGCTTAACCCACTGAGCCACCAGGCACCCCACTTACAATGACTCATCAAAACCTTCAAGATAAATTCATCACTCAAAAAGGATCTCTATCATCTGGCTCCTTTTAGTCTTCTGTCTTCAGGATCATCCTTCACTGATTAAATCGTGGTGTCTCAGTCACTCTGAATCACTTCCAGTTCTGCTCAAGCAGACTCTGATCTCACTTCCATGTCTTTTCATGTCCTCCACGACAGCCCCTCTTTTCCTTTTATACTTACCTGGGCTTTTACTCGGGCTTAAGACCCAGCTTAAACATTGCCTCCACTGTGAAGCCTGCCCCAGCACCACCAGTCAAATTGAAAAGATTCCTTTGTGCTCTGAACATGCTTTTATAAAAGTATTGATTACATCAGCTGATGGTTGGGTTTTTTATTTTTTTCTTTCTGTGTCCCATTTGATTATTAGAACCTTGAGGTAGAGGCTCTTGTCTTACTGGACTTTGGATACCCAGTACTGAACATGAAACCTTCACATTTAGTAGGTACTCCGTTCATTCAAGTGTACATTTGTGCATTTAACAAATGTGTTTTGGGCGTCTACTGTGTCCAAGTCCTCTGCCTACTGATGTGAGCATGTACAAAGTTCTTATCCTCATGGGGCTGTAGTCGTACTGGAGTGATGTGATAGTTAATGAAAAATTTATAAACTGGGTGTTAGATATGATGATAGTAAGTACGTGTTTGATAAATAGATTAAATTTCCACAAAAACATGGAGTTGGAATTAATTGACCAGGGTGGCAGACTGTTGAGAGGCCCAAATTATTTTCTTTTTTTCTTAAAGATTTTATTTATTTATTTGACAGACAGAGCTCACAAGTAGGCAGAGAGGCAGGTGGTGGTGGGGGTGGGGGGTGGGGAGAGGCTCCCTGCTGAACAGAGAGCCTGATGTGGGGCTCCATTTCAGGACCCTGAGATCATAACCCGAGCTGAAGGCAGAGGCTTAACCCACTGAGCCACCCAGATGCCCCATATTTTCATGTAATCTTTGACTCTCCCTTTGCTGAAAACACTTAGGTGTTTTGTTTGTTTGTTTGTTTGTTGTTTGTTTTTTTAATTATAGGGGAGTGTGGTTGTTTAGATTGGAAAGGGACTTAGAGTGCATCATATGATGTTCTTTATTTTGTAGATGAAGCAACAGAGTTCTAGAGCAGTAAAGTGACAAGCAAAAGTCATAAGTAAGTTTTTGAGGAATTCCAGTCTGTAACAGAATTGAGGGCTGACTCGATATTCATACATTACTGCATATTCCTTCAAGGTTATTCTTTTGCACAGTTGCTGGTGGTCACTGGATCATTGTGGATAGGAGGCAAAAATGGATACGTGATTTTTTAAAAATTTGGCCCAGCTTAAAAATCTTAAAATAAAACTATGTGGCCCCTTGTTCAATAGTTGTTAAGAATAATTAATAAGCAGCAGATCATTAGATCATTAAGCCATGTGTAGGGCCCATCGTAGTGCAGAGCCCTGTGCAACAGTCAAGTCACACACCAGTGAGGCTGGCACGAATAGATGAGATTTTGGAAAGCTTGAGGCCCTAAGGATTTTAGGGCCATCATGAAAGGGAAATTAAGAGGTGGGGAAGGATGAAGAGAGGAAGCAAATATCAGACAGCCCTCGGCCGTCTCACGATTGTATCAGGGATCAGTCATGCATAAAAGGCAGGAGAAAAGAAGAAGACTCCACACAAAGCTAGTCCTCAGGCACCACTGGTGCTACCAGTCACCTGCTCCCTGGGTGAACACATTGGGGGCCAGGGGGCCTTTCTGTCACTTACAACCTTATCTTTCTGGGTTCAAAATAACTTCTCACAAAAACAAATCCATGGCCTCTTAGTGAATTGAATTTGCTCATACATTGTATCAAAGAAAAGACCACTTTGAATATTAATTATTTTCATAGCCAGTTTTCTACCAAAAACACTTAGGTCATACCAAATAATCATCATGAGAAACTATCAGTTATTTTTCTTATTTCTAGAAATATTCAAGCTAATTATATCCCTTTAATTTCTCTATCCTTATAATTAATAACACTATAGTCAAATTCATGAGAAATGTGATATATGGTATACACAAAGATTTGGGGGAAATTTTTTGTCTTGACTTCGTCTTACTCAGTGAAGTTGTGGAAAATCCTTAAAGAGGGCATTGCTCTTGTGTTTACAAGTCAAAAGGTGTTAAAACACTTGGCCGTGAAAGCATTGCCAAGTTCCTGGGTCTCGTACAGGAAGATTCAGATATTTTGAGGTCATTTTGCATTCTAGTGTTACAATACTTCTTTATGTAATTTTGGTACCTACACCAATGCATAATTAATGAATTAAGTAAATTAATACAAGGCATCTTTAAATTTGACTAGAAACATGTATACAACTAGCACCCTTTAACGGTTCCTGTTTGATTTTATACTTTTCTGTGAAATACATGTGTCTCACCTTTGAGATAAAATGGCTCCTTTTCAAAATTATAACTCTCACAAGCACAACAGTAATCAGATAAACAAGAAAAGAAAGCTCTTTCTGATGTATGTTTTAAAAAGATTTTATTTATTTACTTGACAGAGAGAGAGATCACAAGTGGGCAGAGAGGCAGAGAGAAAGGGGGAAGCAGGCTCCCTGCTGAGCAGACAGCCTGATGGAGGGGTTGGTCCCAGGACCCTGAGACCATGACCCGAGCTGAAGACAGAGGCTTAACCCACTGAGCCACCTGGGCCCCCCCCAACCCCCATCCCCCGCCGATGTATTTTAAAGCTCTGTGTAGTCTCTCCTTTTGATACTTTGTTTTTTCAAAAAGAATAGTTTTATAACAATATTGAATCTTAAAGCTACTTGTATGGGGATGCCTGGGTGGTTCAGTTGGTTAAGCATCTGCTTTTGGCTCAGTCATGATGGCAGGGTCCAGGAATGGAGCCCTGCCTCAGCTCCCCACTAAGTGGAGAGTCTGCTTCTTCCTCTCTCCCTGCTCATGTTCTTTCTCGCTATCTCTGTCACTCTCTCTGTCTCTCTCTCTCTCAAATAAATAAAATCTTTAAAAAATATATACTTGTATGAGTTCAATATAATGATAGCAATGGTTGCATAAAACTTTGTTAAATACCTATTAATATTTGGAAGATGGCAGTTATAGCAAAATCCAACTTTGGCTATTTAACTATTGTCCATAAAAATATCTGCATTTTTTTTAGATTCCCTAATTGATACCTATGGTCAAAATCTAAGTGTACCGGAAGACTTACAGAATCTCATAATTTTTGAGGAAAAAATCCCAAATGATCAACTTGTTTAATTCTAAATTTAAGGATAAATAATTGAGATTCCTAAAAATTAAATGACCTATACAAAGTTGTGCATTTAGTTGAGGCAAAATAGGACCAGAACCTAGACGAACTGAATCTCTCCAGAGTTAGGAAATTTTATGGACTTTTTCCCCTTATGATAAAATTATATGGGTTTTTTATTAAATATTGCCTTTTTGGCTCTGTTTTAAGTTGAAAAGCAAGATTTGTACTTAGTGTGTGCTTAGTTTATATAAAGTTATGTACTTTGTATTCACCTCTAATTAGAGCACTTATTACAAAGAGTTGGAGCTGTTGAGGGCATCGCCAATATCTTTTCAACTTTGCAAAATATGGTGAATGTTCACTAAATATTTGTTGAGTGGTGTTAGTCAATTCAGAGAGAAGGAGATTTGTGGGGAGGAAAAGAGGGATCTTTAGCTCATCACTTTGTTTTTCAACTGCTTCAATGGGCTGTTGCAAAGATTTCTCTTTAGGTACAACTTACTTGCTGTGTTCACTTCAAGTAATCAATATCAAGTGTTTGGCTGTAGATTAAAATATAATGCTGTTCTCAAGGATACTTTTTCTTCTAAAAAGCTGTTATGTGATTGATTCCTTTATTTGCATTTATGTCATCTTTTGTTGTGAAATGTGTTAATGGGTGACGATCTGGCAGATATTCCATTCCTACAGCAAATAAAATTGAACACCTCCTGTGTTCTAGATACTGAGCTGAACATAAGGGATCTAACTCTGACAATGGTATTCTGGTCCTTCGGGACCTCCAAAGCGAGTGACTAGGTTGTAGCTATGATTGAATTTTGCAATGAGTCACCCTGGACAGAGGCAGAGGACTCGATAGAGGTTAGTTGAGATGCCTCCCGCGCTAGTTCCAGACAGTCCCAGGAGCCTCCCTGGCTACCGCTGTGCTTGGGCTACAGCTTGGGCACCGGCCCTTCCTCCTGTTAATTCTCATGCCAGGTTTTCAGAACTAGGCCACATTCTGACAGAACTGCCAATGAGCTCCCCTTCTTGTCACACTCCAGATGGGCCATTAGGTCTTAGACAACAAACTGTGGCTCCTTCTCTCCAAGCACTGCCAAGCCACAGACGGTGAAGCTGGAAGGTTGAAGGATGTTCACTTTCCTCCCCACAGTGCAGCCGTGATGTTAACCTATTCTTCATTATACCAAGGCAAGTGGGCTTTTGTTCCATGTCCAAGACACTTAGTAATAATAATTGTTATTATTACTTTCCTGAACTTCATGTTTTAACTTTGATTTGGGGAAGGTTTGGACTAGTTGAATAGCACATGCTCCCCATGGTTTTATTTAAAACAGGGCACTACTGTATGAACACACATAGCTCCAACAATAATTAAAAAAAAAAAACACAAAAAAAACAAAAAAACAGCCTTTTTGAATTAGTAAAAACCCTAAGCCTTAATCCCAACTATAAAAATATCTTCAAACATCTGCTTTTAGAAAAGTAAAGTTGTTCCTGTGTTCAAACTATATGGAGAGCCTTTCTTCCCAGAAAGCTCTGTGTAGTTTGAACCTAGAGCTGGTTTTAATTCACTCAGTTACTGATGCCTCAAAAAGTGGGGTTTTAAAAGAGAAAAGTTGAATCAGACTTAAGTGTAGACCACTGAAATGAAGTGCTGTAATGCATTTGTTCTTGGCAAACTTGCTTTATATGTTTGATAAAGAAAACTATTTCCTGTTGTCCAAAATAGCTTCTAATGTGGGTCAGATTATTGATGCAGAACATTAGACACTCCCTTTACATTTCAAGGACAATCAGTGCTTTGAAGTACCAAGTGGCCTTTGTTTCTGGTTTAAGGAAGGAAACATGAGTCCAGTTCTTCTTTGCTAGTAAGCTATTTAATAATTTAAAGTAGAAAATGTGATGCCTAGGAAATAGATTTTATCATTACTTTTTAGCCACATAGGCTAAAAGAAATGAATCCAAATGGAAAACTAGTAAGATGTCTGTATTTAAGGGAAAATATTCTTCATAAACTGTAGTGATTGTTTTTCAGCATTCCGTGACATTAACCAAAGAATGTATTAGATAGGTTTCTGAATTTTTCCAAAGTTTAAATAACTTGATTTTCCCAAATTTTACAAATATATGTTTATTCAAATTCAACCAATATAGAAAAGTATAAAGAATAAAGTGGTAGTCTTCCAATACCACTACATAGATGGAGAGACAGAGAGAGAAGAGATAATAGATGGACAGACAGATGGTAGGAAGGAAGGAATGGAGGGAGGAAAGAATAAATATTTCGGTGGACGTCCCCCCGCCAAGTGTTTTTCAGTGTACACACATACAAATGAAAGAAAGTGTTTTCACTATGAATGTTGTTCTATTCTGCTTTTTTTTTAAATAGAGCGATATAAATGTGCACATCTTTACACATTAATAAATACTAATCTACATTGACATCGAATGGTTAAGTACCATTCTATTTTAGGTAAGCCCTGCTGTTGGTTTAACTAATCTACTCTATCTAGTTTTTCACTATTTTAGATAAGATTGAAAACCCCTTAAAACAGGATGCTTTCTGCATTGAATTTTACTTTAAGAAACATTGACTGAGGGCACCTTGGTGGCTCAATGGGTTAAAGCCTCTGCCTTTGGCTCAGGTCATGATCTCCGGGTCCTGGGATCGAATCTCATATTGGGATCTCTGCTCATTAGGGAGCCTGCTCCCAACCCCCCACCCCGCCTGCCTCTCTGCCTATCTCTGTCTGTCAAATAAGTAAATAAAATCTTAAAAAAAAAGAAACATTGATAAATATGAGATAGTTTATGACCTTTAAGAATCAGGTTTATAATAAATTTCAATGGACAAATTTCCCCAAAAAATGAGATTGTGAGAGTCTAATAATCATTATTAGGGACTTAAAACTTTGAACATAAGTTCCCCAAAAAATGAGATTGTGAGAGTCTAATAATCATTATCAGGAACTTAAAGTTTGAACATAAGATAAATTTCCCACTACTTATGGAGTATTTTTTTTAATTTTTAAATTTTTTTATGAGCATATAATGTATTATTCGCCCCAGGGGTACAGGTCTGTGAATTGCCACGTTTACACACTTCATGGAGTATTTTTTCAATGAAGTCCCCAAACCTTTTCTTCAGATATAGTCAAACTACCTAACCTGGACCGAGTAGCCCTGGCATCTGTGTCCCCTTAAACAGGAACTTCTGAGAGGACATTTCTGTCAAGAGCTGGTGCTTCCTTTCCTTCTATCAGACTGATTCGCATGTAGCTAAGGGCAGAGCCTTCAGCAATGTGTCATTTAAAAGGGCACAAACGCTTTTGCAAAAGAACACGACCTCTGTTGTAATAAAACTGAAGTTCGTCCTCGTATGCCGAATGGCACGTTGCAGTCAAGGGCGTTGACCAAAAAAGTCTCCGACTCCAGGGCAATCCATAGGCCCCTGAGGTATCGGAGTTTTATTTTCTGTTTCCTTGAATCACCCAGACAACTGAGCTCTCCGTTTTAGGCTGTGAGTGGGAGTGAGAAGTTGTGAGAAGTCATGAAAATAGGCGCCAAGATGCTAACGTCTCGCCTCATCTTCCTGGCCAGGATTGCTTCACCTGCAGGGTAGTTGCTCTGGTCTGAAACCCACGGCTAGTCTGCCCTGCGGGCCCTGCTGCAGCACCACTGCATTCAGACCTGTGTCATATTTACTTGGATTTTGTTCCTGGGCTGCTGGTTAATGGCTGCAAAGGAGCGCCTCTCTCTCCAAGTGAGCTCCTACAGTAAGACTCTGTCTTCTCTCTCTCCCTCCCGTCCCAATATTACCTACTTCACACAGGACAGGTATTCACAAAAAATAAAACAGCTCTAGGTCTAGTTTCAGATCATGAGGGATCTTTATTTATATCCTACTTGTTCCAGAAAGGATGGAAAATAACAAACATGCATATGACCAGATGCGATTTGTTTTTAAATGAGAAAGTGAGCAACTTGGGCCCGTGGAAAGTACTAATTAACAGTGCCTTCATTCTAAGCTTAGCGCAGATGTGTCCACATTTTTCTCAAGCTGAGGGTTGAGGGAATTGGGCTGGTGGAGGAATGCAAAGTGGAGGCGAACCACTGAGTATCTTATTTCCAAGCCGCTGACTGCCAACTTTGGCGTTGACCAACATGAGTAGGAGTCAAAGGATAAGACAATCCGGGACAAATGAAAGTGGCCAGTGAGCCCTGGAGATGAATTTCCAAGGCATGAGTAGCTTGTTGCACACAGCCGGTGACTGGTTATAGTGGGGCCCGTATGGAATCAGTAACCACACATGCACACTCTGTTTTGAGATGTCCTCGCATTGCTTACTGCTTAGATCTCCCTATATAGAACCATTTCTCTTAGCACTGTTTAAATTCCATTCCTACTGGAACTACTGCTAAGTTTAGTGACTCTCAAGTCACTTCAGATCATGACTTCAGGTGAGTGTCCAAGGTGCCCCTCTGCTCATGGTTTGCAATTCATCTTCACTCTGGAGCTATTCAGCTGGACTGTATCTCTGTATTCTTTGTGCTTTGGTAAAGGAAAGCATTTGCATCCTTACCCTGCTGTGGTTTTCCTACCTAGCTTAGGCTGCTGTCTTTCATTTCTTTTGGTTCCCCTTCCAGAGATCTCAATGGCATTGGTTATGGAAATTCCATCTCAACCTATTGTTCTCTTTTCTTTGGCTTGTCTAACCTGTGTTGACTAGCTCATGGTTAAGGATGAATACCCAGTTTGGTGAACCTCCGTTTTTCAGTTAAGCCTGTGCCTGGCTAGGTCTGCTGCTGTTCATGGTCTTCAGTGGGCACCATTATCCATAAATTTTGCTTCGCCATAATCAGCAAGGCTTGTCTTCTTTCTATTTTTAGGCATTTAACTCTCTGTTGAACTTCTAACAACGTTCCTGTTTTTGTTATAAGTGAGAGCCCCCTAGCTTGGTATAAATTATTAGAATATACCCTGTATATTAAATGAACAGTCAGGTGAACAAGGCTTCCTCACCTTGGACAATCTCATACCAACAATATCATTCTAATTCACAAGTTCTCTTTGGTGTTTCAGATTTGGTAGGTGATCTTACCTTCCCAAGTTATTTGGATTTATGCTTGCAACTCTAAGACAACATAAATACATGGGAAGATTCATAATAAGGTTTCTATTAAGAGGGAAGCTGTTCATACTCTCCCTGGGCATTGCGTTCCTTACTGAAATCATTTTTGCTTTACCATGGCTATATTTAAGTAAGAGCTTTTAGTTCATGGTGCATAAATTCTTACTCAGAATTTCTGAGAACTCTACAGATTACATTTTTTTACTTATGAAATAAAGAGGCATTTAGAGAAAAACTTTCCTCCAGTGATCCAACCCCTTCCCCTCTCAATTTCTCAAAACATCAAGGAAAATTTAGACTGCCAGAGGGCAAAGCCAAGAAGAAAGAGGAAACTCATTATAAGGAATAGAGCTAAAAGATTGTCATTAGTTAAAAGAAAAATACAGTGACAAACTTTCAGTAGATTCATTTGCTTCCTTTTTTTTTTTTTTTTTTGAATCATTTGCCAGCCAGCAAACACATCTCCCACAGGGGAGAAAGTTTACTATAGCTTCTACTTGGTCATGTCTGATCCTAAAATTCTGCATTCAATTTTCTATGGAAGATAAAGGAGACGCTAAAAAAAGATTTTTAGTTGTTTTTATTTTTGTTTTTTAATTAGGAAACCTCCTTTTTTTTAACATAATTATCCCCACTTACTAGCCACTGAAATAAAAGTTACTGCTTAGATGGTACATTTTGTACTCTTGAGTCTCAAAGCTCTCCGAAGGTGAGGTTTGTTTGGACTATCAGTTCCTTCTCACATAGGTAGCAGCTGCTCCTTGTTGCCTCTCGCCATCTGTTGTCTTGTTTTGTCACCTCTTCTAAGGTTTTTGCCACAACACATCTCTCCTGTTACTGTTGAACTGTTCGTCTTTGTTACTATATGTGACATTTTGGGGCTTGTCAACTGCTACTACATTTAATATCTTGGTCAGTGCTGTCTAATACTACTGGCCTTTGCTGCTACTCAAGGAGAGACATTTCAAATCAATTATTGCATCTTCTCAAGCTCTCAGTATTTTGGGATTCAACCCAACTAATACTTCCCATTATCCTGTTGGTTCCTATGTCTGTACTTACTTTGTGTTCTGCTTTTTACCTACCAGTTATCATTCCCTGTGCTTAATGCTGATCTGTTGACCTGTAAGAGCTTATCAGAGTGCAAAATACACACTTGAATGCTTGCCATTGCTGTTTTGGGATAAGCAGACAATGGAAGACAGGGTAGTATAAATAAAATAATAACCCTAAATACACTTGACTCAAATGAATCTGACCCATGGATTTTAATTCCTGTCAGAGACAGGCAGTAGCAATTTAGTTATGTAAATTATCAGTATTGTGTTAAAAAATTGGGAGATTTTTACCAAAGCAAGTGACCAAGTCTCATGAAACATTTTGCAGTTTATTCATCCTATCTGCAATTTGAAAGAAAAACACTGATCTATCTGGTTGTGGTACGTAATGTAATGTCCGGAGCACTAATTCCAAGATGCATGTCTATGTGATGTTTAAAAATAAACTTGCCTCCAGGTACTTAAAGGGAAAACATCACATTGTTTCCAAACTCAAATGTCTGTTGGTTTATTAAAACATCTAGAATCTCCAAGCATCCATTTCACATTCAATTTAATAGAAATCCTCCACATCTTATTCCTCTGGGAACCAAAGGTATTTTTAGTTCTTTGATCTGAAAGAGTCACCTGTGCAGAACTGCTCTAGAGAGGGAAGTGAGGGGAGTTCTGGAAAGCGTGTGGGTGTGTGATAACCTAATGCCATCAGATAAGTAGATCCAAATAAGACTGCGAAAACAAAACAAAACAAAAAACCCCACCACTACTACCAAGCCCCACCCACCCCCAAATCCATTCTTCTTCTGTATTCCAAGCACTTACTCGAGTAAACCACAGTGATGTTTTCCTTGGCAGGCTTACAGAGCATTTATTAGCCCGTGGGTTCTCCAGCCTAAAATTTATGGCAATTTGAGAGACTCACAAGGGTGTGGACTTAGTGCTTTAAATAAATTCAGAGTGATAATTTTTGTCTCCTATGAATTTTCATTATTGAAATTATTAAACAAACAGTAAGCTTTCCTAGACGGCTTTGCTTATATATCTTATGTGAAGCTTGCAAATCAAATCCCTATATTTGCTCTCTTTTTATTTTTTGAATGTTGTGGAAGACTTGGAAGACTCAGAAGAGACCTCTGATCTCTTACAAAAGAGTATGACATCACTTGAAATTACTAATTATTCTGCTTCTCTCTGTGACACAGATGAAACAACAGTAAAACATCTGGCTTAGTAGAGAACAGCTACATGAACCAAAACACTATGAATAATGTTGTAAAAGCTCTTGTTGGTCAGTGTATTTGTCATATATAGATCAGTTATTAAATATATATGTATATATTACTGATGCTAGGTCTGCCTGATTCTCTTATGCATAAAACAGCAGATTTACCCAAACTCTTACAAGCTGTTATTAGCTATCAACAGTGATGAGTAATTTACCACTTTTCCCTTCCTCTCTTTTGTTCTATGAAGGATGAACTTCCATTTACCCTTATAAATTAAGAGTATACCATGTCCACATGATGCTATTTTGAAAATCTTGAACCTGAAACCATGTTTATTTTGGGAGATATTGCTAAGACACCATTGAGCTTGTGGAAAATTGATCAAAGTGATTAAATTACTTAAAGAAGAATAATCTTCATATTTTGATGCGTACATTCAGTTCCTGAATCTGAGCTCCCAGCCTGAGCTTTTTCCCCCTCTCAACCCCAGGAGATATCTTCTCTTTCTTACTTTGCTATATAATTTGTATAATAAAAGGACAGTGCATTTGTTACGACTTCATCAACTCAGTGATTCTACTGAGTTAGAGGGAGCTCATGGATCAAGTCTTAAGTCTCAGAAAAAAGAGAAGAAGAAGTATGCACATAAAAGAATCATCTCCATATAAAGAGTAAATGATACCCAATCCCATAGTTGCCATAGGAACTATGAAAGAAAAGGGAGGTTTTCTAATGGAGAAAACCTTTCCATTTAACTGTAAAGTATATTACATATTCAAGCATGTATTTTACTTTTTTCCCTTTGAATATATTCATAATAATTACAACAAAAGAAAGAATTCCTGACATGTGGCTACTTTCTCATTAGACGTATCCTGTACAATTGGATAATAGTGGACGTTGTGCCTGGAGCTTATATGCATTCATTCCGAGCAGAACAGCTATCTGAGCTACTGAGTTTAATGCAACTGAGGTGTTTATCTTGTGCTCATTAAACCATATAAATTTCATAAGGGAGCAAATTTGAGGCAAAGAGGAAGATACTTCAGTGAGCTTGAGTCAATGTAAGATGAGAGTCTGTTTGATGTTTAAAGATAAATTTGCCTACATATGCTTAATGGAGAAACATCATGTTGCTCAAAACTCTAATGTCTGTTCTTTATTAAAATATCTGAAGCTGTCCAGAGCAGTGCATGAAAATAAAATCCACCATTTCACATTTAATTTAAGAAAAAAAATCATCATGTTGCTAAGATTTAATGAAAATGGTAAGAGTGGTTTTATTGAACTTTATCCTCCAATATGATATCTACATTTTCCGTAGACATATGGAAGCCCTCGTGTTCCTGGCACAGAGGTCAGGCGGTTTTTGCTTGCGCCTTTGTCTGCACTTTTCTAGAGAACTAGTTCTTTGTGCAATAAATCAGTGCTCCATTGAGTTAGAAAGCATATAATGCCAGATTTACTTAAGGCCGTCAAAATCAACAGGAAGGAAAAATAATAGGAAGGGAGATCTCTTTTCAGTTAATTTTTAAAAGCTTTCTTATGAGTTCCATAGTTAAGATATAAGTGAAACAGTCCTATAAAAATCATGCTTCTTCTTGTATCTGACACTTACCACAAGCATAACCTGTTAACAATTCCAGGCACCATATGCAGTGAAGGCTTAAATTAAAAAGAATAATAAGGGAGAATCAAGTTAAAAGTTAAAAGTATAAACTATAACATTTTTAAAATAAGAAAATAATCAAAAATATCTATGCCCAAAGTTGGCCTTTAGGTATATATCAACAATTCTTTGTTTTTATTTTTTATTGAGCTATAATTGACATACATTATATCAGTTTCAGGTAACAATAGAAAGATCTGGTGTTTGTATATTTTGTGAAATGATCACCACGATAAGCTTAGTTAATGTCTGTTGTCATACAGAATTACAGAAATCTTTTCTTGTGATGAGAGTTTTAAGATATATATGCAAGTTTCATGTACACAATACAGTGTTACTAACTGTAGTCACCATGCTGTACATTATATTCCCTGGACTTATTTATTTTATAACTGGCAGTGTACCTGTTGCCTCCCTTTATCTATTTTGCTCACATACCAACCCCTGCCTCTGTTCACTGCAACTACCAGTGTGGTTATTTTTTAGGGGGGGATTTTTTAGATTTAACATGTAAGTGAAATCCTGTGGTATTTGTCTTTCTTTGTCTGACTTATTTCACTTAACATAATATCCTTAAGTTCCATCTGTGCTGTTGCAAACGGCAAGATTTCTTTCTTTTTTATGGCTGAATAATATTCCATGATACATATACCACATTTTCATTATCCATTTATCTGTTGATGGCTACGTAGGTTATTCTTACATTGTCTTGGCTATTGCAAATAATCGATAATTATTTCTTCTCTATGGAAGATCCAGCCAAGGCACAGAGATCAGAGGGACTTTTTTGTTTGTTTGTTTTGTTTTAAAGCTCTCCTTTTGCTCCAGGTGTACCTGGAAGAGAAGCACAAGAAATACTGAAGGAGCCTGGTGAATCAACCTCAGCTCTTTACTTCTTTTGGCCATGATAAGACCAGCCAACTCTGCCTCTCATCTCATACATATGGCAAAGTCCCCAGTTAATTACTTGGGATATAAACTATTTGAAACATAAAAGCATAAAATTTCAGAACTAGATGGGACTGTAGAGGTCATCGCCCCAGCAGTGGCATCTTACAGGTGAGGCAGTTAGAGCCTTGAAGTTTCATGCTTTGTCAAAGCCTGAACTTTGGCTTAGCTGCTGCTACCACATCCCCTTTATAAAATTTCCAAAGTTCCCACTAGGGGCAGACGCAGAGCCAAGTACATTTTTCTTTAACAGCTCTGTTAACAGATTTCTGTTCTAGTGATTCCAAATTCAGGAAAGAATATATAGTTTCTGGCAAGGCAGTTTGGAATAGCTCATAGCAGCATTTTTAAGTATTATGATAAAAAGAGATCCATGATTGCTCACTTATTCATTCACTAACCATTTAATAAACTTCTGTAATATTACTTGAGTTAAGGTTGTCGACAAAGGCTTGTGTCAGAGTTAGCATTTAATTAGAGAGCTGAACAAGAAGGATGGTCCTTGGAATGGTGTAGGACATTCCAACCTATGTGAAAAACAAACACAAAGCTTTGTGGAACAAATTTTGCCAATATATCTGGGGGATGAGGCATGGGATTAACTGTTGTGCTTTAGAAATGTTCATGTTGAGATGTTAAGTATCCAGTGGCGATGTTGAAAAGCTATTTCATCAAACAGGCTGGAGTTCAGGAAAGAATTCAAGACTGGGGATAGATGTTCGTGGTTCAGGAGCCTAAAGGTGACATTTCTCGGGATGAGATTTCCTGAAGAAAAACGGCCAGCAGAGAAAGAAGTGATCATTGCTTACTTGGTCCTCACCAGTATTTGCAGTTTAGCAGAAGGACAAGAGGCAACAATGGAAACCAGAAAGGAGAATAAGGAAAACAAAACAAAACCAAACAAAACAGGAGGAGAGATGGCTTGGCTTCCATGTCAGTAGAGTCTCAAGAATGAGGACATAACTAGCAACATTGGTGTGCTGAGGGGTCCTGTGATATGATACCTGTGAATTAAGCTTGAGATTTGGTAAGGTGTAGGTGTGGCACGGACAAGAAAGTTTCATGGCTCCTAGTGGGGATGAAAGTCTGACTGCTGTCGGGCTTAAGAGAGACTGGGAAGTAAGGAAATGTGAGTTGGTGTATTAGAAATTCCTTGGGATGTTTTTATTACAAGAGAGTAGGGAAATTGATGGTAGCTGGAAAGAGACATGGGATCAGGTCAGGGGAGGTATTTACTTAATGAACTGATTTTAGTTATTTTTAGAGTAAATTTTTTTTTAAAGATTTTATTTATTTTATTTATTTGTCAGAGAGAGAGAGAATGAGAGCGAGCACAGGCAGACAGAGTGGCAGGCAGGGTCAGAGGGAGAAGCAGGCTCCCTGCCAAGCAAGGAGCCCGATGTGGGACTCGATCCCAGGACGCTGGGATCATGACCTGAGCCGAAGGCAGCTGCTTAACCAACTGAGCCACCCAGGCGTCCCATATTTTTAGAGTAAATTTAATGCACGATTCAATAATTTAAAATAATTACTCTGTTTGCTATAACTGAGTCCCATATATCACCAAACACACACACACACACACACACACAAAGTTTCATGAAGATTGCATAGATTTATATCAAGTTCAGAATAAATCCTAAAGGCAGGACATTCTGACCTCTTCTTAGACCAACACATCTGTCAGTGAGGCATTGCATGCTATCTTTGGAGAGACTCAACAGTCAAAACCAAGTTCTTCATGTCTACTCAACAGAAATATCTTCTTGTCACTGCATTTAGGTGTCCACATTTTATCCCATTAGGGTCGCACAGACATTGTTGGGCTCCTACTGCTCGTGAGGTGACCCTGGTCTTCTTGGTATTTCTTTTTTCCAGGCTGATGCTTCCATTTTCCCATGCGCTCCTTGTAGGTTATGGTTTCACATCCCTTTACCAGCAATTCCTTTCTAGTGGCCCATGTCCTACATAAGACAGTATCTCCTTTGTGACTTCCGCTCCTAAAAAGGACTCCCTTATTTAGCCGCTTATGCCTCTCCAGCATTCAAGTGAATAGGAATTAAGCAGAATGGGGAAAAAATGAGTAATTCCCTCATCTAAAATGTTCATAAAAAGAAGTTAATTGGAAGGTGGGTGGGTGCTGGTCAGTGATGAGTTTGGTACGAAAGAGCAGTCATTGTCTTCCCCTGACCCGACGGATTAAAGGACACCTTCGTGAAATCTCACTTTACATATAGGCTCAGAGTACATTTAGATGCTCTGCTAAGTGATCTTACAGAACTTTCACATCATTTTAAGTGGATGTGTCTATCCTTATTTAGTAAATGAGAAAATATAGGCCCCCAGAACTCTAGATAAATAGTCCAAAGTCACATTGTTTGCAAATGGCCCCTTTGACATTAAACCCCAAACCTGTCTGACCTCAGAGGGTTTTTTAGGCCTGGCCTGGGTACTTGTCTGTGTTCTCAGATCACAGACTTGGAACCTTGGCTGTTTTCCTTGCTCTGTGGTCCTTTAAGATGTGTCATTTCTTAACACATCGCATTATATTATACTTTTCGTTGTAGCATGATTTTTATTGTACTCTACTCTTCAGATGTTTTATTTTGTAAAATATTTCATTATATTATATTCTTCTATTGAGTATCTTCTCTGGTCTGGTAATATTCAAGGCTCTTTAGGAGAAACTAAGAGGGAAAAACTCAATCCCAGCCCCTAAGAACTTGGTATTTCTGTAGAAAAGATAAATACAAAAATAATTACCAAAAATGAAATACGATGGGTGATCCTGGAGAGAGGCACTAATAAATTCTCTGGCCTCTATATCCACTGTATGGTGACTGGGAGGACATGATCAAGTGGATGATCTTGACGTTCTCCACGAAAAAGTTAAATGTCAGATGAATTTTAAAGGATCAGTGACTAAGGCTGTCCACAGGCGTGTATTATACATGTAGTCAACAGCATAAATAGTGGGTTGAGGTAGGAAACCCTAAGATACATCAGAGGACAGCTTGTTATTTAATTCAGCTGGAGGAAAGGATGCATATGGGACAGATCAATGGGAGAAAAGTGAGGAAAGTCAGGAGCATATTGACAAAAGTATGACTATTATTTTGTACCTGGCAACAGAGAGACATACAGGACTTTTTTTTTTTTTTTTTTTTTAAAGAAAAGTAAAAATTTTGCTACACATAGGAGGCTCATTTTTTTGGTGTGTGTGGGGGATTTATTTTGGTAGTTAAGAGAAATTACATTTGTAATTTTTTTTTTAAAGATCTATTTATTTAAGAAAGAGAGAGAACATGAGTGGGGGTGGGGGGAGGGGGAGGAGGGGCAGAGGGAGAGGGAGAGAGAATCCCAAGCAGAATCCATGCAGAGCATGGAGCCTGACTAGGACTTGATCTCACCAACCTGAGATCCCAAGAGTTGGTGGCTTAACCAACTGTGTCACCCAGGCATCCCTTGTAATTATTTTAAGAATAATTGTTTTTGCCTTTTTGACACTATGTAACATGTAACAACCTATTTGGAATATGACCTATTTGTATTTGATGGATTTGCCCCATCACTTACTTTTAACAGTTTTTTTTGTAAGTTGAGACATTGTTATATCTTCAGGGGATTATTCCATAAGGTGAACACAATTTAAAAAAATCATTGGTAATAACAAATAAGTGAGATTTTAGAGGAAGTTAGTTCTAATTCTCCTATTGAGTGATGTATATTTTTATATATTGAGACTATAGAATGAAACCAACAAATAAATATATTGGTGAAATATGAAAGACTATATATAAGAAAAAATAATTGATTTAACAAAGATTTGCTAAATCCTTTATTTCATTTTGAATTAATATTCTAAGTGAATAATTATAATTCATATTTAGTTTAAAAAGCTCACAATAGGTTGTCATACTGGTCCTTTGCTCTTCCCTCGAAGTCCCTCATGATTCTTGCTTGGCTCAAAGCTGTCAAATAGTAATATTGTTATAAATTGATGGATAAAATGCTGACTATAGCCTTAGATGAAAAGCCCCATCCGGTTCTATTTCTGTATCTTTCAGATTGTAATTTATGCCATGAACCTCTATCTGTTTAGATCCATTTATTACCCAGACTCATTTTTGTGATTGATTTTCTGGTAAGAGGATGAAATTTTTTCAAGTTAATGGGTTTTTTATTTAAAGCCCATAAAAAATAAAAAAAATTAAAGTAAAACTAGATTCATGTTAAATTTCCTAATAGGAAATGGCTTTATGGGATTACTAGTAGCCTTTACTACATAACCAAAACTATTAAAAGAATATTTCTTTATTACATATTTCTTCAATAAGCCCATGCTTACAAATGTCTAATAAATGCTCATGATTTCTTTTAAAAGGAAAAATTGAAATATAAGCATTTAAAACTACTCTGGGTTTTTCGGGCACCTGGGTGATTTGGTTAAGCAACTGACTTTTGATTCCTGCTCAGGTCATGATTTCAGGGTCTGGGATTGAGCCCCGCCTGGAGCCCTGTGCTGGGCTCTCTGCTTGGCTCAGAGTCTGCTCCTGCATTTCCCTGTGCTCCTCTGCTCCTCCCCACTCTTTCTCTCTCTCTTTCTCTCTCTCTCGGGTAGATAAATAAATAAAATTTAAAAAAAAAAAAAAAAAAAAAAGGAAACTCCGGGCTTTTCCCAGTTTTGCTTTCACAGTCTACTAGCTGAGCATCTCTCCTCCTATGTAAGCTGGCTGTCTCAGGCAAGTGCTTTTAGCTCTAGGTGCCCTTCCAAGGACCAAGCTGCGTGAGTCCTTCCAGGACAGTTGTTCGCCCAGACCTCTGTGGATGCAGAATTGGGGGGCGGGGAGTTACCTAGGAAGCTTTTATGAAATACGTGTGCACGTCTCCTCTTTTCCTCCCTTGAACTGCAAGGGGAGGAAGACAAGGCATGTGTGTTTAAAAGAGCTTCTTCTTTTTTTTTTTTTTTTTTAAGATTTTATTTATTTATTTGACAGACAGAGATCACAAGTAAGCAGAGACAGGGGAAAGAGGCTCCCTGCTGAGCGGAGAGCCCAATGTGGGGCTGGATCCCAGGACGATTCCAGGACGCTGGGATCATGACCTGAGCAGGAGGCAGAAACTTTAACCCACTGAGCCACCCGTACCCCCAAAAGAGCTTCTTTTTTTTTTTTTTTTAATCTGCCTTTGTAAGTTTATTTATTTTTTAATTAATTTATTTATTTTCAGCATAACAGTATTCATTATTTTTTCACCACACCCGGTGCTCCATACAATCCATGCCCTCTATAATACCCACCACCTGGTACCCCAACTCCCACCCCCCCGCCACTTCAAACCCCTCAGATTGTTTTTCAGAGTCCATAGTCTCTCATGGTTCACGTCCCCTTCTAATTTCCCCCAACTCCCTTCTCCTCTCAGAATCCTAGAGGAGAACATAAGCAGTAATCTTTCGATATCAGCCATAGCAACTTCTTTCAAGATATGTCTCCAAAGGCAAAGGAAACAAAAGCGAAAATAAACTTTTGGGACTTCATCAAAATCAAAAGCTTCTGCACAGCAAAGGAAACAGTAAACAAAACAAAGAGGCAACCCACGGAATGGGAGAAGATATTTGCAAATGACAGTACAGACAAAAGGTTGATATCCAGGATCTATAATGAACTCCTCAAACTCAATACACACGAAACAGGCAAACATATCAAAAAATGGGAAGAAGATATGAACAGACACTTCTCCAATGAAGACATACAAATGGCTATCCGACACATGAAAAAATGTTCATCATCACTAGCCACCAGGGAGATTCAAATTAAAACCACATTGAGATACCACCTTACACCAGTTAGAATGGCCAAAATTAGTAAGATGGGAAACAACATGTGTTGGAGGGGATGTGGAGAAAGGGGAAGCCTCTTACACTGTTGGTGGGAATGCAAGTTGGTGCAGCCACTTTGGAAAACAGTGTGGGGATTCCTCAAGAAATTAAAAATAGAACTTCCCTATGACCCTGCAATTGCACTCCTGGGTATCTACCCCAAAGATACAAATGTCGTGAAAAGAAGGGCCATCTGTACCCTAATGTTTATAGCAGCAATGGCCACGGTCGCCCAACTGTGGAAAGAACCAAGATGCCCTTCAACGGACGAATGGATAAGGAAGATGTGGTCCATATACACTATGGAGTATTATGCCTCCATCAGAAAGGATGAATACCCAACTTTTGTAGCAACATGGATGGGACTGGAAGAGATTATGCTGAGTGAAATCAGTCAAGCAAAGAGCTTCTTTGATAGGTCTGATATAACCCATTTCTCCCTCCTCCCCAGTCATTAGTATCCATAATGTAGGGTCATCTTAGCCTTCCGGGAGGATTGTTTTTTCTTCTCCCAGTTCAACCTTGACCTTGCTTGTCTTAGAACCAAGCCAAACACTGGTCAGAGGTCTCGAATTTGTATCTATTCAGGGAATGAAACCATAAAACAAACGCAGCAAAAGAACATGAATAGTTCTTGCCTTTCTATATGATACCATAATCACTGATCATTTCAATTTTAGGATATTTTATACACTGAATTGTGAACTGTACATAAATGACCTATTTAATATAGGACAGTGTGAGACTCTCCTAGGCATAGATTATATAATAAGCTTATTTGTCCTTACTGCCTAGCACAAAGCCTCAAATTGGATTTTTTTTTTAAAGTTTCTGTGGTTCTTGTTGTCAGCATTGATCTTATTTTAGTTCCTACTGTCTGCCTTTGTGCTCAGTCTAATTTGGGGAATCTATATCTGATAAGGTAGACGGGTGGTCTGTGTTGAAAAGTCTTGAGAGGCAGCTGCACTGCTGAAGTCTATAGGTTCTTCCAGAAAAGGATAAATATGAAGACTTTTAAAAATATTGTGGCATCTATGTCTAAGACAGGTGGCCAGTAAAATTCTGGTATCAGTATTCTTAAACAAAACAATGTAGACAAGCCTAAGATAGGAGCTTGCCTCTTTTATTCAGAGTGTCCACCTGACTGTATGTTGATGTACTATCTTCCTAATCATAATTTATGCTAGCTGAATTCCATGTCATAAAATGAATTCCCTCCAGACAAGTCTGACCTAAAACACATGACTAATGACACCCTTAGTATCTTAGCATCTTACATGTTGAGTGACAGAGGTGTTCTAATTTCCCCCAACAGTGTTGCCACAAGAGATTCTGTATGAGAGAGGATGTGGGAAAGAAAACAAGCAGAAGGTAGGAAAGAAGAGGAACTTGCTAAACCGATGAAGTTCCCCTTTCTGCCTGAGCACCCCACCCCATCGAAGGAGCACACTGTTTTCATTATTCTGCTACTCATTATTTTGTGCAGTGGAACTGGATTTTCTCCAGTCCTGGTCTTTTTGAAAAGTTTTCTTCTTTTCAGTGATATTTGTCACAGTTAAAATTTGGGGCAACCTAAGTATCTACAAGTAAGGAGATTGGTTAGACAACCAACCACAGCCATACAGTAGGACAATAGACGCCGTTAGAGTGAAGGTGTGGGAGCTATGGTAAAAGATTGGGAGAAAGGTTATTTTTGTTTCATATGTCTCCCTGAGATTATCAAAAACAATAAAAAAAAAAACCCACAGGAAAAATGATGAAAAAAAAAACAGACTCTAGTAAATGTGAAAACAGTCATAGTCTAACTTCGCTCAACATCTCTGACAAATAATACCGACATTCGGATCAGCTCAAGTGGAGGGCATTGAGAATGGGTTCACGCTTCTCCAAGGCTCAGGCAGAGCTGGGGACCCTCTGTTTTCACTTCCCTTGGGCGCCCCCAGGGCACGGGGTCCATGGCCTGTGCCGCGGTGCAGGACATCCTGGGAGCTTCCCGTGGCCACCGTAGGCCACTGGTGCTGCTCGCTGCTCTGTGGCCCCCGGGGCTCATCCACGTCCTACGCAGGCCCTGGTGCTGCTTGGGAGCTCGTATTTCCCTTAAAAAAGTGCAAGGGAACCAAAGCTTGTGCGTTTGTGTAAAGCGGCGCCCCTCGGAAACCGCCAGGCTCCCCCTGGCTGGCTGGACGGCCACCGCGCTCCCACGCCCCCGTGCCTGCCGTGCTGTGGGGACCACGAGGCGCCAGCTCTGAAAGGGGGACAGGTATGGCTCCCTTTTTGATGGCACCCCGCTGCTTGGACAGCCACTGAAAGCGGTGACCCGAGGGGTCGCTGGGAATTGGAAAGGATGCCACTGCTCGGCCTCGGGTGCCCGAGGGACAACCTGGAGGCTCCAGAGGCACCACGGATGGCAGGGCCAAGGTGCTGGCACAGAAGCAGAGAGAGCTCAGCACCATGGTCCACCCCAGCGTTGGGAGGGCCCTTCCCGGACACAGCCGACAGCTCCGTGACAGCGCGGCCTCAGAGGACCCCCAGTGGCCCACCCAGGAGGCCAAGGCCCTTGGGACAAGTGGGGCCAGTCTGCAGCCGCACCCTCCATGGACGAGGGACAGCCCGAGAGGAGCAGTCCCCTTGGCGTGAATGTCCGTCCCTGGTCTCTTTTAGCTTAGATCCCCCTGGAGAGACTGAGGTCACCACATTAAGGGCACAGGTCTCTCTAAAAGTAAGCATCACGGTCCGAAACGACCCTTTTCCAAGATTCCACAACTGAGGCTCTAATGAGTCATTGTAGACAGGTTTATACAGATGTGGTTTCCTCACTGAAGCACATCAGATCATCAGGACTGAAAAAAGAAACAGGTATGTTTAGTCTCTCTAATCTTGAATAGATAGAATGTAGCATTTATTAGAATAATAATACACCACCAAATGGGGTTTCTTTCATTAATGTGGGAATGATTCAATATCATGAGGGTTCTTAATATAGTAACTCAATGGAGAAAAACCATATAGTCACCCAAATGCGAATTAAGTTATATGAACTTTACATTTAGTTCTATTAAAATATCTTTGTAGCCAACATCAGGCTTAAGAAGTTTTAGAAACATTTTCACTGAAGTTAATAGTTGCACACCAGCCAATGTAATCAGACAAGGATAAAAAGTATAAAGATTTGAAGTGGTATGACAATTATTAGTTACATTAATATGAATGCATGACTGGAGAACACAAAAGAATCACTTGAAAAATTGCTAAAAACAGTAAGAGAATTTAGTAAAGTGGCAGATTTCAAATGCAGAAGAATTATATAAAGAAAAATTTGAACACACTTTTGAGGAATATACAAAAGAGGATTTGATTAAATTGGAAGCTATATGCTTTCTTAGGAAAACTCGCTGTAAAGATGTCATATCTCCTTAAACTAATATTTTAGCACTCTCAATCAAGATATTAGCAAGATTTTTTAAAATTTGGATTAACCAAAATGATTATGTTGAATTAGAAAAATATGCATCATGTAATACACAGAAAAAGAAATCTGCAGAAGAATTAGAAGAGAACATTGATTCCAGCAGATACTGGAATATATTTAACCACCACAGTGATTTACCAGATCCATCCTTACAGCAGAATATGCAATCCAAAACAGGCCCATAGATGTGGGAGAGGGATATTCACTAAATCATTTGGAGACAAGTGAATGACCATGGGAACCCAGAGGGAACCCACTGGCTTATTGCTGCATATCCTTCCACATGCATAATTACACATTCTCTCTCTCTTTTACCCTTCTTCCTCTCTGTCTCTCTCCCTCCTGCCCGCTCCTCTCCCTCACCTAAGTTCAGCTGGACCAAGAATTAAATGTTTGTTTGAAGTTGACTTTTTGTAGGCTAACACCACTTGATTATTAGTGACTTTACATAGTTTAATGCAAATTTTAAAACACAAAACCACAGATTTAAAAGAAATTATAGAGATTATTTTTTCTCTTTTATAATCTGGTAGTGGAGAAATCCTTTCTTGGCATGTCAAAAACCCAGAATTAAAAAGGAATTGATTTGTATATATACAAATATATATAAAAATACACTGAAATATACAAAACGTATAACTAAACAAAAAGCAAATGAAAAATTAGAGAAAAACTTCTGTCGCACATGTTACATTACGTATGTAATGGACAAAGATTTTTACAAATCAGTAAGAAAAAGAAAATCAAACAGTAGAAAATGGGCAAAGGACATAAGAAGTCATCTGCATTTAGGCGACATTCCTCCAAGTGAAGATACATATAAATGTTCAGTCAACTATTTTGTTTGTAGATTTTATCCTATGGATCTATTTGCACTTGTATGCAAAACTAGATTACAAAGTTATTGATTGCAGCATTTTGATAAAAAAATATATATACACACACACATATATATACACACACATATATATTTATATTTTAAACCTAGAAACACCCTAAGTTTCACAAATAGTAAAATGCATCCATATAGTGAAATATTATGGATCTATTTTAAAAAGTGAAGATTTATATGCAATGTAATGTGACGATGTGGAAGGGTCTGTAAATACTTCATCCTAGAAGCAGCGTCCGTATATGTAAGAGTGTGTGATCATATGTCATATTACCTCATTATATTAAACACTATATAGTAAAAATGTAAGGATAACCAAGAAGCTATTAGAATTTATTGACATCAAGATAAATTAAGTAGAAAAAGTTAGATATAATATGACCCTGTCTGTGGTCTCATTTTTCTTCTTTCTCGCTCGCTTGCTTGCTGTATTTATTAACACTGTGTCAGGCACTATTGAAAGTGGTTTACATGGATCATCTAATTTAAACCTCACAATAATATTATGACTTGTATTATTATGTCCCCAGTTTAGCCAATGAGTATACCGGCACATACAGTTTCATATTTTGCCAAAGATCACAGAGCTATTGAATACCAGAGCCAGGATTGGAAGCCGAGCAGTCTGTCCTCAGAGCTTATGTTCATAATCTTTAGGTAATAATGCTTTCCTGTACATAAATGCATAAAAGTCCATCACAGAGTCACATAGAAAAAGGGTCTGGAAGATACAGCTTTATAGTCACTGGGTAGCATAGTATAAGCAATTGTTTTTCCTTATGGTTTTTCTCTATATATTGTTCTGTAACACCAGGTGCATTTTTTACATGACATTTTTAATAGGGTGTTTTTGTTTAAATCATACTTCTGTATATAAATTATATATTCTGTGGCCAGTATACAGTTTTACTGTGCTACTACAGTTTTGTTTTGTAAATCAGGCAGGATATTCTAATATGTGCTGTAAAACAAACTCTAGCACACCCGGGCCTGCCTTGTCCTCTAGTGGTGAAATCAAGCATGTTACCCAGCAGCTGGTTGTGGTATTTTAAATTTATACTTTCCACTGAGAAAGCAATCAGATCAGTGCTTCCTTATGTTGGCATTCCCATGTACCTTTTTTCAGTTTCTGTTTTTTTGGAGAAAAGTTGCACAAAAGACAACTATCTATTAAGAGTATCTGGAACGTTTTTGTTGTTTCAGGCTGATTTTTATCCTTACTGAGTGTTTAAACAGTCTATGCCAGGGTGCCTGGGTGGCTCAGTTGTTGAGCGTCTGCCTTTGGCTCAGGTCATGATCGCAGGGTCCTGGGATCGAGCCCCACCTTGGGCTCCCTGTTCTGCGGGAAGCCTGCTTCTCCCTCTCCCACTCCTCCTGCTTATGTTCTCTCTCAGCTGTCTCTCTCTCTCTCTCTCTGTCAAATAAATAAAATCTTTAAAAAAAAAAAAAAGAAGGCTTTATAAACAGTCTATGCTAAGTGCAGTTTTCTTAATCTTAATCTATATTTCTGCCTATAATCCATTTTTTTCATTGCTTACTATTCCTGATTTGTCTAAAAATATTGCTTTTAATTTTGAGACTGAGTGAAATGGTAGCATCCTGTCTTGGTTTCATGTTCATACTGCGCTTTTCAAGGCTTGACGGCTGACCTATCTTGGTTCATCGTTGTCAAAAATACGTTTATTGGCAGACATTTATCTGTGCTGTGATTTGCTGTGATGGTGTGTAGAATGTTATCTGAGGTAGCTGTATTTCATCATTTTGAAGTTACATTTCCAAGTTTCCTGGACTGTTTTACAGATGAACCCCTGACTGTTTCTTGGGTACTCCGTACAGCCAAGCTGCTCCTGGGTTTTGCTCACACAGATCCTATGCAGAAGTCTTTCAAAATTTCTAAGCTTACAGGAAGTATTGTAGGAATTCTTTGGCACGTGAAGTTCTTTTTTTATTCCAATGTGACTATGATGTAGTTATTTTTAGATGACTTCTTGACCTTTAAGTTGGTACAGAGGTAGAGGCTGAGTTTTTGCTTGTCGTGGAATAAGTCAAGCTACTCTTTATCTACCTCAAGTAACTTTCTTTTTCAAAATCATATGCTTGTGCCATAAAAGTTACTTGAAGGTGTGACTCCATGGTTACAATCTAAAAGTCTTGTCCTCGCTAC
This sequence comes from Mustela nigripes, assembly GCF_022355385.1. Classification (NCBI taxonomy): domain Eukaryota; kingdom Metazoa; phylum Chordata; class Mammalia; order Carnivora; family Mustelidae; genus Mustela; species Mustela nigripes. The sequence goes on along the minus strand of NC_081561.1, from coordinate 135,897,739 downwards.
GTACACATCGATAATGCTAACCCAGTGTTTGAGACAAAATCATTCTGCAACATAGGGCTAAAACAAAGTGTTTATTTACTTGGTTGACTGGTTGTGGGAAATGGTCTAGCTAGCCAGAGCCCTATAGCCATACTAACCTAATGTGTTTAATGTGTTTACTTTTTAAAAGCTTTCATGAATTCTTATATAGTTATACATTTTTGTTTTTACGCCAGGAGGAACGAGAGGGAATCATAAATAATATGCCACTGGTTGACAAAAATACACAAATACAGTAGTTTCCTCTTTTCCACAATTTTGCTTTTTACAGTTACCCATAGTCAGCCATAGTCTCGAGCAGATGACCTACCTCCTGCCATGGTCAGAGGCTCAGTAATAGCCGAAAGCTTGATCACAGTGTCTCAGTCCTTCACTTCACTTCACCCCATCATGAAGGCCATTTTCTCATCTCACACCGTCAGATGAGTGAATATAGTACAACAAGATATTTTGAGTGAGAGAGACCACAATTACATAATTTTTATTACAGTATATTGTTATAATTCTTCTATTTTGTTATTAATTATTAATCCCTTATGGAGCCTAATTTATAAATTAAACTTTATTGTATGTATGTGTGTATAAGAAAAAACACAAGGTTTGGTTACATATAGTTTCTGTCATCCACCAGGGGTCTTGGAACATATCTCCCTTGGGTAAGGAGGGGAACTACTATGGGTGTTCTACTCCAGTCCCAAGAAAGGTTTTATTTTTTTTTTAATTTTTTAAAATATTTTATTTATTTATTTGACAGAGCAAGAGAGCACAAGCAGGCAGAGCAGCAGAGGGAAAGGGAGAAGTAGGCTCCCTGCTGAGCAGAGAGCCTGATGCCAGGCTGACCCCAAGACCCTGGGATCATGACCTGAGTAGAAGGCAGAGGCTTAACCCACTGAGCCACCCAGGTGCCCCCAAGGAAAATAAGTTTTAGATACAAAATAACTAAATAGAGAAAAATAGGCAGAGGGGCACTTTATATCAATTTTAGTGAGTGAGAGAAGCTTAATAGGAAAATAAAATAAGTAACATGGATCAAATATACTAATATATCATCATTATTTTGTTTCAGAAGTTCTGTATTTCCTCAGAATTTGCAAGCCATGCTTCCATACTTTTCCTCCTGCCTTCTCTGTCTCCCCAGTATTATGGGGGGTGGGATTAAGAATACAGGCTCTGTGGCCACCCTGCTGGATTATGACTCTCTCCTTTGCTACTTAATTGCACAACTTTGGAGGAGTTGCTTATCCTCTCTCTACCTTTGTTTGGACATACATGACAGGGGGCTATGAAAAAGATAGACTTCCTGATTTGTTGTGAGGATTAAATGTTTATCCACATCCAGTGCCCAGAACCCATAAGCAATGTGTTCAGTAAATGATGCCAGTTTCATTATATTGATGTGAGTAAATTCAGCTGTATCCATCGAACAGTCCGTGATTGGAAGAAAGAGAGGAGACATTTATCCAGATGGTACGGTGTTCTGCATCTTCCTCTGATCCTGGAGCAAATTAGACAAGAATTGAGGTGGGAGTCTAGAGCCTGCTCTTCCCTCAGTTGGTCTTAACACCCACCTGTCTCTCAGCGCATGCGCCTCCCCTCCCTAAGTATGATTCTAGGCTTAAAGTTAAGATGTTCAGGGTTGGGGGTTGGGTGAGCCTGGCGGCCGGTACTAAGGAGGTCACCGATTGCATGGAGCACTGGATGTGGTGCATACACAATGAATCTTAGAACACTGAAGAAACAAAGTTAAATTAAAAAAGAAAAAAAAAAAGATTTTCTTGTGACTGGGCTAACACAAGCTAAGTATGTCATTCTGTGAGATTGCCTTCATGTGATGGCTTTTGACCTACAAATTTCATGTGGTTCAACCTAGTACGTTATCGAGTGTTCAGGTGGCAAATTCTTGACTTTCATTTGCCTTGTTTTAGAATTAATTATTGAAAAAGATAAGATAGTATGTGTATTTTTTCCTCACTCCTATCCCCCGCCCCCCAAGCAGGGAGTATGTTTTCTTTTTTTCTCCTTCATTGTGTGGAATGTCTGTTTTTGAGGCAATTTTGAGTCGTGGAAATGTGTTTTTGACAACTTACTACCTCCAATCCATACCTGTTTCTTTCTGCTCCGCCTCAGGGCTCATGCATCACCCACATCTGCTCTCTCAGGAAAACACCTAATAAGTTCAGTCATGCAGGAGAACAAATGGCAAATAAGGCAAAGTGTTCTCCAAGAGGCATGCAGATTTCTGTAACCATCATTCTCTTTAAGGAGGGCATGAACCACAAATTATGGACTGAAAGGCTTTACTTAGTCATTGGGAATTTTCATGGGGCCGAGGCAGGCAGCAGGGGTTTGATGTCGAAGAGCTTCTGAAACCTATAAAAACACATCCAGCCCATTTCCCAGCTTCTGGAGGTACGAGCTTCCCTGTTTCTCCTTTTCTTTCTTTCTTTTCTTTTTTTTTTTTTTTTGACAAAGACTTTAAGACCACACATTGAGATTGTGTAATAGATAACATTTATAGATTTCTTATTATCTTCTGTAAATCTCACAATATCCTTTGGTAGCTGGCAGACATTATCATGATCCCTATTTTAGAAATGAGGACATGGAGACTTATAGCAGTGAGGTAACCCCCTCAAAGCCGGTAAGCTAGTGACAGAGATGTCACGCAAAATGTAAAACTATGGGCTGGAGGTGTGAGAAAGAGAATGTTGATGGTGTTAGCACTGCAAGCCCCTTCCCTCTGAGATTCCGTGATTTGAGGATGGGACCTTTGAGGCCAGTGTGTTCCAGAAGTCCCAGCTTGCAGCTGTCTTTAATGGCGGTCATTATTTAGAATCTGAGTAAAGATAATTAATAGCATATTTTCATGTATTCCCTTTAGTAAAAAATAACTTTTCGTTTGGCTAATATATTACCAGAGAGTCGCTCTGATAAGCTTTTTCTGACCTGTAATATTTGTAGTAATTCAGAAGCTCTCTAATAAAAACATTTATTTAGGTGTAAGAGCACTCCACGATTTTATCCATATTTATAAACAAACAAATGCTTCATAAAATAATTTGATAAAAAACAATTTAAAGTACTGACTGAGTGCAAGAAACTCGTGTAACACAATTGTGCTTAAAGGAAAGTACACACTCTGTGTTGGAGGCTATAAATAAATACTGATTTATTTATTTTGCCAAAAATAGAAGTATATTTTCTAGAAATTAATAAATAAAAGCTGGTGTCTTATTAGAGTGAGTGCAACCCTAAATTATATTTTGTGCTATATCATTTGTGAATCGAGATAGCCATTTACATTTCAAAAGCCCTTTGAAACTAGACATTAGTAGAATAAGTTATCACAAGGTGATACAACATGATTTGTCTCTGAATTTCCTGCTGAGATTACTTCATGTTTGTAGCTGTCCAGGACTGCCGCCATAAATTATACATTTGCTCTTTCTTTTTAAAGTTAACTCTGTGTGTACATGTGACACACACACACACATCCTTAAGCCCTTTTAGGGCATGAAAGGGGAACAGAATTGACATTATTACTACAAGGAAGGATGTACTACTTGGTGCTGCTCTACATAGCAGGAGAACTACTTCAGAAGTGTTTAAAACAAGGTGCGACTGATTTTAAGAGGAGGAAAAGAGAACTTCCAGATGTGATGGTATCTTGGGAGAACTTGCTTTTGTACTAGGTGCGAAGGAGGAGGAGGATTTTTACCAGAAGCCATAGGAGAGCTGGAGGTGACCAAGGTGGCAGGGCCAGCCCGCATAAAGATGGGGCAGAGGCAGCTGGAGAGAGGAGCCCGGGCTGAGTTGATGAAGTGTGCAGCGGCTGCCGTTGGCTCGAAGCAAGCTGCAGCGCAAGAGAACTCTCTATGTGGGTTATTGGTGACAGGACTAGAAAGTAGGTTGAGGCCAGGCTGGAAAAAGTTTTGAGTCCTGGGATCTGGAAAAAGAACCCTGCTAGGCAGTGGTAACCCATTTTAAGGTGGCAAGGGAATGATGTTATCAGAGTTATGCTCTGAAAAATTAATCTAGTGTTAGAGAGTCGTATGAACCAGGCGGCAGAGACTCGAGTCAGGGGAGTCTAGATAGATGCAGAACAATCAGCCGGAGCGTTTATAAAAATACCAAGCCCGGGGCCTATCAGTAGTGATTCTGCAGTCAAATGCTCTACCACTGAGCTGTACCCCCGTGGCCCAGGAGTGATTCTGATTCAGTGAGTCTGGAGCGGCCCAGAGGTCCGCAGTATCAACAAGGACCCCCATGATTCTCAGGCTGGTGGAGCGCTGTCTAGTCTTCAAGGACCACCGAGGAAGAGTTAAGAGTATTTAAATCGAAACTGGAGTGGGAGAGGCCTGGGCGGTGACAGGCCTGACAACAATCAGCGGTGACTTGGTGCAGGAGAGAGGCCCACCTGTGCTGAAGGGAACTGTGTCTTCATGGCCATTTCCCTACCCAGAAGTCCCTGCTCGACAAGAACACGGTGGATGCTTGGTGAATATTTGTGGAATGACACCGCACTTTGCAGGCTCAGAAGCACCTGTACAAGATCTGGGCTCTTTCTCAGGAAACAGGTTGGTCATTCAGCTTCAGGTTCTGGTTGCCTTTGTGGCTGAGAGAGCAGTCTGGAGCTCTCCCCTGTCCCTGTCCCTGTCCCTGCAGGCGTCACCTCACACCCAAGCGCAGGAAAATACTAGCCCACATCGGCCGTACAGGGTTGAGCGTACTCTGGTTGGCCTGGAATTCAATTAGTTGCCGGTGCCACGTGGAGAGCAATTCTTTGCACCCATCAGTTTACCCATCAGCGGTTCCTGAGGCCTCCTAGGAAAACTTTGACAAACTTTCATTGGCCATGGCCAGCTCTGCAAGGGTAGACTATAGTAGAGTTTACCAAGTGGAGAAAAAACTGGTCAGTGGAGAAAGTAAGAAATTGTTTAAAAAGCCAAGAGAAAAGCAGTGCTATAAGATGTTGGTGAATGTTCCCCGTAAGCGTCAAATAGACCTTGTGTGCATCCTCAAGTCTAAGTGCACATGTGTTCTGGTTAGCCGGGTCTCTGTAACAAACATGGTACCCAAAAGCAATCTCTTAGATTATGCTCACACATTTAATGGATCAGGAATTTGGACCAGTCACAGGAGAGACTGCTTATCTCTGCTCCATCATGGCTGGGTCCTCAGCTCAAAGACTGGCTTGCTGGAGGCGGGAATCATCTCCGAGCTCTCTTACGACATGTGGCAGCGGATGCAGACTCTTGGCTGAGGCTTTTAGCTAGAGAACCTACATGTGGCTTCTGTGTGGCCTGGTTGTCCTCCAGACATAGTGGCTGGGTTCCCAGGGCAGGTGACCTGAGAGAGCAAGACAGAAGTCTTTTTGCCTATAAGAGCTAGCCTCAGAAGTCGCCTAGCATCACTCTGACACGTTCTGCTTATCACAGCTGTGCGCAAAGCCCACCCAGTTTCAAGAGGACAGAAAACAGTCTCCCCTCATGGAAAAGGTAGCAAGGTTCTAAAAGAGCGTGTAGGACCAGAAATGGTGTGACTGTCTTTTTCAGAAAATGCAATCCTCCACAATATGATTTAAAAAAGTAAACCTCTCAATGTTACAAAATTTAAACCAGTGGAGTCTATTTAGTGAAATGCAGCTGGTAAAGTATTATTATAATTATAAATTTACTTTGCTTGGTTATAGGCATATGAAGTCAAATCTCTTCTGAAACAAATCAGAATATTAAATTAGCATCTGTTACCAAAGACTTAATAGATTTTTAGGTGGATAACCTGGAAATAAAATGTGACTCTTACTGCTAAAAATGTTAATGAAATAAACAGAGAAGTGACAGTGATGTAAAAAATTATTTACATGAATTCATAGAAGAGGTATATGCATAGGGTCAAAATTCTTAATTACTAAAGTTAACAGGAAAGCAAGGCTATCACTGTCACTGGGTTAACTAGCCTGAGAGCCTCCAAAGTTGGGAAACTTAGAATCAAAGAATATTAGAATTAAAGAATATGAAATTTTAAGACTATACTTTCAGGGATCATTTCTATAGTTTGTTACTAGAGAAGTTTCTCTGAATGTGTAGAGTACCTAAAGAATATGAAATTTTTGTATCTCATGAGTTTAACTCAAGAAAAGTAGTTTGCTATTGTTTTGGGACTGATAATAGGAAAAAACCATTTCTTCTATCTAGATTTTAATGATTTAATAGATTTAATAGAATCAATAAAAAAATTAATGTTTTAGTAGAAAAAATAGAAAAATAATAATACAGACATACACCCACACACCTATACACCCACACCCATGCAAACAGTGTGTCACACTATAATCTATGTAGGACAGGGAAATGCAGGAAGTAAAGAGGGTGTGTGGCTTGTCCCAAGAACTGTGTGTTTCTGATGTTTAGTTTCTGAGTGAGGCATATTAGATGCAGTAAGTCTTCTCATAAGTAGGTACGTTACAGTGTAATAAATAAGTAAATTATTTTAGGGGCGCCTGGGTGGCTCAGTGGGTTAAAGCCTCTGCCTTCAGCTCAGGTCATGATCCCAGGGTCTTGGGATTGAGTCCGGAGTCCGGCTCTCCGCTCAGCAGGGAGCCTGCTTCCTTTCCTCTCTCTCTGTCTGCCTCTCTGCCTACTTGTGATCTCTGTCAAATAAATAAATAAAATCTTTAAAAAAAAATAAGTAAATTATTTTATTTCCATATTGCTTGAAAAGCTAAAAAAAAATAAAAAATAAAAAACCCAGTCAAGGCTACAATAATGAGATGTGAGACCAGTAACTGTAGCTCTTTACCCCAAATCTGATATGAAAAATTATCGTAATGATTAGAAACATTTCAAATATTTTATTTATTTATGTGACAGACAAAGATCATAAGTAGGTGGAGAAGTAGGCAGAGAGAGAGAGAGGAGGAATCAGGCTCCCTGCTGAGCAGAGAGCCCAGTGTGGGGCTCCATCCCAGGACCCTGGGATCATGACCTGAACTGAAGGCAGAGGCTTAACCCACTGAGCCACCCAGACACCCCTAGAAACATTTCAGTGCTAGAAAATGTTTTTGATTTAAAATACCACAAATAGGTCAGTTTTATATTCAGTTTTTTTCTAGGCTCTTAGTGAATTTTCTTTACCAGCAGCAGGATACACAGCCTCTTGCAAAGTATGTGTCGGTATGTCCGTATTTCTGCCTGTTAATATGGGCTTTGGCTTAGCTGGGTAACTTCTAAAGACCCTACATTAATTGTAGCTCCTAATAAAATTCTTTCTATTACTGAGCCATTTATAACAGGGTTTATTCTTGTTAAAGAAAAGAAAAAAAAAAAAAAAACACCACTTCATTAGCCCCAGTGATTATAAGTAGCTTGATTTAATTTAAAGAAAAGACAAGAAGAATATCCCTTTTTAATGTAAGAACAATTATTACTGTCTGTGTCTGAAAGCTGGCACGTCATGTATTCCTCCATTTCTTTTTTAAAATCCCTTCTTGCATAAAATGATCAATGTATTAACACATTTTTTCTTTGGCTCCCAATCTGTTTTCCATAGATCTTTTGTTAATGTTCAGTCACTAAGTTAAATTGTATCTCCATTTCCTCTGCTTGCTTTGAGGGGTATTTACTCTTCTTTAATCTAATAGGATTAGATATGGGAAAAACAGAGAAAAAGCTGGATTTTTCCACTGATTTTTGATAGCCAGGCATGGAATAATGTAAAATGGTTTCTGTACTTCCTCTAGCGAATTTTAATAGGAAGGTTGAGAATCTGGCTATTTATTCTTATACCTGCTGTGACCCAAAGTCTCCTGCCAAGGTTTTGAAATCCTTCAGGTCTATGTGTCATTGTCTCACTTGGAAATACCTGTGTCTTTTGGGGTGAGTCACCATTTCGTAGTAATGCTTCTTTAGCTACCTCTGACAAATTTAGAATAATAATACTTAATATCTAGTACTGTGTACTTTAGAAGTTATTTTGTTGGAAAAAGGACTTAAAGAAGTGAAATACCAAGTTGCACATGATTAGTCATTCATCAAGAACCTGGAGTATAATGTACTCTCAAACACTGATTAAGTGAAACAAAAGTAACACTGTATGGGAGAGTGTTGTAGAGTTGGCATAGCAGGACTCAAAACTCAAGACTAAACATGGGCTAGTATTTCTTCCCTATATGCCTCCTAATCAGTTATGCCCAGTCTGTTCTGGTGAGCTGTGGCACAGTAATATCTTGCTTGCTCTGGACCACTTGAGAATCTCCTTATGCAGAACAGCCTTTATTTTCGATATATCCTATAGCTACCGAATGTGAATATATCCCAGTAACTGCCCGAGGCAAACAGCTAATGCAGATTAGATTTAACATTAGTAAGCAAAGATGGCTTGCACATGTGAAAAAGGGAAAGAAAAGAAATAGCAGGAACAATGTAATAGCTGGCTGCGTGGCTACAAGAAAGGCATGCACAGGCCTGTCTGTGGATTAGTCAAACTCCACTTTGTTTTAGTGGGCAGATTATGCAACAGTTGTTTCCCAGAACATTGCTGATAACGCTGAGGAATTACAAGAGAAACTTTGTTTAAACTGAGCATTGTTAAAGAGATTATATGCACATCAGGTTGCTGGAATGGAAGATAACAAAGTTTACCGTAGATTAAGTTCCGGGCATGTGCTCCATGTTTTATATATACTTTGCCCATTTAGCTTCCCAGCAGACCTGTGAGGTAGTTGTTAGTTTCTCAACTTTAGATTAGAGGAAACTGATGCTCAGATAGGTTAAGGCACTCGGTCAGTTTGGGAGCTAGCTAGTAATTGGTAGCGAACTTCATTATTCTGACTCCAAAGATCACGTTTATTCTCATGATACCTCGCTCCAAAAACAGAAAGACATCTTAGATGATTACTGAGCTATATGTTGAAGTGTGGTATCACTGCTCCCTTGAATGTTAGGGTAATTAACATAATCACATTATCATGCAGATATTTCAAGGATCTGAACACTGGTTTTTAAGCCTTAGTTTGGACAAGAATTATATGAGGGGTGTGTCCAAGGAAGACCTCTAAGCCTTATCTGAGATCCTCATTCAGAAGATCTGGTGCAGAACCCAGGAATCTCTAGCAAGCACCACATTCTGATGCCAGTATCCATGAACAGCATTTGACAGTAAAAATCTAAAAAGCTAAAATCTAAAAAAAGCATCAAGAAAAGCTTCTTTTAAAATTGTTCTGCTCAAAATAGTATGTCATTAGGAAAAACCTTAGCAAGTTGGTCTTCTTGAAATAGTGCTTCAGGAAGTTTATTACATTCCCAAATTGAAGACTACAATCTCGTACCATGGGACCAGAAATAACCTCATCATCTGGATATACTACCAGGTGTTTTTCAGAGATATAATTTATGCCTCAAATATAGGAACTCTTACATTTAAGGTTTTGATATGTTCAATTATATTTATTTTTCTCAGAAGAGCATGATTCCAAGGGTTATTCTCTTGAAGCACTTAAAAGAACCTAAAACTATAGAGAAATAGAACAAAACAAAACAAAACAGAACAAACAGAAACCAGCTCAAAGTGAACTGAACTTCAATGCCCTCCCCTATAAGGACTTGAACAGGTGGAACCCAGAGTAATGCCCAGAATGATGTCTTCTCAAGGAAATTGAAAGCATTTGTATTCCTGACAAAACCAGCAGTTGGGGGGCACCTGGGTGGCTCAGTGGGTTAAAACCTCTGCCTTCGGCTCAGGTTATGATCTCGGGGTCCTGGGATCAAGCCCAGCATTGGGCTCTCCGCTCAGCAGGAAGCCTGCTTCCTCCCTTCTCTCTCTCTCTGCCTACTTGTGATCTGTCTGTCAAATAAAAGCAAAAAACAAAAAACAGCAGTTGGCTTACACATTGGGGCAAGTCACTTTGATTACCTCAAACATTTTGAATAATTGTTTAGGAACATAGTTGAACATCAAACCTTCAGGTGATGTCCCGCTTTTACCACCTAAGAAACAACTTTGTGGCTGTTAAACAGCTTCAGTGTGGACTCCTCACCTGTCAAATTCATCCCATTCTCTGCCCTCAAAGCTTCTTTCATGCAGTTAATGAGAGGGGATTGGGACCAGTGACCAGACCCTTCAAGCTAAATCAACTAACCAAGACGGGAAGAGAGCTGCACAGCCGTGAGCGTGAGGGGAGGTAGAGGGCGTCGGAGTCTTTTGTCCAATTCAAGCCATTAGCAGTCCGAAGAGGAAGGACAGTTACAAAAATAGAGGAGATACCCATGCAGTATGAGGGGGGGGGTGCTTGGCTGTACAAAGGGGTAGGCACATATGGTAGACAGCTCTCCAAGAGTCCTCTGCAAGTATACACGTATACATACCTCCACGCAGTAGGTTTTGTCTCTCTTCATTCTTACCCCTGTTCTGAGGTTCAAGTTGTCATTACAGAACATTATCAGTGCCCATTTTCACAGCTTGGAATTAGGAGATTCTTGCTTGCCCGAGCCTTGGGCCTTGTCATTTGTTTTCGAGAAGCTGTCACTGGTCAAGAGATGACTCAGACCTTGGATGAATGTCACTAATTTTTTTTTTCTTTTTGATAAAGTTAAAATATATTCTACGGTTCCAGCAGTTGGAACAGAGCTTCGGTGATAGTCTGCCCTGTTTGAAAATGAACCCATTTGGGCTGCCTGGGTGGCTCAGTGGGCTAAGCCTCTGCCTTCAGCTCAGGTCATGATCTCAGGGCCCTGAGATCGAGTCCCGCATCGGGCTCTCTGCTAGGCAGGGAGCCTGCTTCCTCCTCTCTCTCTCTCTCTTTGCTTACCTCTCTGCCTACTTGTGATCTCTCTCTGTCAAATAAATAAAATCTTTAAAAAAAAAAAAAGAAAAAAAGAAAATGAACCCATTCTGTTTCTTTGTCATGGAAGTTTGCCTTCTCAGATAAATGTTAATTCTAGAACAGGTTGATGCTATTATCACAATTACTTTGATAATCAGTTTTTTAAAAAAAATGATTGACCTGATTTTTGAACATATATATGAGAGTACCCAAGTAGTGGACTTTTATATGGGAGATCTTGAGCAAATTCATAAGGAAGTTATAATTTGTGAGAGTCCTAAGATTATATGTTTAACATTTCCTGAGGATGAGTTTTCTAAAAGTTTCTTGAGCATTTGTTCCTATATTCAAAGTTGGAGAATAACAATTTGGGGCCATTGAAGGGAGGGGACAGTCGTGAGAAATGGAATTCAATCTACTTTTTCAGCCTTTCTCTCCAGCTTTTCTCTATGGAGACCTAAACCACCTCGAAGTGCCTCACCCTTAGAAAACTATGCCTTTCTCTTTCTTCACGTCTTAATTTTCAATGCCTGAGGCTATTCAGCAAGCAGTCTTCTAATTAGAGCAGTTGACAGTGAGGTGTGAATGACAAAAAGACCTGCACTTCCCAGCAGGTGTTGACATTCCTGAAATGTTTATCGGACCAAAAGCAAAGCCCTGCTTCAGAATTCACTCCTGGCTGAGATATTTTTTTATTCTGGGGTACTTTCCCCGCCTACCCTAGTAAGCCAAATGGCCAAGACAACACCTCAACACACATGAAAACACCAGTGAACAAAATTCATGGGATCCATTTTATATTATAGTTTTTTGGCATTACATGACTTAATTTTCTTTACTTCTGTTCTCTCGCCTTCGAGGTGACTCCTCATCCCCTAGCAGCAAGTGAGTCACCCTTAGAGAAAGACTTTTCTGTAGCTGATCTTTCCAATTACAGAAAAAAAAGAGCTTTGGGGTGTCTGACAGCAATAAGCATTGTTTCTGGCTTTCTGTGGCTAACTGGTTTTATGACACTGGGCACATCACAGATTCGAACTACAGGTTTTTCTAACCTGTACACAGTACTCTAATTCTAGAGTTCTGCTATCCTGCGAGTTCCCTTATTCTGTTTGTTTTGAAGCCCTTCCAATCTGAATAATTTCTCCATAAGGCCTGTGAAATGTGCAGGTTTACAAAAGTTTTACAAAAGCAAGCCATCTGAGATTCTAGCTCAAGTGAATTGTTCTAACAGCTAACTTGATTTCGTGCATTTTGAATGTGTGTAATTAATGGACACAGCCTTTAACAGGGGGCTGAGAAGAACTGAACATTAACAGAATTGGCAAAATACGAAAATACTTTGTAGAAACCTCAGTTTATGCAGATTGTAGTAAAAATTACCTTGGTATGGCTGCAAAATGCTAAGTATTATGTAATGGCAAAAGAAATATCACCCGGGGCATTAAAGAATGTCATTAAAGATGTAGACATTTTATTTTTAAAAATATCGATTTCTGCTCACTTTCTAAAAGGCTTAAGGCAAAAAGCCAGTCCAAGATTGTGGCTTTGAAGCTGCCCTCCTCATCCCTGCCTTATTCAGGAAGTGACAGAAAAGAAAATGGCCATTGCACCTAGAAACATGATAATCTCTTCTCAAGGGCATCGTGAAATTTTGTGATGATGCACAAACTAGCATTACATTTTTCCAAAACCCATTAAAAATAACAATTTAGTTGCTCATAACAAGTGAGCAAGAAGCAATTTAAAAGTTGAGCCCCATGTTACTCTAAATATTTGAGAAAATAAAATGCTGATAATTGTTTCTAGCAAAGAAAATGCCCCTTCTGTCATAGTAATTGGTCCAATAAAAATATAGCTATAATTAGACAGTTTTGTTTCCATGACCAGTTGCTCTTCTTCCCTTCTTGTGGGCATTTTACAGTCACAGATTTGCAAACAAGTTAAATTGCACCATTTTTCATAAAAGGGTAACATGCCTGCTCCCACCTCCACTCCCCATTTTGGTTAGGGTAAAAAAGTGTGTGTGTGTGTGTGTGTGTGTGTGTGTGTGTGTGTGTGTTAAATATATATTCTCCCCTTCATCCTGCAGCTGTTACGAAATGCATCCAAAGGACAGTACTTATGTAGTTCTAACCAGTGTGTACACAAACACATATATGCTCCATTTTTTTAAGGAATCTTTTGGGTCTTTTTTGTTTCTAAACATTGTTTTTCTTTCTTCTCCTGATTTTCTTTTTTCTGAATACTCAGATTCAACAGAAGTGCCAGTTCTCACTTAGAACTCATTGCCAAAGCTTGTTGTTTAAAAGAGCAAGTCTAGTCATGGGTACTTTGTTTCCTGTTCTTAAGCATTCTCAAGACAAAAACAAAACAAACCTCAAAACAGCATTGCCATTACATTGGGTTAAGAGGGATTTCAGAAGTTAACACATTGTAAGATAAAGTTTACTGGTTACGTTTATTGAAACTAGGTCACTGAAATAAATTGTTGTTTGAAAAAATATCTGTGTATTCTTACCTCTGTCAAAAAGACCAGATTAACCATCAGATTGAAGAGGCAGTTTCATTTCTGACTCCAGTCCCTTCCCTTCTAGTTTTTCAACCAATGGGATGAATCACCCCATGTCTGTCCTTTCTTGAGACTGGGCAGAGGGGTGTCACTCAAACCCCTCCAGATGGGGGAGTGTCTTGGCAGATGCTCACCTACTGACAGTCTCCATACTGCTCTAGGTAGGAGTCAGTGACGTAGGCAACAAAGATGAGATTTCTTGCCGTGGTCCGAGGGTGTGAACCTTCCTAGATAGCACTTTATGAATTTGTAGGAGGAAAGGAATCCAATCATGTCAATTACCTCTGCTCGTGGGAGGAGTTATGAGAGGGTGAGTCTGACTTCATGGTGGGAACAGATGGAGGACCACCCCTCCTGTATTTGTTAAGGGTAAAGGATAGGAGGAACCCTGCATCATTCCTTGTACTGTGAGGAGACTAAAGATTCAAGATAGTCTCAGTGAGTCATGTCCCTAATGATGACAAGGCTGGGACTCACCAAAAGGTTAAAGTTGACTGCTTTGTTCTTCAATAACCTCCGTTCTTCCTGAGCCTCAGTGAATTCCCCATCTACCTGACCCCAAAGGCCCAGGGAGCTCCCTGGTTACTCTGTTCACATGAGAGAAGCTGCAAATTATACAGAGATGGAAGGGCATATATTTGGAATGTGATAGAGCAAATGTTTTACGGACAGATATTCAAAAGATTTTAGAAAGCATGACAAAAGATACTGTAATGTTTTAGACGATCAAATATCTACATGATAGAGGATAAGTATTAGTACTTTTTAAGTTTTGTATTATCTTAGTCTTGAGCAAGAATGTTTAAAAATAGAAAATATAAGATTGTGTTTTTCATTTATTTTGCTGTGACTTCATGATGATTTAGTTATTATTAACAGCTAAATAATTGAAGAATTCAGTGGAGTTGTCAGACAGGGTCTAGACAACACTGAAATAATTACCAGACTTGCAGTTTTTGTTTTGAAATTATGTCAGTATTAAACTGTAAATCAGAGAAGTAAGTATTAATAGACTGAAACCACTGAGATCACATCTTCTTGGCAGGCTAAGATCATACTTGGATCACTTATGAATTAATAAAGGGTTATTTATTATATCAAAGTATGGGCTCAAGCCGTGTTTCTACGGCCACTTTATTAGCATAGAAAATCAAACAAACACTTTTTTACCATCAAAGAGAGAAGTTTTAAATTCCCAAATTGTTTGAGACAACATAAGAATTCACACTTCAGGGTTATCTCTCTGAATTACTTTTATATGACTCTCGTCAGAGTACTTGAAATTATTTCGGATACAATCTATATTATTCCTTTGTCTTTCTCTCTCCTGTTCATCTTATCATTCATGAGCTGTTTACTTACCTAGGATCCTATTACAGATATGCAACTTGATTTATCATTTTAATGTATAATTGTTGACTATTTAAAAACAACTTTTAATGTGTTCTTTTCCCTTTTTAAATAGAATATTTTTTGGTTTTTTATTTGTATTTAACGACAGGACTAAACTATATACTACGTACTATTTTGTATGCTTTCTAGATATTAGCTCAAGCTGTCTTCCTAACACCCTTGTGCGGGGTATGTGATTATTATCACCATTTTACAGATGAGGCAACTGAAAGACAGAGTCTGAATAATTTGCCCAAGAGTTGAAACTGGAACTTAAACCAGGCATTTTGGACGCATGCTGTTTTACCACAGCGTTTTATACAGTTTATCATCCGCACAGTGATCCCCATACTTGATTGTGCCTGAGAATCACCTGTCTTGTTGAAACAGATTACGGGTCTGATTCTGTAGGTGTGGGTTAGGCCTGGGGAGTTGACATTTCTGCTACGTTCCTGGTGATGCTGATCCAGACATTCTGAGAACCACCCATCTCCCGTAATATTGAGGCTATGGGAAACACATAGCTAACCTACCCATGTTGTTTAATCTTCATTATAATAATTGAAAATAAGATCTTTTTGTGGCTCAGAATGTCTTTTTTTTTTTTTAATAAATGTATAATGTATTTTTATCCTCAGGGGTACAGGTCTGTGAATCGCCAGGTGTACCCATTTCGCAGCACTCCTCATAGCACACACCCTCCCTAATGTCCATATCCCCACCCCCCCTCTCCCGTACCCCCTCCCCCAGCAACCCTCAGTCTGATTTTTGAGACTGAGTCCTTTATGGTTTGTCTCCCTCCCAATCCCACCTTCTTTCATTTTTTTCTTTTCCTACCCCCCCAATCTTTTTTTTTTTTTTTTTTTTTTTTTTAATTACCTCTGGATTGGGGCCCCTGGATAGCTCAGCTCTGGTCATGATCTCAGGAGACTGAGTCCTATGCCAGGTTCTATGCTAGGCATGGGGCCTGCTTAAGATTCTCTCTTTCCCTCTCTGCCTTTTCCCACCCTCTCTCTCTTTGAAAAGAAAAAATAATTCCCCCGGATTTTATGCTTATCTTATTGTTTTAATATCCATTTTTTATCGAAATAATTTCAAAACTTATCTCACATATTTTAAAAGCCCATTTTGTGAGTTGCTTGTTCATACCTTTGTTTAACAATGCAATATAGCTTGAGGTTTTTATCATTGATTTTATTTAAAATTTTAACTCTATTATATTTTTGGCAAATATTTTACCCATATACTCTTTGTCTTTAATTATGTTTAAAATTTGCTGTTAAAAATTTTGCACTTTTTATTTTTAAGCAATGAAATCTATGTAGCTTCTGTTACTTTTAGGCCATGATTATGCTTCCTCATTCCGTAAACATAGGCATTTACCTTATTTTCAAGTACTTGTTACAGTTCCTTTAATTCCTTAAACTGTTTGGAATTTATTTCGGTGTGAAGTGAGTCTCTAAACTGACTTATCTATCTTGATTTGTCTTCTAATTTTGCCTAAGCCATTCACTAGATAATCTTTTTCATTTAAAAAAAATTATTTATTTATTTGAGAGAGAGAGCGTATGATCCCAACCGAGCACAAGTAGGGGACTGGGCAGTGGGAGAGGGAGAGAGGGGCAGAGAAGCAGACTCCCTGCTGAACATGGAGCCCCACACGGGTCTCAGTCCCGGGACCCTAACATCATGACCTGAGTCCAGACCGAGAGTCAGAGGTTTAAACTACTGAGCCACCCAGGTGCTCTTCTTTCTCATTTTTATTTTCATAGGCTGCGGTCTCTTTCTGAACTACGTTTTCCATTCCATTCTTGGCTTGTTTCTTACCTGTTATCACACTGCTTCAACTCACTTCACCTTTTCTTGTATTTGAATGTTTGGTAGAGTGGGTACAAATATTTGCTGTATTTGAATATTTTGTTTTATTTGAATCTGCTCCCCTCGTTGTTACGTTTCTTGATAGAACTAAGATTATCTTCATAAAGAACCAGACCTCTCTCTCATTTTTTTTTAAAGAAAGCATTTAAGAAATTTTTTTTGGACAACTTAATAAAGATCACTATTTTCTTGGATTTTTCAGAAAAATCTATAAATTCAAAGTTACTCTTAACAATAATTCTTTGGCACTGGGACAGCTGGAGAATTTCAGACTAAAGACATCATGATTAGAAGAAGAGTTTCCGAGAATGCTATAAGGACTCAATGTCTCCAAAAAATGGAGACAAATAATTTAATAGAGGCATCAGAATAATTATATATAGATTAGATTATATAAATATACATATATATACAAATATATATACAAATATATATATGTATATTTATATATATATTTATATATATATGTATATTTATATAATCTAATCTATATATATATAATTATTCTGATGCCTAAGCTTGCAGTACAATCCACTGATAAAGACCTTTCTAAAAAAAATTTAAAGAAATTAAAAATTAAAGAAAAACATGAGTTAAGGAGGTTAGGAAAACAAAAGAATATACAATTTTATATTATTGTGAGGAAGGAAAATGTTTCATTGTTGAGTGTTACCATGATTTGGTTAATGTTTAAAATAATATGTCAGCAACCAAAGGCTACTTTACAGGCCACAAGAAAACTGAGTTTGTGGGTTGCTTCTCCAGCCTTGAAATGACACCCTGAAGTGATGACAGTCCCTCTTATCACTGCACTTGTTTGTGAAATTAATATTTGAGTCAGGCCAAGCTCTACGTGGCGTATCCTGTAAGGACACCTTGCTGAAAGTGAACCTGTGGTTTCTCTTCCTGCCTGATGTCCATTTGGCAGCCACACTCGATAATTCCACTGAGCCTTATCCTAGAGTACCATGAACTTGAGATTTACTGACAAAGTGCTATTTTAACCATGCTTTCAGTATAACTTGAACAGTGGTGGACTGGACTAAAATTGTCTCTGCGACATTTTACTGCTCTTGCTTCTTCCTGTGCTTCCTTTGCACATCCTTCCTATCATACTTCTTTGTTGTTGTTTGGTTTTTTTTTTAAGCCAGATTTTTTTTTTTTCTTTTGGTATTATTGTCTCTTCCTGAAAAGAAACAAGATTGCCCTGGACAAAACTGAAAAGGGAAGGTCATGCTCTTTCCATGCTCTAGCTTGAGAAGAGAGAACATATTATTGGTAAACAAGCCAACATCTGCTTGCCCAAGTCAGTCTTTCCTTGTTGGCTTTTCTCTCTGTTCTGAACACGATGAGGTGCTTCACCCTGGGCTCCCACATGCACCACAGGCTCAAATTTGGGGAGCAATAAAATCACAATGAGGCTATTATATTTGCTTCTTCACCTGACACAGACATAGTGCTGTGTTCTTGTAGCGAGAAAAGAAATACAGACATATGAAGGTAGTAAGTTCACAAAGAGGCTAGCTTTAGGACCTGGATCTTCTTTTTTTTAACCTTGTTCACTTTCACCGCCCCCCAGATCATCAGTATACCCAGTTCGTATCTTGCACATAATTTGTGTGCAGTAAATCTTGCTTAAAGCCAGTTAAGAAATTTGGTCTTCCTGGAGGACTACAAACTCTCTTTAACTTGTCATCTCCACATTTCCTTGCCCTTAGTGATTAATAGCTGCTTAGCAAGGAGAAGTAAGGCTGAAAGGAGAAATTTGAGAAAATAAGACATCCTATTTGTCAATCCATGCTACATCATTTCTGTCTTCTTTTCCTCTGTGTTTCTTGAAAATAATGCCCTTTTTTAGAGGAGCCTTTTAAAATGTCCCTTTTTTCAGCAACAGAATTATCTGAATAAGTGGAAAATTTGAAGTGGTAAGTTTAGCAAACGTTGAGTCTTTTGGTCTTGAGTGAATACGAGTGAAAATTTCAAGAATAATAAGGGTGAAAATTCGGTGCTGAATATATTGGGATTAGGTGAGCAGGGATAGCCTCCCCACCCAGTAAATGATGAAACGAAAGTGCCAAACACAAAGAATATTGTTAAGTCCACACCTTTCATGGACTTTTCATTATAGCACTTGCCATATTGGAGGACAAGCCCTTATAGGAGGAGTGGTAAGCCCTGATCTCCAGGCTGGAGGATGACTTTATTCCTAGTAGTTAAATAACTTACTCACTAGCCCTAAACATATCAAGATAAATCAGACTTCATGGCTCAGATTTGTTCAGTAAACCTGTGTTGGAATGCCTTACCCTTCACACGAAGCACTGATTCTTAGTATTTGGAAGCAAGTAAAGATAAAAGACATAAAAAAAAAAAAATCAAGTTTCTCCTGGCTTATAGAAATTTCTTAATTTTCCTGCCTTTGTTAAATATATTCTAGTAATAAAATCAAAGCAAGCAATGGTCAGTTCTTTTTGCTTAACATAAACTTTTATTATCATATTTAAATTAATGAGCAAAAACAAATGTAACAAAAACCAACCTTTATTGATGATAAATACTATGTGGAAAGCTTTGGACCAAACATTTATGTAAGTTACCAAATTTAACCTTTACAGCAATTTTGTGGGGATTGTGTTATTTGCATCTGCCTTGTGCAAATGAGTCAACTGAGGCATAAAATGGCTGAGTCACCTCTTTAAGGTCTCACAGTAAATGCTAACGCTGGGGATCCCAAATTAGGTCTGTTGCCTTCCCGGAGCTAAACATTTACTTCTGAGGAAATTAATCATTCCATTTCTGCCTCTACTAAGTGGTAGTTTTGTGGTTGTTTTCTGTAAGTCATGGTAATAGCTAACATTTTTCATAAACATACTTTATAATCAAATTTGGTATCACAGTCAACATCCCTTACTCTAAATGGGACAGAGAAATGAAAACAGTTCCATTACTAATTTCATTATACTGTCATTTTAACAGGCAAGAATATGGCTAAAAATGATTTTCCATTTTACCCTGAAATCCCAGGTCAAGAAATTATTGTATTCTAGCCTGGAGAGACACACAAATCTCAACTCACAAAAAATAAGCATTTTTACTTGGGGATCCAGTCTTAAGTTGTTTTAGGAAGCGTTAACAAGGAACTTTTAAAATAGTCTTTGGGGATTCTTGTGCCTATTTTTTTTTCTTTTGTATAGCTTTTTCTTTAATATTTTATGTATTTATTTAAGTAATGTAAAAACTCTTTAATATTGTTTATACACATATACAAACTGAGTGTGTGTGTGTATGTGTGTGTGTGTGTCAGTGTGATTCGCTTGGTAACTTGCTATAATTATAATGTATATCTCTAATGTGGTAATTATAATTTTTAACTTGATGTGTCACAATATTAGATATTTGGATAAAATTCCAGCAAGTTCAAAGAACAAACTAGAAATAAGTAAGAGTAAGAGAAGATTAAGAAATTAAATAAGAAAATAAAGAAATAAGATGATCTCTTATATAAAAATAAACATGAGAAATTAAAAGTTAATATAATATTTCCTATAAAGGATTCATTTCATTCTTTCTCCAGAATTCTAAAACCTTTACATATACATCTAAGGTTATAATTTGGGATTTTTAATAATTTGAGTGATTTCTTTTCAAGCAAAAAGACAAAAAACAAAAAAAAAAAACAAAAACCTTATAAACTTTTAAGACTTTGACATAATAAGCCTGAATTCCTAAGTATAGGCAGAAAAAGGTGTTATTTTTTCCCCTGAAATGCATCTGAAGCACTTTTTAAAAATCGATAGAAAAGCCGTCTTTGTAGAAATGCTGGCATTGGAGAGTGGTGCATTTGGTCAGTAAGCAGGGGGTAAGGCTAAAGAATGAGGGAATAATGTGCTATTATAGAGGCGTTGCTATAGGGATACTTTAGGGAGAAGCCGCTAGCTGAGTTGGAAGTTCCCTTGGTGAAAGCTGTGTTTGATGTTGATACTGATTGAATTAGGACAAGTTCCAAAAGTAACTATAATAGGTGGGATATGATAAAAACGAACTTCAAGACTCCTGGTGCGATAAAAGGTACTTTTGTTATTGTTGTTTGTGTGTGTGTGTGTGTGTGTGTGTGTGTGTATCTGTGTGCATGTGTGTGTGCGCACTTTTTTTTTTTTTAAATGTAATTGTGTGTGTTACTTTTTCTTTTAATATAATTCCAGTCTGAATCCCTGGCACAGAAACATTAAGATTGTATAAAATAGATTTTAAAGCAGCTCTAAGTTGAAAATTTTATCTTCTTATTTTATCTGAGTTGAACACTAATAGGAGTGAAATGAATAGTTCTGGTCTATGTTTGTGATTCTGGAAAACCTAAAACCCATATTTACAGTGTAAGTTTGAACAGTAAAAGTTTACCAGGAGTGCTAAGATAAAATAAGAGCCAACTTTCAGTGTAGGAATTTAGATGATTGATAATTGTATGTTCTAAAGAAGAGGTCTCTGAAACCTAAGACTTATCAATGCATCAGCGTCTACCATTTATAACAGAACTTAATATCTCCTTAAGCTAAAAAGCACAGATACTCTTGAAACCCAAATCTCCAGTCAAGAATTTTCACAGTCTGCTAACAGCTTAATTTTCTTTTTACTTCCAGTACTATTGTTTTAAAATTCTAATTTTTAAAGTACATTTACTTATTTCATATCTTCATCTGAATGTAATGAAATTATTTTATCTTATTTTCAGACTTTTATAAAATGTAAGGATGAAAAGAAAAATAAAATAAAATAGAATAAAATAAAATGTGAGGATCACTTACCTCTATGCTTACATTGAAGGTGGTACCCAAATGCATTCCAGTTTGCCTCTGGGGTCATGACAACTTTTTTTTTTTTTTTTTTTTTTTTTTTTTTGTGATGAGACCTCCAAACATAATTGGCTGAGAAATTTTTCTGACTAAGAAGTAATCATAGATACAATAGCAAGTCTTATGCTAATGTTTGGCTGCATGGAATATCCTGATAACAAGTTTGTTCTTAACCTAGATTCCGGTGATTCCCAAAGTTTTATAGAAAGGGTACCATGTATTCTTATAGCTCATTGGTATTTGGAATCTGGTGTTTGTTATATATGAGAACACCAAAATCTTATGTTTATTTATATACATTTATCAAATTGTGTTTCCTTGATTTAAATCTTTACATAATTACAAGTGATGTTTAAGTAATTCTGATTTTTCTGAGTTTCCATGAAATATTTTAGTTGAAATAATGTACTTATCTACATTTACACCAATTTAAAATACCGGGAGGTGGGGGTAGAGAAAGGGAACAGAAAACCTCTTCTACTCTTCTCAAGGATATAACAGAAAAAACCACATAACAACCATATAATATAATATTTTTAATTAATATAATTATTATAACATATTGATGTAACATATTACATATTATATTATACATTATATATGATATAATCTATATAGTTTATATATTATATATTCTTTCTCTAAGGATATGATTAAAATAGTTATATTAATATTTAGAATAGCTTCTTTTTAAATTGGGAGAGTCTTTATTCTGCTTGTTACCACTTCCTAAGATTTCTCATCATATTTTCCCCTTACCTGCTTCCAACCTGGGCATATATGGAAGTCAAGTCTTCCTTTTTCCTCGATGTCTGAAAGTCAGTTACCTTCAGGTAATCCAAGAAGTAACTGGTCTAAGAAAATTGAGTAAAACTGGGAAATGTTAAGTCTCACTCCAAAACATGCTAGTTAAAACATTTTCTTAGAACACTGGTTAAAGAGAACACATTTTGGGCCCAGGTCCTGCCTACAGGTCAGTGATGGGCCCTCCATTTCTTATTGGCATAGGCTCCTGGTCCTGCCTACAAGTCAGTGTTGGACCTTCTATTTCTTATTGGCATAGGCTCCTGGTCCTGCCTATAGGTCAGTGTTGGACACTCCATTGCTTATTTGCATAGGCGCCTGGCTGAGCTGGGAGGAGCTAGAAGAGCAGCATCACCTACGGGGGAAAGAAACTGACAGGATGGATGGTAATATGGAGGCCAGACAGAGGGCAGGACTAGCCAGTGGTTGCTGGAGATGTCTGGTTGGAGAAGTAGAAGGGTACCTCAGATAGGAAGGCCCAGAAGGCCCAAAGGCAGAACCAAGCTCGGTTGGCTGGATTGAGAAAGTACATGAATTTGTGAGAATGCATTCAAACTGGTAGGACTAAATCATCTGGATGATTTGGAGAACCTGTCTAATGACTTTCTCATCAGAGGTGTGACCCTGCCCCTTTCTTTGCAATATCCTCTTTGTGGCGGATGTAGCTCAAGCTGTGGGGTGCAGTGCAAGTCCTGTTCTTCAGTCCTGGGGCTCTCATTCCCCCAGCCACCCAGATTGTTGCCTGCTGGAGGCTCACCGCTAAACCCTTCCAGGATATGTCCTCAGGTCAAGGGATCTGCCTCATCCTACTTAGACCCCTCCCCAGGTCGGCCCATATCCAGTGAGTGGTCAGTGCCTAGGTATAAAGCCCTGGCTCCTTGCCTCAATTTAGGACATCTCTGAAGAGATCCCAGCTTCAGAGACATAACTGCATCTCAGTTCAACATCTCTGTCTGTCCAATGCTGCTTCCCTCACACCCTTAAAAATATTGTTTCTGAGAGCACATGCCCGAACAACCTCCTGCTAACAAAATTTCTTCACTTTATCTTAGCCAAAAGGCCGAGAAGCGATGTTAACAAAATTTCTTCTAAAGTTGGTTTCCCCGTTGGCCTGACCTGTGACACCTGATAATACCAAGGCAGATACAAATATAAAGATGAAGAATAAAGAGGTGGGAAAGGTTGGAGAACTGAAGACAACAGGTCAAGGTATCACTGGGGAGAAGCAGCCCTTATAGCTTGTAACTCAGGAAGATGGTACATGACCTAGTGTGGAGGTGCTCTATCTGTTGTCTAGATTCTAGTGAATTAGTTGCTAATATGGTGCAGGGGGACAAGGATTCAGACTAACTTGTTTGGCTTAGACACTCATTTGCTGAGACAATTTATTTATGAAACTTGGTTGTTTTATCTTGAGTTGGATAGAGTATCATTGTTGGGTTTCTCTAGGGTTTGGTAACAATCAGGTGGTATAAATAAAACTATTCTAGAAACCCCAATGGGCAATTGGAGGTACAAGTAGAGTGACGTGATTGAAGCTACAGGCTTTGGAAAGACACAGAGCTGTGCTATGCCACTGAGTGTATTTGTCACTGGAAGCAAGTTGATGAACCTTGTTACCCCATTTTTTGCAGGTAAGATCCAGGTGAGGGGATATTTTCTCTCAGGGTTGTTGTCAAGTTTAAATTAGATTATATATATAATAAACATACATACCATTATGCCTGCCACGTGATACTTTCTAAATAGATGATAGCTGTTGTTACTATTATTTTAAGAGCTTAAGATACTATATTACTCATAAGTACATGCACATACATTACATATAAGCTTGACCACTTGAGGAAGTTCCTTTGTGACACTCACCACCTGTTTTCTCATGTGGAAGCCTCTGCAGTTGGCACAGTGGTCATAGCTTCTGTGATCCAGCGGATTGTCGTTTATGACCAAGGTCACTGCTGTCACTCCACTCCTGAAGCAACCAAAAACTGAATACCATCTGGGGCTCTGTTTGTGACTGCACACGGAATTCAGGTTTTCCAAGTGGCTAACTGACCATTATGAGCCAGGGTTGACTATGTTTGAGACTGGGATTTCTGGCATCTACTCCTCAAACTTTGTGATCTGATATTTTTTCACTTTTACTGTTTTCAGCTTTTATTATTTTTTTAAAAGATTTTGCTTATTTATTTGACAGAGAGAGGGATTACAAGTAGGCAGAGAGGCAGGGAAAGGTGGGGGGGAGCAGGCCCCCACTGAGCAGAGAGCCCAATGTGGGACTCGATCCCAGGACCCTGAGATCATGACCTGAGCCAAAAGTAGAGGCTTAACCCACTGAGTCACCCAGGCACCCCTCAGCTTTTATTATTTTGCCTTCTTTTCAAATTCAGGAATTTCACTGTTAGAACTGTAGCTCTCTTTCCTTCTGAAGAGGGCATACAGTATAAAACAGAAGTGAAATTGTGTCAAATTATCGTATTTTGTGTTCAGATATTGATAAAAGTAATGAAGAGGGAGAAAAAAATTTAGATCACAGGTCGAGACTAAGAAATAATATTAGCAGTAATTTAAAATACAGAATCCCCAAAGGTGAGATTGTAATCCTAAACCTGCTTAAGACAAAGGGTAGTAATTTAATGAGAAAAACAAAACACCGTAACTGAACTCTGAAGGTCCTAGCTAGAAAAAGTCAGATTTATTTGAAAGAACTATATGCTTGTTGGTTTTGTTTGTTTGTTTGTTTGTTTGTTTTTATTTGTCAGAGAGAAAGAGCAAATAGGCAAGAGGAGCAGCAGGCAGAGGGAGAAGCAGGCTCCCTGTTATAGGCAGGAGCCCTGTGCCGGACTGTGATCCCAGGACTGGAACTCAATTCCAGGACCATGGGATCATGACCTGAGCCAAAGACAGATGGTTTGCCGACTGAGCCACCCAGTCACCCCTGAAAGAGCTATTTCTTTAAAAGTTGCATCTAAATATGGAACATAAAATACGTGAACACTGTGATCAACTACTCTCTGCTCTCCCTCCCTACCCAAAATAAAACACTGTATTTTGATTGATTGAAATTCTAGTGTTGAAGTAGAATTTAATGTTTCAATAAAATGGTTGTATGAAGATGGTATTTTATGACATTTTCTAATACGTACTTTCCTTCCACTACACTCGTATTGCTAAGCACTCACAACAGGAAAAGATTTCAACATTGTGGTCCCTTCCTTGCAACATCAGGAGATGTGCCACTTTTTACCATTACAGAGCTATGTGTGGCTAAGTTCATCCAGCTCCAGCTTGAAACTTTTCTAAAGGCTTCTGTGCTAATTGGAAGTAATCCTTCAAGGAGATCAGCTCTTCTCACTTTTTTATATATCGAGTGATTTTATTAAAAAAAAATCAGTTGCAAAAGCAGCGTTTTCCACATAGCTCCTATGCAAGCAAACAGTAGGTGTTCGCTTTCACTTTTTCTACTGATCAAGATGCCTTTAATTTCATAGCTGCGGTCTCTTTTTCTTTATTCCACTCACATATGCCAAGTTATTGTCCTTTGTTCTGCATGCACAGAACCTGGGCTGTGGTGCTTCTTAATGAGTCCTGTTCTCCTTTCTGGAGTGTAAGAAACCACACCAGCCTCTCAGAGTATTCCCATATCCAGCCAGAGTATGGTATCCTCTACAATAGGGACACAATGGTATTCATTAAATAAGTGATTCAAATAGCAAGTAAATTTGGTGGTAATTAGGTTAGACTAAGACTCAGTTTCGTAGTGAGATGTTACTCAATTTTGCAAGAGTAACTTTAATGAAACAGGGCTTTTTAAATCTGGTCATTGGTTTCACTTAAAGAAATGCAATTCCAGTTCTAAAAATCTTGAAAGCAATATGTCATTACTGACATTTGCTTACAAAAAATTGAAGGAATGATCAGAGCACTCAACAGAGGCAGAACTCCCTTAAAATTCTCTTTACTCCATCTTTTTCCTCAAGCCAACTCCTCTGAGAGCTCTTGATCCTCTCCTCTCCTCTTCCCCTCTGTCCTCCTCAGTTAATCTCTGCTTAAACATATGGAGAATAACTTTGGGTGCCCTTGTTCCTTAACACACTTTTCTCCTTGACTCATCTGATCAGAACATCAAAGGTCCAGGAAATGGACCCAACCAAGCCAGCCGAGAAACCTCAGCAGCCAGCATCTCACCTCAGAAGACAGGGTGATGGGGAAGGAAAAGAAGGATTACTTGTGCGTCTATCGTACAAGTAAATGCATTTGTTGTAGTTAGCTATCGCTGTGTAACAAACCACTCCAAACTTAAAATAACCAGAATTCATCATTTTTCATAATCTGTGGGTTAGTTCACTAGTTCCCAGTTAAATATGGATGGTTTCCTAAGGACAGATATATAAGACAATGTGCCAGGCAGTGATTTAGTCTCTAGGGATAGAATGATGGAGAAAGTGCTTTCTTGCCATGAGGCATTTGTGATCATGTATGTATG
Source organism: Mustela nigripes (assembly GCF_022355385.1). Classification (NCBI taxonomy): domain Eukaryota; kingdom Metazoa; phylum Chordata; class Mammalia; order Carnivora; family Mustelidae; genus Mustela; species Mustela nigripes. The sequence continues at coordinate 135,870,899 of NC_081561.1, read as the reverse complement.
GGCCTGTGGGAGAGAAGAGGTAAGAGATGCATCAACCCTGAATCCTTAGGTCTCAGTTTTCTGGCTTCTTCTGGGATGAGTTTATCTGCGGGCTTGGCTGAACTACGTCCTCAATAACCTCACCCATGTATCTGGCAGTTGGCTCTGGCTATATGATAAGGCATCTCAGCTCTTCTCCACATGGACTCTTGTCCTCCCATATAGATTGCTTTCCCTACATGATAGTTTTAAGACAGAAATCCAAAACAGCCAAAATAGAAAGTACAAAACTTCTTAGGGCCTAGAATCAGATGCCATAAAGTCATTTCTGCTGTGTTGTTGATCAAAGCAAGGATAATACAAGGAGGGGGGAATCAGTTCTACCCTTTGATGAGAGAAAGAACAAAGTCACATTTCAAAAGAGGATGGGACCAGAGAATTTTGTGGCCATAATTTAAAATCTGTCCTCTGGTCACTATTACTTCTGTTCTTTCTACATCCAAAGACATTTACATCCTCTCAAGACACTGGAAATATCACCAATGATGTCGACAAGCTCCAAATCCAGTGTCATGTGATCTGCCTTTGGTCCACATATAAATGAGCCTCCTCAGGTATAATTCTTCCCAATATGCAGGCCTATAAACTAAAAAGAGAAGTGGGTGCCTCCTCTTTATCCAATATGCAATGATGAGATGGGCCAGCACCATTGCACTAGATGCCTCTGTTCAAAGGATAGAAAAGAGATAATAGTCATGGTCTGAAATAATTCTGAAATCCAGCTAGGCACATGTGGCTAGTCCCTTTAATCCGGGGGCCAGAGGTATTCTTGTCTTTTTGATAAGAAGTGGCTTGTGTTATGGCTGATCGTTTTCTCAGCCGTCTTCCTAATCATATAAAGTTGTCGTTCCAAAGTCTTGTCTTCATTTTGAACTGTCCTCTCCCCTTAGTGCAAAGTGGTGGTGTTTTACTTAAAAGGTTTGTTGATGTGGGGTGCCTGGGTCACTCAGTTGGTTGAACATTTGACTCTTGATTTCGGCTCAGGTCATGATCTCAGGGTTGTGAGATGGAGCTTGCCTTGTGCACTGTGCTTAGCCTGGAGCCTGCTAAGGCTCCTCCCACCTCCTCCCTCCTCTTACACTCACTTTCTCTCTGTCTCTCAAATATGTGAAGTCTAACAGATTTGTTGACTTTCTAAAAACTAGCTTGAAGCTCATTCTGTGCCACTCAAATCCAAAATTCATTTTTTTAAAAAAAGATTTGTTTATGTATTTATTTGAGAGAGTGCGTGTGTGTGCAATCAGGAGAGGGCTGGACAGAAGGAGAGGGAGAGAATCGCCAGCAGACTCCCCACTGAGTGCAGAACCCAACACTGGGCTCAGTCTCATGACCCTGATATCATGACCTGAGCTGAAATCAAGAGTCCAGCGCTTAACTGACCGAGCCACCCAAGAGCCCCTCAAACCCAAAATTTAAAAAAATTCTGGACCACAGGTGAGGGTGCTGTGGGCAGTGTCCTTATGATTCTCAGAAGCTGGCTTATCTAGTTGAGAAGGTCAAGTCCATGCTAACTTTAATCTTTCTGAGTTCTTAAAAATGGGTCTTACATTAAAACCTGATTGATAAGAATGTGAATTGATTTAACCTCGGAGAAAGGTAATTTAGTAAAGTTGGTCAAAATTTAAAATGTACATATTTTTTAACTCAACAATTAAAGTTCTAGCGATTTATCCTGAAAAAAAAAAGGGGGGGGGTGTCTTACAGTCGCACTCTTGATTTATTGTTACGCGGAAGCTACTTTTTACTTTGCAAATATTTTTCCAGGAAAGACTGGGGATGGCAATTTTGTAATCCAACACAAATGAGAAAATGCCTTCTTTGGTTCATTTTTGTCTTCTAGTACCTCATAAGAAGGCAGTTGATGCTTTCAGCCTTCTGCAGGAAAGGCAGTTGATGCTCTTAGCCCTCTCTCTAGCCAAATGCACAAGGTCAAGTTACTGCAGACGCCAGGATCTATAATACATAAAATATATGTGACTCTCCTGATCTCCGAGAGCAGTGTGCCACCGTCCTTTTAGTCTCTACCAACAGTCTGTGTCCTTCTAGCCTCCTTCCTACCTGTTCCCAAAGCAATACCCCATGTTGTAGATTTTTGCTAATGCACCACTATATTCCCCATAGAAGTTTCTGTTTCCCTTAGTTTTTGCTAAACCACCACCAAAACTTAGTGGCTTAAAGCAGTAACACATTATGGTTTCTCATGTTCTGTGGGTGGGCTGGGTGTTTCCTCTGTTGGCTGTGCCTGAGCTCATTTACATGGATGCATTTAGCTAGAGGATCAGCAGGACTCTTAGGTCCACTGACTTGGAGGTCTAACAGTTGTTGCTGGCTGTCACCTGCCTGAGTTCTCTTCAACATGTCTTTTTCCCTCTAGGATGCTGGCTCAGCTCCCTTGTGTGAGGTCTCGGGGCAGAGTTCTGAGAGAGCCAAAAATGGAGCCTCAAGACTTTTCAAGGACCAACCTCAGAAGTCATATAAAATCATGTCAGCCACATTATTGGTCAAAGCAAGTCTTAAGGCCAATCTAGATTCAAGGGGTGGGGAAATCCATTCCAGGTGTTGATAGGAAGCTCAACAAAATCAGATGGCAAAGGGTGTGCTGACCAGGAGAAGAGGAACTTGTGTACATATTTCATAATCAGCCACAGCCTGGTTTTGAATTTTTTTTATTTACATGTTTAACTTACGGATTTAAACATTGGATAATTATAAACTCTATTTTATTATGTTGAAATAGTCAGTATACCATAGACCCTACCCAGGTATGACAAAGTTAGTGATGATTTTAGTAATCATAGATCGACAATCGGGACCGTATAATTCTGAACCCAAAACCAATAATTTGATTGAGGCCATCTCATTGTGGCTGTTATTCAGTTAATAATGATTACATTGTCACCCTATGTTTTTGTTGTTTTTTCCTTCATAGCCATGTTATTTGGTTGTGTCAAAAAGTTCAATTTAGGTTGTACTTTAAAATTTCTTTCCAACTTTTACTGAGGTGAATTCATCTGCTTTGGAAATAATGAGGAAACCTTACTAAATATAACTAAGAAATTATGATTTTAAACCTTTGTTTTAAATTAACATTTATATTTCAGGTAACTAAAATCTGTAAGACTTTTATTTAAGCCATCATTGTCATTAAAGCACCTAAAGAATAAAATGATAATCTGCACACACAAAAAATGTTAATCATAACCAATGTATCTATACGTGATACACAAATATTTTTATAAAAGAGAGCAATTTCAGACTTAACAATTATATTTATTTATTTTTTAATTTTTTTTTCTTTAAAGATTTTATTTATTTATTTGACAGAGAGAGAGAGAGAGAGATCACAAGTAGGCAGAGACAGGCAGAGAGAGGAGGAAGCAGGCTCACCACTGAGCAGAGAGCCCGATGTGTGGCTCCATCCCAGGACCCTGAGAGCATGTCCTGAGCAGAAGGCAGAGGCTTAACCCACTGAGCCACCCAGGCGCCCCTATATTTACTTATTTAAATAGTCTTTCTTGCTGGTATTTTTATATTAATGTGGCATCGATTAAGGATGGATATACCCAGGAATTCAGTATTTTGATCTTTATGATTGTTCATGACTCTGATAAAAATATACAACTTTAGGTGCATACCCATTTGTGAAGTGCTCTAGCTCTCAGAAATAAGTTCTTATAGAAGATTTGTTAAATATATTGAAATATGTCAACTTCGATTATCGTTAGTATTTTTAAAAACACTCTGTTAGGGGGCACCTGGGTGGCTCCATTTGTTAAGCGTCTGCCTTCAGCTCAGGTCATGAACCTGGGGCCGGGGCTCTAAGCTGGGCTCCCTGCTCTCCTTCTGCCCCTCCCCTTTGCCTCTCCTTGTCCTTCTGCCCCTCCCCCAACACTTGTGCTCACACACTCTCTCTCTCTCTCTCTCTCTCTCTCAAATAAATACATGAAATCTTTGAAACAAACAAACAAAAAACCCACCATCTGTGAGAAGGACTTTGGCATGTATTTTAACTTTTTAAAATTTAGTAACGCTATTTAAAAGCTAATGAACATAGGGCTCACTTTCACAGTTTTACGTATTACATATGGTAAAATGAAAATACAGTTAACCCGTTTGTAGGCAGCAAAATTTTCATGATTGATTGCAAAGGCTCAAAATAATCTGGGCTGCTCTTTACTGGTCTCTTTGCTTGCAGGTATATATGTAAGTCACTTGTGCAAAATCAGCGAGTCACTGTTACTATGACTCATCAGGAGGAAAACTGTTGACTCTAAGTTAGGTGTGACAGCTTGTTAATGGTCAAATTTAATCACTCTTGCTAAACTGGGCTTCATTTTTGCATGTGTCATGATCTTATCCTAAAATAGCAAAATACTTTAAAAATATATACCAGGACAAAGACATAGAGAAATTGAATGTCAGAGCCAGCTCCCTTCATCCTTCACTCATTTCTAAAGAGGGATAGTGCCTAGGAATTTTGGGATTATTTCTTACGACACCATTCCCCAGGGCCATGCTTGTACAATAGCCTTCCTATATAGACGTCCCTTAAGACCTCATGATTTCCAACTCCTCAGGTCTGTTAGACCAACTGTCTTTGAGATGGAACCAGTGATGGAGACAAAAGTGAAGGACTTAATTTCCATAACTAGTTTTGTTGTTTCTTGTTGCTTTTGTTATTATCATTGTTTGCTTTTTTATTTCTTGTTTTTTACTCACACAGTCTGGCCTTTAGAAAGAAATCAAGATCCAAGTTTAGAGGAGAGGAGAGTTTGAGCTGCTTATGCCTGGTAATACCTGGATCAAAGCCTGGCCTTAAGCTGGAGTCTCTGACAGGTTCTTACCTGTGGAGCACCCGCCTCCTAATCCAGCTTCTGAATTCTCAGCTCTCCTCTGCGCAGACGCTACCATCCTACCCAGACGTTTCATGATGCATCTGCAATGCATCTGGAGCCTACTGCTTTTCTTTCCTTCTTTGATGAGTGACATCATTATGCAGTTACCTGTGATAAAAATCTAGAAGGCACCCTTAGCTCCTGTCTGACTACTTCTAGTAGTTACTGTGCAGCCGTCCCTCTTGGCACATTTCGAGAACAGAATGCATCACCTTTAATGTGCGTTCTGCTAGAATATTCCCAAATATCCTACCTGCTCCCAGCTTCCTCTCCCTTCAGTTAAGCCTCTACACTATCATTGTAGTATATTTATTTCTGTGTCTCAGGTCTCATATGATCATTTCCAAAACTGTTGATGGCTTCCCGTTGTCCATAGATAAAGACCAAACTCTGGCACGCTATTCAAAGACTTTAATTAACCCAATTGTTACCTGTTTTCCAGGCTTACTTACTTGTTTACCCTTCTTAAACCTATTCCAGCTGTAATAGATTTTTACTGTCACTTTAGTATATAATGCCATGCTTTTAAAAGACGGCCTCTTTCTCCTAAAAGTTTCTCTACCTGCAAATTTCCACTTATCTGCTGCTGGTTGACGTCATGGAACCTCCTTTTTTAGCTTCTCTGAATCTCCCAGCCTGTTCCATTGCCCTATAAAAGAATTACTTGCTTGTATATTTATATTCCCTCAACATTTTATATGTTCCTCTGTTACAGTAGCTGACACATTGCTTTGAGACATTGTTTACATACTTGTCCCTTCTATGTAGTACCTATTCCTTAGAACAGCTCTTGTTTTCTGGTCTTTAGCACGTTCTTAGCAAATGCATCCATTCGTTTCTTCATTAAGCATCTCCTAAGCAATAATGACTAAGGCGGTGATGGTAAATCAGACGATGTCCATGCCGTCTCATCTAAAACTTAGATTCTAGTGAAAGAAATGAACAGGCCTCCAAAAGATGATGGTTTCTTCACTAGATTGATCTTGATTGAGATGAGATATTTGAGAAATAAAACCAACAACAATTCCGTATGAATTTGTTGTGCAGGATGAGGATAAGTAAAGGTCCAAGAATGACTTCCAACTGACTGGCTTAAGAAGTAGGTGGATTTTAGTTTGCATTAACAGAAATTATAGAAATTACAGATTACATGTAGAAATTAAGATTTACGAACAGGATTAACTTCTTATTCTCTGTGATTCCTAGAACTGGAGATCTAAGTTTACATGTATGATGTAGACAGACCTCTGTGTTTACAACTAACATATATGTTCAGCTAAATGTCTTAATGAACTATTCTTTTTATAATTTTAGTGGAAATATTTAGCATGCATACATATGAACACTTGATAAGAGCATATCATGTTGTTCTGAAAAGTGTAAGATAGAAAAATCACCATTAGATTAACAGTTAAATATACTTACATAATGCTTCATCAAATATAACTATGTATTCACAAGAACTGTAAACCTATATTATGGAGATTAGGTCAGTTCTTCATCAACAGCTTAAAATTGGACTTTATATTTTATAGAAGTTCTGAATTCTCTCAAATCTAGCTTGACTACTGAAGATTATTCTGCTGCTAAATGACTTTATTTATAGAACCTAAGGATTTTAAGGTCAAACTCCAATTGATTTAAGTATGAATTTATCATTTTAACATGATTAATATTTGATATGACTAATACAGTAATTTCTGTGCATCCTTGGGCAGTAGTATAATGGTGTAAGAACCTGACTTGTGGAGGTAAACACTTGGCTCGCCACTAGGTGGCTTTGGTAAAAATGCTTACTTACAGGTACCTGCCTTGGTTTTCTTATTTCTAAAATGGCATAATAGTTTGGGGCACCTGGGTGGCTCAGTGGGTTAAAGCCTCTACCTTTGGCTCAGGTCATGATCGCAGGGGCCTCGGATCGAGCCCCGCATCAGGCTCTCTGCTCAGCAGGGGGCCTGCTTCTCTTCCTCTTTCTCTGCCTGCCTCTCTGCCTATTTGTGATCTGTCTGACAAATAAATAAATAGAATCTTTTAAAAAATAGCATAATAGTTCTTGCTTGAAGATTTGTTATAAGAATTATATGAGTTTATAAGTATATATTACATATGATAGGTAATAATTTGTTTAATTAAAATATAGGATCTATATAGAGACATAGAGATAGAGATATCCATGCCTGGGTATACCTGAAACTAATATAACACTATATGTTAATTATACTAGAACTAGAAAATAAATAAATAAATAAATTAATTAATTAATTAAGATAAAGAATGGTTCAGAAGAACAAACAAAACCCTGAATGCTCTTGTGTCTTAGGCAGTTAAGTGTCTGCCTTCTGCTCAGGTCATGATCCCAGGATCCTGGGATTGAGTCCCACACTGGGCTCCCTGCTCAGTGGGGAGTTTGCTTCTCCCTCTACCCCTCTCCCCTGCCTGTGATCTCTCCCTCTCTCAAATAAGTAAATAAATCTTAAAAAAAAAAAAAGAAAAGAATAAACAGTACATTGACTTTGCCAGGAATATTTCTGTAGGAAAAGAAGACATTAATAATTTTGATGAGGGATGATTGCATACACATAGATTCATCCAGAGTATTTGCTTGCTGAGTCATTTTAAACTGAGCAGTCAATAATTACTTTGATTCGCTAGGGAAATAACACTACTAGAAATAATTAAATGCATTCGGAACCAGAAGTTAAATGTGCATTATCACTTCCCCATACTGCAATACTGCAAATAAAAAGCCTTGAAAACATTATGAGTCATATTATGTGAGACCACAGAATTTCTGTGTTATAGGTGACAGGAAGCTGCTTTTGTGCTTGTTTCACTTAGCACTTGCCAAAATGATCACATTTTTGATATAATAAATTTTTTCTTCATTTTTTCCTTTATATCTTTCCTTGGTCATAAAAACATACAAAATGGAGTGATATTTTTAAAATTTGTAACCAAAGCATGTCATTTTCATGTTTTAAAACTTACTGTCTGTAATTTCTAATAAATTACATATTTTCCTGTATATTTAGTTGTCATCTAATCCTCAATGTAACAGGACATTCATATCATTAAAGGTCTAAAAATAAATATTTTGGTTACAGTCAGTCATACCAGATAATTCAAAGGAAGATATGTAATCCAAAAAAAATAATATAGCAAGTTAAATTATTAGAATTTAGCTTTCAGCAACATTTGACACAACATTGTCAGGCATCTATCCCATTCCATTACCTATTTTCTCTTTCTGAGAACACAGAGTATATTTCCAGCTTCTTTTGTAGTTCAATTTGAGATTTTTTTGGGTTTTCCAGAAAGATATACATAGAAATCTATCTGCTTTCAAACTCAGCTCTCCACACATCCCATATAATTCTTAAATTCTTTGAAAATTTAAAAAAAAAGAACAAAAATAAATATCTGTGCCTAGTACATTGCTTTTTAGTATACTGATTTGTTTTTGTATGTACTTGAAAGTTTAAAAGCATATGCTTAAAGTACATTAGAAATAATGGCATTCTGTAAATTCTATGGGTATATCCAAAATTTCTCTAAATTAATATGTTTGGTATTAAATTTCCTCAATTCTTCATTGAACAGTATTTTTTGGGTCACATTTATAGGCATTGGGAACAAAGTTACTGTCATCATAGTGCTCATATTGTCACAGGCAGTCAGATGTTCTCCAGGAGAGCTCAGCTCTGGGAATATAGATCTGAGCACCATCCCTGAAAGGGTGAGGAATTGAAATGGTGTCTTCGTTCAGCTGAGTTCCTCACAGCATCTGGTCTTGTGTTTTACAGACAGTTGATACTTGGTATATGCTGGTAGAATTAACAGAACTCATCCTTTCTTCAAATATTTTAAACTGGCTCCTTGCTCTCTGGATTTCCTATCTTTAATGGCTCTGATTAAAGCCTTTCTGGATCCTATCCCCCCCATATTAATTTTCTCTTGTTTCATAAGAAATTACAACAAAATTAACAAGTTAAAATAATTTTCAGGGCTGCCTGGGTGGCTCAGTTGGTTAAGCAGCAGACTCTTGCTTTCAGCTCAGGTCATGATCTCAAGGTTGTTAAGATTGAGCCCCGAGTGGGACTACACGTTGGGCGTGAAGCCTGCTTAAAGATTCTCTCTCCCCCTCTGCACCACCCTACCACGTTAACTCCCCATCTCTTAAAAAAAAAAAAAAAAAGAAAGAAAGAAAAAGAAACCAACCAATACACAAAACAAAAACCCCCAAACCCCAAAAAACCAAAAAACAGTTTTCATTTGTTATCCTCAAACTTTTGTAGGTCAGGAGACAATGTTTAACTTAGATGGATTCTCTGCTCAGGGTCACACAAATCTGCAATTAAGTAGACAAGCCCATAATATCAGCTGCATTGCATTTTTATCCAGAGGCTGCAACAGGGAAGAATGCACTTTTGAACTCCTTTGGGTTGTTCGCGCAGAGTTCGTTTCCTTGTGGTTGTGTGACTGAGGGCCCCAGCTTCTTTCTGGCTTTTGGCTGGAGACCACCCTTCTCTAAAAATATCTCTCTCTTCCCTGTCACATGACCCTCTCCATGGGCAGTTTACAACATGGCTTTTTGCTTCTTCAGAAGAAGCAGGAGGATCCAGGAGGATTTCTCACTCTGGTCAGCTAAGATGGAATCTAACGTCAAGTAACATCTTTATAGGTAGGACTTTGCCACAGTCTGTTGATCAGAAACAAGTCACAGGTACTACCGTAGTCTGCTTATACAGAGGTGTGGACTTCAAGAGGTGGTGGGATCTTTGGAGGTCATGCAATCTGGGTGAAGTCCCTGTAATGCCTCACATACACAGCTCTGTCTTATTACATTACTGTGTAATCCTCTACTGTACATATGCTCTTGCTTGTCTGTCTCTACTTCTAGATTTTTCATGGCAAAGATGTTGCCTTGTTGTTTTCTATGTATCTCTGGATCTAACCTAAAACTTGGCACTTAGTTGGTCTCAGTGAACTTTTTCCAAACAGCTTTATTGAGGTATGATTGTATATGAGCTTTGAATAAGTGAGTGAAGGTTAACATATGGCTAATATATTGAAAATTTGGAAGCATTTTCTGGTAATGTATAAAGAAGTAATCAAATAGGAGTTTTACTGGCACTTCCTTCAAGACAACAATTGGCAAAATTGTTTTGAAGATAAAATAATATTATGATTACTTCTAAACTGTGTAACCCAATGTCTTTTAGGATGCAACTTTATGATATACTGTGTCCTCTAACTAGATTCATTTTCTTTTCTTTTTTTTTCCTTCTAGATGAGCAAGAGATAGTACAAAAACGTACTTTCACAAAATGGATCAATTCTCATCTGGCCAAGGTAAAGGAAACTACCCAGACTTCTATATTTTCTTCTTTGGAGCCAATAAATCATTAAATGCCAAGTGTAATAAAGGAATGCTGTTGGCACTCTTTTCACTAATACTAATCAATGATATTGGAAGTTCTATCAGTTTAACTGTTGCCTATCTGTGACATTTGCTAACACTGTCTCTGAGAGTAAATGAATGGATTGCTAGAGTCAAGAGCAGTGACTTCATGTCAATTCTGTGAATTCTGATCAAAATGGTTTGTTCAGTTATTTCCTCTGTACTAATGTATATGTCAAGTGGAAAGGAGAAATCGTGCTCAATTTTTTTTTTTTAATGTACTTGTTTCTATTTGGGACAGAAAGAAGCAAGGAGTGGTCTGTCTTGAGCAAAGAATTCAGTCTGAGTAGATGATGCCAGCATCTGGGCTCCCCTCTTACGTGCTTTGATAGCAAAGTGACCATGGTGGCAAGACACTAAAAAGATTAATCATTCCGAGATTATCCACACTGACATTAGGTTGTATCAGGAGACTGTGTATTTGTACATTGTGATGACTTTGAATATAAATGCTACAATAAAACAAATCCCAGTATGGCAATATTACAATCAAATTAGTCTCATAAATATGCAGATGAAAAAATATGTGAACCAAAAACCATTGCATTTGTAAAAATAAACATAGACAACAGTACAGTTGTCTGAATTGAGTTAACGGATCCTTTTGCTGGGAGTGGTGCCTACAGTGTGCCAGACATAACCCTATGAGCAGTTTTTTATCAGGGACTTCCCCAAAGCCTCTTTTATAGTTCAGAAGCAAACAAAGCATGGCGATTTATTACAGTCCCATTGTACGAATTAACTGCTCACTGCATATCTAAGCTAGGCTTTCGAGACAGGAAGATGTTGGTAAGACACTTTCCCAGGCTTGAGAAGCTCACAGTCCAGTAAAGACAGCAGACTAAAAGATGCGTCTAGATACAGGATAAACTGGGATTATCTCCTCTATAATCTCTTTCCAAAAGCCCCTGATGAGAAGGAAATTCTCTCATACAGTGGTTGTCCCCAGAATCTGCCCTGTGACAAGGCAGTAAATGCCCCTGGGGGCTCATTTTCTCTGGTCTTGGCTGGCGCCAGCCGGCCATTACTTTACTACAGAATTGTCATTAATTGGGAAAGATTTTTTTTTTTCCAAAATGAAAATAGAGTTACTGTTTTTGATATTGTTAAAAAGATTACATGTTAATTACAAGTAATATTAATGATAAGCCTCTTACACAGTATAAAGAAAGTAGAAATCACCTTTAAATCTCATGATACTGATACAACCATTACTAACATACTGATCACCATTTTTCTACACACAGACACATGCGATTTCACAAAAATGGTTTTATAGGATATTGTTGTATATGCCTCTGTTTTACTCACTATATATTTCCATGTTAATTCAGAGGTATGTAATAATTTTATTGGCTGAATTGTATTTTATTATAGATATAATTACTTATAAATTATGAATCATAAATTAGCCAGTTTCCTCTTGATGCATTTATGGGTTTCCAATTAGTAAATATTATATAAAATGCTACTTTGAAAATCCTTGGGCATATTTCTACTTAGGATAAATTTCTAGAAGCAGGTCAATAGTCAACAGATTTGCATGTTTATAATTTTAATATATACCAAAAGTTTCTGTGAATGCCCATTTCCTTACACTATTAACACTCTGAGGTTAACTATGTTTTCTAATCTGATTGGAAAAAATAACTTATAATTAATTTTTTCAGGTTTTTAAAATCAGGAGTTGAATATCGTTGTCAAGTCTTTAAAGTAGAATTATTGGGATATGCTCATCTGTGTACTGAATACTTAAAAAGATGGGAAAATCTGACTGTAAGCCACGGCAGACAGTATATGAAAGGCTTTTGTGAAGGGATTATATGACAAGAACTTACTTTCAAAAATATTTTTGTCATCATTTTAGCATTGCTCAAAGTTACCTTACATGTTATGTAATAACTGATTATTAGACGAGGCTTTACCAGTGTGCATGCTTTCCTGTTCTCTTTTCTAGCCCTGCTTTGTAAACTCACCCTTGTAATTTCCCTTCTAAAATCTAAGTCCTACCATTAATGTGTGGTGCTAGGCCCTCCCACTCAACAAGTCTTTTCTGACGACCTGGGAAGCAGTGAGCCTGCCCCCTAGCGGATGCTCTCAGGATGGTTGTGCTGCCCCTGCACACCCTCCTCCAGTGCCCATCCCTCTGCTCTGGTTTTCCTGGTCTGGTGAAGCAGAATCTAAAATGTAGCACTTCTCCAGAACCTGTAGCATAGGTGGAGAAGTTAAACATCACTTAAACTGTTTTGCACTGTGTATCTCTGCTTCCCAACAACCATGTAAAGTCTTCAAGGCCCATGCTGATTCTTAGAATTTCTTCATAGATCTTACAGCTCTAAGCACAGTGCTAAGTACCACGCAGAAGTGCATTTTAATACAACAAGAGCAGCAGAGTCTTTATGTTTTCTTACTTTGTTAGAATAGTAAAGATATCACATGGGGAAAAATGATTAGTTTCTGGTACTGTGCCAAGTGTTTTATACAGGTTATTTTGGCATTTTTATTTTTTTAAGGATTTTATTTATTTATTTATTTATTTGACAGACAGAAATCACAAGTAGGCAGAGAGCCAGACAGAGAGAGGGGGAAGCAGGCTTCCCACCAAGTAGGGAGCCCAATGCGGGCCTTGATCCCAGGACTCTGGGATCATGATCTGAGCCAAAGGCAGAGGCTTTAACCCACTGAGCCACCCAGGTGCTCCTATTTTGGCATTTTTTAAAAAGATTCTATTTATCTGAGAGAGAGAGAGAGAAGAGAGAGCGCAGAAGCAGGGGGAGGGGCAGAGGGAGAAGCAGGCTCCCCGCTAAGCAAGGAGCCCTATATTGGACTCGATCCCAGGACCCTGGAATCACAACCCTAGCCAAAGGCAGTCGCACAACCAACTGTGCCACCCAGGGGCCCTACACAGGCTCTTCTGTAGCACACATCTTCATATGCCTGCTAAGGGGCACTGCTGAGATTTTAATCCAGAAATGAATCTAAAGTCCATCTGTTTTCCCTACTTCACACATTTTTGTGTCAAGGTTACTATTTTGAAAAAACTTATTACCTCCGTAGCCGCTAGCTCCATCATAACCTTTATGTCATAGAGATTTTGTTTAGTTTTGTTTTTTTTTTCCTTCTACATATTTCAATTTCTTTCTTTCTTGGGTCACCTTAACACCCCAAAACTGAAGCAGAACAATGATACCTATGGTTGTTCTCCTGAACTTCCTTACACGGACGTTGTAGTATCTTGAAAACATAGCTAAACCCCTCAAATTTCTTTGAGGATATGTTCCTTTTCTGGTTCACTTATATCTGGAAAACATTTTAAACATCCAGTCTGACGCCGTGGCCCACCTTGGCAGAGTTTTAGGATAGCTGTGGAGTCAGTGTTTGTCTGCATTTGTCTCGGCAGCTAATGACAATTCCCCACCATCGCCCCCTCTCTTTCCACATCCTTCGCCCACCTTCATCCCCATCTGAGTTTTCATTTCGAGCCCTCTGTCTCTCTCACTGTCCCTCCATCTCTTTCCTACCCCTGGGCCATCTCTGTTTCTCCCCGCCTGTCTCCTATCCATTATTACTCCACGCCGTCTGTCTCTATCTTAATTTCCCCATCCCCATCCTTAACTACCTCTTTCTGTCTGATGCCGCCCCTACAAAAACACACGCAACCTGCACATCCTGGGCTTCCGAGTCTCACTGAGCTCCCATGTACAGGCACACCCAAGCTGAAATGGAAACACACACTTCCTGCACCATGGCAAAGTGCACCCTGACTTCTGAGATGAGAATGATGATATTTCACTTGCAATAGAAAAAAAAGGCCAACCTCATATCTTTGATCTGGCCTCTGGATCGGGATACTGTGTCACTTTTCCAGCTGCCTCCATTGGAAGGCTTGTTTCCAAAGCCATTCTGTGTTGCTTGAGTGTGCTTGGTCCCATCACTCTAGCACCTCATGGACATGGACAGCAGGCATGTGCACATATGTGCACACAGGTGTGCGTGTATACCCGTAGTCAGCTAAGCTTCACAAAAGTATATTTTAGGCCCAGGGTTTTACTAAGTCCCTTATGAAAGGAGCTTCTATAATTTTTGGCCTTCAGCTCCCAATCACTTATCAGCAACATCCAGGCTTTCAGTGACAGAGAAGTCCTAAGTACTCAGGATGAAAACATTTCTCACTAGAAGTAACCCATGAATAAGCAGCTTGACCTGTCTCAACATTTTCTCTTTATCCCCCAAAGCTTTTGAAACCAACTTTCCCTCTTTCTTCTTGCTGATTGAATAACCAAAGCAGTGGTTTATCTTGTAACTAAAAGATAGTCTTCCCCCAGGAAGGAGACATAATTGTTGTCAGCTTTGAAAGGATGTGGTACCCTATAATTTGTTGGATCAGATTGAATCTGGTTTGATGGGTTGTTTGTATGTTAGATTGTTTACTTTGTCCAACAAATACTCGATAAATTTGGACCCTGTGTTAGTCAACTTAGGCTGTTTTAACACAATACTGTTGATGAGGGACTTAGAGAATAAGCATTTATTCCTCATAGTTGTGAAAGCCCAAGAAGTCCTAAAATCAAGGTGATCAAGGTGCTGACAGATTTGGTTCCTGGAGAGAACCCTCTTCCTGGCTGGGTCCTCACATGACAGAGAAGGAAAGAGAGAGAACTCTGTCTCTCTTCCTCTTCTCTAAGGACACTAGTCTCATCATGGGGCATCACCTCTTGACCTCATATACATCTAATTACTTTCCAAAGCCCCCATTTCAAAATACTATCACAGTGGTCAGTTAAGGCTGCAACATGGGTTTGGGGGACATATAAGCATTCAGTCTGTAACTGGCCCCAAGTTCATTCTGAGGTCTGGCTTGAAGAACACGAGAATTTCTTCCGAACTTATAAAATAAGGATGAAAACTCAATCCTGACCTGAGGATTTCATTTTATTGTTGGTTATCCCTGTAGTACATAGCTCTGTGCTCTGGAATCATTCAGATAATCTCAGAACCAAACCATTTAAGGAGTTAAAATGCATTTTATTCCTTGGTTGTCTTCTTTTTCCCCTATAATTTTCTGTTGACATCTACCAATAAAGGTAAGGGAATGACCCATGTCAAAGATATTTTTATGCTAGTTGCCAAGGTATTAGTCTTAATTCACTTATTTCTTATGCTACAGAATGTATCAAGTTAGTTTATCTCTAAGAACAAGAAAAGAGAAAGGTGCTAATAAGTTGGCAGAGAAAAAAAAAAAGAGTTTCAACTTTTTTCTAGAATATAAGTTGTAAATATTTGGCAGGATCTCAGTTGTGTGAGAGCTTTTGCAGAGTAGTCATGGGAATGTTTGGGATTTAAACTGGAATGGTAAACCATTTCACCTTAAGTTCCATGATAATATCTTGCTACTACAATGTTGTCTTTAAAATTTTTAAGAAAATTTAAAGAATAAAACTTTTATTTTAAAGGACAATTTAAAGGACTCATTATTTAGATAGAAAATTTGTATCTATCTTCTACAAATTTTCTTTGGAAATTGAGTATATCTAGAAATAACTTTAATGTTAGGTTGTATCAGGTTTTAAGAGTGAATTGAGAAGTAGAGAAATCGATTGTTCTCTCCTAAGATCATTCAATCTTGGCTGCATTAGGAGATGTTTAAAAGATATTTAATGGAGATGGATTTAGGGGAGTGTTTTTAATGGGAAAATTTTAATTTTGTTCTTGGCTGCTCTGCTCAGTTGCAAATTAACAAACTATTTACTTCTAATTAAATAAAATAACAAGCCCTTTTACTGATGGCATTCCATTCTATTATAATAATTCTTTATAAATATTATGACAGCTGTATGAAGAGATTGGTTGCAAATAAGAGAGCAATCTGTTTAAAAAAATACTTTCCTTAAAACAAAAATGTTACTGAAGCAGGGAGAAAAACCAAGAATCTTCTGTGTATATGTGTTTTATGCCATTTTTAGTACACAGATGTAGATTTTCTGAACTTGTGGATGTAATTAGCAGTTCATTTTTTAAAATGTTTGCTTTGTTTTCAAATTGAAGCCTTTATGGTTCTGCAATTATGTAAAACATTACACATCACAAATGGTCAATGTAATGAAATGTAACTAACAAAAATTAGTGAGTTACATTTATTTCATACACCTGATAATTCCTTTCGGGGATGGGGTTTCTTCAGACACGAACTCTATCATTTTCTTTTCAGGAAGATACCTGAATCTTTCTTTTCTGTTTGCCCTATTAGTGAAAGAAGGTATTTGTTTTTTTTAATTAGCCTGATGTTGATTTCAAGTAATGTTTTTTCAAAGTTAGATCCTGATTCAGTTCTAGCTTCTCATCACTCACTGCTAAAAATATTTTTAAAATTGCATTCATCTTTAACCATGTGCCAGTTACTCTGCCCTCTCAACTCTGTCTTCAATTTAATTTAATCTTTACTACAAGAATCAAATAAAAGTATAATTTTCACCATTTCACAGATGATGACCCTGAAGCTTAGTGTTAATTAATAAATTCAAGGTCACATAGCAAGTAGATAAAAAACCAGATTTCAACCCCAAGCCTCTTAAGTTTGGGCATTAATCATTGTGTTACCTATTTTCATGCTGCATTTGTTTCTTTAGCTATTTAGGCAGCAAATACCTTTTAAGGATCTAGTATGCATTAGAGGTTGTGGACACAGTGGTGAACAGACCCGTTGTCCATGCCATCCTAGAACTGATATCTCACAGGAGAAACAAACAATTACCACAAGGTGTGTGGTAGATGCCATGAGAGAGAAGTACAGGGTGTCAGGAAGCCCAGGGCAAGCACAGCTAACCACAGGGGAAATCTGAAGGAAAGCATCAGAATAGGCTTTCAGAGAAGAAACATTTTAGCTAAAGTTTGAGAAATGCCTGTGGGGTTTGACACATGAAGGAACCAATGTTTTTAAAAGATGAGAGATGAGAAAAAACATGGTACTTTAAAGGAAATGGAGGAAGTTCAGAATACCTGAATATATGTATGATTCCAGGAGTGGGCTGACAACATTGGTCAAAGGCCAGTCATCAGGAGGATTTCACCTGTATTATGGGCAATGGGAGACATTACAGAATCTTAGACAAGAAAAATAAAATTATCACCCTGGCCCTAAACATCTCTGTCTCTCTCTGTCATAAATTAAAATAAGAACAAGTAACATTAATGGTGAAGTAGGAGAAAAGTAGACGCACTGAAAGACATATAGGAGTGGACTCAGTAATTAATCAGAATCTTGGAGAAGAGCCAAAGATGCTATCTAGATTTCTAACATAAGCAAATGATTGAGATCATTCTTAGACATAGAGAATACAACAGGCTTAGGGAAACCTAGTAGTTCATTTTTAGACAGAAATTACTCAGAGATAAACCCATTTAATTTGGCAGTGAGAAAATCATTGACCACCACAGGGAGTAGCCACATTGTAACAGAAATCAGATTCTAGAACACTGATGAGTAGATGAGAGGTCAGGATGTTAGGGCAATGAAGGTACCTTACCTGTTCGTGAGATAGAGTATTAGCTAAAACATAACGCAGGATCTGGTATGAGCTGTTTTAATAAAGGGTAGTTTTAAGTGTGTGTCTACTGAAAGGAGTGATCCAGAACTAGTAGAAGGGAAGAGACTTCAAAAGAAGGGGAGAAAAGTTGTTTCATGACCACAGGCTCTCCAGGAGGCAAGATGGGATAGAAAATTAAGAGCATGGGTGGAACATGTAGGTTTGTACCAAAGGAGAGACGTCCCCTTCTCGAGACCAAAGGAAATAAGAAGGATGAGTGTGGATGTGCCTGAATTTGAGATGCGGTGAGATGAGGTGGACTTGAATGTGAGGGAATTCCTACCTAAGGGCTGTTGTTTTTTAGATCTGACAGAATAGCCTTCATTTCTGAGTAAAGAATTTAGCTTGGGGACAGCTGGATGGCTCAGTCGGTTAATCATCTGCCTTCAGCTCAGGTCATGATCTCAGGATCCTGGGATTGAGCCCCACATCGGGCTCTCTGCTCAGCAGGGAGCCTGCTCCCCCCCCCCGCCCCCACCCCGCCTGCCTCTCTGCCTTGTGATCTCTTTCTATCAAGTAAATAAATAAAATCTTTAAAATAAAAGAATTTAGGTTGGGGTAAATATTTTAAACATTGACAGTTATAAAGATGTTAGTTCTTTCACATTTTAAAATTTATCTATCTTAGCAAATTCCTGAATTTCATGCGCGATTCGTAAGCGATGGTAATTGTATTGTGCCACTGTGGCCCTCAAAGGAAGCAACCTAAAGATGTGTTTTTCAAAAAACTTTCACAAGAAATTAGATTTTTAAAAAAGATTTTATTTATTTATTTGAGAGAGAGAGAGAGCACACATGTGAGCACACCAGTAGGGGGAGGAGCAGAGGGAGAGGGAAAAGCAGGCTCCCCCCTGGACCTAGGCTTCCTAGGTCCTAGACTTCCTAGGACCCTGGGATCAGAACCTGAAACAAAGGCAGCTGCTTAACTGACTGAAACACCCAGGTGTCCCAGAAGTTAAATTTTTATTAGAAAAAGATAATGTAAATATTCTTGACATTACCATTGGCTTCAGAATTTTGTAATTTCACATTTTCTCTCATTTCATCAAATGAGATAGAGTGTTATATTCATGTGTAAATCCCCTGATTCAGTCTTTATGTTATTTGCTGTGAAATAAATCTGTGGTTTGACATTAGGTCCTTAGGGAAAAACAAATAGGTCTCAAATAGTCATTGTTTAGTGTTTCTATAAATGGAGCTGCTTTTTAATAAGAAAAAAGCAGTTCTTTCTCCATCTGCCAAACTTAGATCTATGGGGCCATTAAGGATTGGCACTAAATATTCTTTCTAAATACGGTCTTTTGGATGACCCCAGGCATGATATGAGCATCTCCTCACTTTTTAGAAGAATTTTTGAAAAGCATTATAAAATGTTATTTAGATTCTGTTGTTCATTTGCCAAAGCTACCATAACAAAGTACACATACTGGGCAGCTTAACATGGGAAATTTATTATCTCAGTGTTCTCAAGTCTAGACAGCCATGCTCCCTCTCTTACCCTGGGTAGAACCCATCCTTGCCTCTTTCTAGATTCTGGTGGTGGCCTTCTTGGAAAACGCTGCTCTTAGCAATTTTCATGCGTCATAAAATTATTTTCAGTACATAGCATAAAAGAATCACTCTCCCTAAGTTATTTTATCCCGTACAAAGTTGGGGTTATTCTTTCCTCTTTTCCTTTGCTCATACACCATATCTGCCCCATCAACAAACATTGGTGACTTTATCCTTCAGAATTCATTGAGAATCCAACCTCTGCTCACCACCTCTGCTACTTACTACCTTGGTTTAAGCCACTGAGTCTGTTGCCTGGATGACTTGAACAGCTTCCTAACTTAAATCCCTCCTTGTGGCCTGGCCCCTCATCAGTCTGTGCTCAATGAGACAGCTTATTTGCTCTCTTTCCTGTCCATGTCCCTCATTAGTATATAAGCATCATAATGCAGGGATTATTTCTTCTGGTTTGTTCACTGCTACATTCTTTGTACCTAGATAAACAAGTAGGTTCTTTTATGCTGTATACTGAAAATAATCTTATCATACCTGAAAATTGTTAAGAGCAGAGTTTTCCAAACAGATTTAAAGTTGGGCTGAAACAGTAGTCATTGCCTTTGGTATTTGGAATTAGATGTATTTGGAATTAAACTAAGTAATTAAGGAAGTGGAAATGATTATGCTGTCATAGGAAATAAAAAAGAATGGGAACTGTCTCCTCACCTTTGACAAGGAGAGATGGAAAATCATCATAGCAGTGTTTTTATGAAGGCAGTGAAAGAGAAACAGATTACACATACAATTGTAGTTACTTTACCTTGTTTCTGGAGATACTGGAACATCTAATTAGATTTTCTGAATATGATTGCAAAACTTTTAGATATTGAGTTAATTTTATGTGGCCACCACCAGTGGTTAGAGTTATAATTTTACTGCTCTGGTCCAGGGTACTTTGGCATTTTTAAACAATTTAGTGTGGTGGGCTCTCAGCCAGTCTTTGGGGAGGTAACTCACTCCACATCTGCTGGTCAACCCCTCTTTCCTTCCCACTGCTCTCTGTTCCTGTTGTTCAGCTTGTTGCTCCCACCCAGCAGATAACCATCAGGGAATGAGCACGCTATCGACTGGCTCTGTGGTGGGATTTTTCTCTGTACACTTGCTGTCCTTCAGCCTGTGAAATAGTTTCTACCTGAAACCTGCGGAAACCAGAGGTAGTTTGACTGGCTTTAGAAGTAATGGGTCATTGCGTATACAGAGGTTTCCAGAGTGCACGGAGCACACCATGAGAACCTGCCTTTGCTTTGGGACCCCTCTACAGCCTGTGCAGAAGGCCATTTTGAGAATATTTTAAGCTGTGATTATGTGTAATTTTCAGCAAGCCTGACAGTGCTCAACAGTGTGTGTGTGTGTGTGTGTGTAGTGTGTGTGTGTGTGTGTGTGTGTTTGTGTGTCTCAGTTGGAGTCAAGAGTCATCTGCGCCCTGTGCTTTTATTTTAGGCCTTTTCTAGTTCATTTTTATTGGTATCAATGGGTATCCAGCAATCACAAATTTTAAACACTAGGGTATTTAAAATGCCATAGCTTTTTTGTGTGTCATAAAATGTTTTCAGAGCTCTTTCCCCACGTGGGAAAGCATTCAGTAAAAGACTATCCGACGGTTCTGAGATTCAAAGTCATGATCATAAATGAAGACCTGGGTTGGTCCTGGCATGAAACAGGAGATTTTGCCCTTTTATTTGCTCAAGACCAAATTCTTCACACTGTAAAGCTCTTTGATAGCTGTGGGATACTTGAGGCTAAGGAACTCTAAGATTCTAGCAGATGTGTAGGTATATCTGTTGATAAAGCAATAGTATGCTAGTAATGTTTTGAGGTAGATTTATATCCTTCTACATTTCTGAATGCCTCATACCCAATGCTTCTTTCACCTTAACTGACGTGCATAAGATTATCCTCTTATTGCAAAGTTAAAAATGGTAAAAATATTTTTAGTCTATCGCCATAAAAATGTGTTATTTTTGGATATAGGCATATAGTGGTCCATGTGAAATGGTTCTATTTATTTATTTATGCAGGAATATATGCAGGAATGTATGTATGTTTAACTGTTTATCAGCAACATTCAGCTGTGTCTACATTTGTCGTTTACCAGTATCAGTTGGTCAAAAGGTTATAAAACATCTTTTTGCATCAAATACAATCAGGTCCCCTGAAAAGGCACACTTTCATCAATAAAGTATTTTTGGTCACTCATGTGGGTCTGATCAAGGGGTAGCAGTGGAAGGGCACTGAACCGTAAACTGTTACCCTCAAGATGGTGTTTACAAAGTAATAACAAAATGGACCCACGTGTTGGTTGTGCTTTATTTTGTTGCAAGTAAATGAAATGATCTTAAATTATTTAACTAAGAAGTGAAATCTATTGAAAAGATACACTCTCTGACTGGGCAGGAAAAGGTTAGCTCAGCAGGCTTGGGTTGCTCAAACTCTGTACATTGCAAATAAAGACCTATCTTTAGGAACTGTCCTTAACTGGCTCCTAGGAGCTCACCTCTGAGCCCTTGGGAAATTCTGCCTGATAGGAGTGTTTTGTATGCCTGGACCTTGGACCATGCTGTTCTACTTTGATGTGATCAGTTTAACAATGTGTTTCATGGTGAAAACCTACCTGTTGGGAAGTGCAGGAGTTTGAGTAGCTGAGGCCAGTTATGTAAGCACTGTATGCCTAAGTGACAAAGTCCAAATAAAAACCCAGGCAATGGGGCTAGAGCATACTTTTCTGGTCTGTGACACTTCACATATCATTGCATACCATTCTGGTAAAAATTAGGCATGTCCTATGTACTTCTCCTGGAAGGTCATTCATCCATGGAAACTCATACATGATTTCTCTGGGACCCTACTTTATGAGCTTTGTCCCTTTGCTGATCATAACGTGTCCATTCACTGTAATTATTTGTAATCATTAAGTATATGAGCTCTTCTGAGTCTTGTGGGTCCTTCTAGTAGAGTTATTGAGGAGCCTTGATGTACTGAGTGACCCAATCTTGAGAAAGACTGAGGCAAGTGGTTCTTGGGGCCTCAACAGCAGGACCTGGTGATAATTGTATTTAGGCCATTGCCATGTGACAGCTTGATTCCAGCCAACTTCTGGATCCAAGCAGAGAATGTGATGGTGCAGCTCAAGTCACTCATGTAACAGAAGATGGGACTTTAGCACAAACATGACCACAAGGGGACACGGTGTGAATTAGGCCAACTATTTTCTATGCCAGTATGTATTTATATACATAATGTTTCCATTATTACTATTTAGTCTTTTTTTATATCCATCCACATTTAAAAGTGGCCTTTTTTTAATAATTTTTTTTTCTAGTAGAATGACCGGCACTTCAGCTGATTAGGTATTACTTTTCATATTAATATTAGATAAAAATTACATTTACAGGTTTATGTATTATTCTGGAAACATTTATGTTAATACCTGGCTCAAAGTTTAATATACCTGGGCTCAAATGTAATCACTTACAAGGGGTATGATCTAAGCCAAAAATTTTTATTTCATGCCAAATAGTTATGTCTGATACATCTTTTTGGTCAAAATTGTTCTCTTAATCCTTTTCCTCTAAGTAACGTAATTGTTGCTAGGGGCATAAACTCAACATGTGGCAGAGCAAACATGGTCATTCTTTCATGAATAAAAGAATGAAAATAGATGGTAGGTCAGGCTTAAATATATACTGATGCTTATAGACTAGTAAAGTGACTCAAGATACACACACACACACACACACACACACACACACACACACACACACAATGTGAGAGAGTGGGTTGTCTTCCCCAAATAGAGGAAATGGTCAGGAGAAATTATGTCAAAGATACCTGTACTTTTATACTCCATAAAGATCAGGGATGGCTTTGAAGCTCATCATGTGTCACTAAAGGAGCTGCATCACAAAAATAAAGGAGGTGGAGAAGAAACAGAGAACAAAGCTCCATGATGTCTGTTTCATTCATGAGTTAGCTCCCAAGGGTATAGCCAGGCACAGAGCCATGCTCAACTTCCCTGTGTTTCCAGGGACTTTTAGATCCAGGCAGTCCTCTGAGAGCCAGAATTTTAGGTTTAAACCTAGTTTGAGGAGAGCTGAGAGAAGGGAGTAGCTGCAGAAGTGAAGTGCCTCCTTCTCTGTTCTCTTTCCCATCTCCGTCTCCCTCTCCTCTTGACCCAACTGGCAATTCTGTTCTTTGAATAGCCTCAGATTCAGCATGAATATATTTTGGTTCCACTATAGAACATCTAAGTGTGACTGTCAAGTCTAAGGAGAATATAATTTTTAAAAATATTGTACCAAAGAAAGATAAATGATAAAAAAAGATAAATGATAAAAAATGATAATTGTAGTTTTGAAACGTACCTGATAAGATTTCTGTCTCGTGCTTAAAACTGAAAATTGATAGGCAAGAGAACCAAAAGCACATTGTTTTTGTTACTCCATTAAGTCAGGCTCCAATTAGTTACTTTCATTCCAACCCTTTCTTTTGGCTGCCAGTACCATGACCTAAATCCTGCCGAAGTATTCAGATTGGTGCTGTAAATATCTATATATGTGACAAGGAAGACTTTTTACCTAAAGGTTCCTTACTAAAACATTGTTCCAAAAATAACTGTGATATAGTCAAAATAATAAAGGTCTCCTCTATTTGATCATTTGCTACATGTAAACAATTCTTTATGCAAAATGGAACACCAAAACTTGTCCAATAATCCCTAGAATGTTTTTATTCTGATGTAATTTTTGATAAATGTTTTGTTAATTTTGCACAATATTTACATTATATGCAATTGGATAGAGCTATAAAAATATGAAGATCATTCTCTATTATTCATTTTTGCCAGCTCTTTATAGTAAGTCTAGCCAGAGGTTTATTATTCCCCCTCTTTTACTAGTTAAGTAAAAATCGATCACATCATGCTTGGTCCTATAATTTGGTGTGTTGAAAATATGTTACCTGTGCATTACAAATTAAATTGATACAAACATTTTTATTTTAAGGAGAAATATTTTCTCCCAATTTCTATTTAGACTGGTAATAGCCATCAGTCTACATGTCTTTACTTTGTGCAGGAAGACACTGGTGGAAAAATTTCCAGAAGCAACTCGTATTTCCTATAAAAAGAGAAATTCTGCATCATGATCTTATTTCTGTGTATCTCTAAGATTCCCAAAGATATTTGCAAATAAGCATCACATATCTCTGTTGAGTGTGATTCACTCACCATTTACACGATTATTGCCAACTAGTGCCAAGCACTGTGCCTGGTATTAGGTATATAATGATATATCCAACTTCTTTATCTTCAAGAAACTGCCCCATGATCTGAATTCCTAGAGACACAGATTTGTAAATAACCAATTGTAATGCAACATGATCATTCTAATCTGAACAATATATTTAGGGAAAAAGAGGGATTTAATTCTAGTTGGAAAACTGAAAAATATTACATATGATGAGCTGAGTCATGAAAATTGAGCAGGAACTTACAAAGCAGAGAAAGAGGGAAGTGAGGGGATTTTAGGTCTGTTCTTGAAATAAAAACTATCTTCCCTTCTTTATCATGCAGACTGGAAACTTCAATCATTCCTCCAACAAATACTTGATGAGTTCTTACTGAGAATAAGATACTCAAAAACAAGATATTCTGTGTTGAGTTGCAGTCTGATTGCCTAGAAACGAGAGCTTTTTCTTTACCCATTATATATGTACCACATTTTAAGAGCCATTAATATGCACATAGGGGCTACAAAAAAATTTTTTTAATTGCATTTATTCATTTATTCAGTGAGTCATTCCACCAATATTATATATTGAGGGCCTGTCATTTACCTGGACAGAAGGATTCAAGAGTTATGTGTATCCACATAGCATTCTGTGGAGAACAGAAGAATCAGGATTGATCTTGGTGATGGCCACAGTCAGAAAGAAAGGAGAGTGAACAAGGCAGACTCATCAAAGAGGTTTGGGGAAGAATAGATGAGGGAGAGGTTGGTCCCAGCAGTCAACACAGAGAGGCTGATGAGCTGAGTTGCTCAGTGGTCACTACTGATCCACTGGTTGTGTCCATAAGCCTGTGCAGAAGCAACTGGTGGCGGGGGAAGGTAGACTGTGGGGCAGCCGTTGATTCAACAGGAGATACGTGAGTGGCAGAAGAGGTTCACAAGAAAATGGTCTTCCAAGTGGCAGAGACGAGTTTGTGTTTAAAGGCAGAATGGGAGCTGCCTGGGTGGCTCAGTCCGTTGAGCGTCTAACTCTTGGTTTTGGTTCAGGTCATGATCTCAGGGTGGTGAGAGCAAGCCCCAGGCTCCGTGTGGAGTCAGCTTGGGACTCTCCCTCTCCTTCTGCCCCTCCCTTTACTCCCTACACACTCACTCTCTCTCTCTCTCTCTCTCTCTCTCATGCACAATCTCAAATAAATAAGTAAATCTTAAAAACAAAAGTAAACAAAGGCAGAATGAATGAATGGATGTGACTTGGTTTTTTTGTTTAAAATTTCTTGGAATTTTTATCATTTCAAGAAAATTCCCTGCTCTGTTTCATTTTCTTTATATATTTTCAGGTTAACACAGTATAAGAAAAACTTCATTTGCATTTGTTCACTGAATATATCACATATTTATTAACTTTTCCCTCATTGTTATGCTGCATTTATATTACTAGGATACAAATGGACATTCTGCATGATAAACAGGCTGCATTTTTAATGATTACATATAACCAATACAATAATTTTGATTCTTATCACACTGAATAGTTTTCATTGTAGCTCAGTAATAATTTTATTTACATGCTTAGAATATAAAGTCATTATTACATTTTTGCTATATTAATAATAAGCAGTGTGAATAGTGGAATATAAAAGAGAATGCCTGAAAAATGAAAACTGTTATTTTTGAACATGTATTTCACAGCATGAGAACAAAATGTATTCAGCTGTTCATTTTATAAAGAGAGAAAATGCGTTTAAAATTAGAATTGTGCCATTCAGAGACCGTAATTCATGTGGTTATAGGAGAAATATAAATGCTTTCTATCAGTGGGTAGAGAAAAAAAGTCTCATTTCAATAAAACATTTGGTGATTAAATATCTCTACATAGAACTTTTCCTATCTTTTTTCTTTTTTAGAAAGAAAGACAATTGGATAAAGTCAGAAATATAACATTAGGCTTTTAACGTGGTTCAGTGAGAACCAGAAAACTGTAGAGCTTGAGCCCAGGTAATGAATGGAAAAGCTCTCATTCTGTGAGAAATCTCAGTCCTCCACTGAACAATAGCATTGTTACTTCTTTCCTTCCTCCCTCCTTCCCTCTCTCTCTTTCTTTCTTTCTTTTAAGAGAAAGCAAGCACAAGCAGGGAGAGCAGCCAGCAAAGAAGTAGAACCCATGTGGGACTCAATCCCAGAACCCTGGGATCATGACCTGAGCCAAAGGCAGACACTTAACCCTCTGAGCCACCCAGGTGCCCCACTTCCCTTTCTTCTGAGCCAAGAGAGACCTTAATTCAAGGTTTGACAAAGCCTAGTACATAGGTATTTTAGTGATCTTTATTAAAAAACAAAACAAAACAAAACAAAAAACCCTCCATGAATGGAGAATGGGCTTTGACTTATTTTTCCAGTAGTGGTGATGGATTTGTACTGATCAGTCTGTAATCTTGCACTTGTGATCCTCTGGGTTCAGTTCCACGTTCTGAAGGCAGCCGAACTGGATTTGTCGGGCTGTGGAACAGGACATGACCAGCTAACCCACAGGAGATTCAAACTGCAGCCCTAGTTGTGCTAGCAATGCTCCCACAGCTGGCCACTGAGCTAAGGAGGTTGCTGTGGTGAGAACGGGCTCTGGGAAGCCGTGGTAACGTACTCGCCCGCAGTGAGGTTGGGAGGTTGATAGTTTATCTGGGGCACCTCCTCTTCTGTGTTTAGGCCCTGCATTAATGTCTCTCTTATCTTTTATGTTGATAGTGACTTATTTTCCTTCTCTTACCCCATAACATCTCTTTGACCCTTGCAAAAATTCCTTTATAGAAAGAAGCTGGTGTGTATACGAAAACCCAAGCATTAAGTATCCTGAGGTTTTTGAGTACATTTCTCTTCAAAGGGTTGTTTTTCTGCTATAATTGGTAATTGCCAATCAGATCCAAAATAATTTATGTATTTAGAAATTGTTCCTACAGATTTCACAAAAATGAGTGGCAAAAGTATGACAGAGAGAGAGAGAAGCATTTTTTGCATTTATTCTTTTTTTTGTTTGTTTTTTTAATCTTACAGCGGAAACCCCCACTGGCGGTAGATGATCTTTTTGAAGACATGAAAGATGGTGTAAAGCTGCTTGCTCTTCTGGAGGTTCTCTCTGGGCAGAAACTGGTAAGGACTTTTCCTGTGACCACACTTGTCAAATTGTCCCCCTTTGGAATTTGGGGGTGTGGAATTGGGAGTGGAAAGGGTGCTGTCCCTGTAAGACAAAGTTCTCTTCTTGTAGTTGGTAATACCCTGGAAACACTAGCCTATCAGCCACTTCTGGGAGCTGAGAATACATTCCTTTTTGCATTCCGACACACCTTTAGTGGATCTGAAATATTCTATGTCATAGGAGCTCCCTGAGAATGCAGAGTAAAAGAATTTCATCACTAATCTGTCATGTTCGTCTTCTGGCTCTGTGTGGCATCCAGGACGATGACTTGCAGATTAACACTACCTCAGCTCATAGTGTTTGCTTTCCATTTGGGAAGAATTGTTGGTGCATAACTGTGCAGTATTTATGTAGCTGTTTGTTGAAAATTAAGTTGGAAATCAGCATGACATTCTCCATACACTTGTGGACATCCTCCATCGTCAATCATGTGTCACAGGAACAGCTTTTTTTAGGTGCGGTGGAACCAGCAGAGTGAAAAAAAGCACGTTGACAGTGAACTACAGAATGTCTTTTTCTACATTACTTAATAATAAAGTACAGACAGCCCCCAACCTACAGTGGTTCAGCGTCATGACTTTTTGACTTCGTGGTGGTGTGAAAGCAGGACACATTCAGTAAAAACCATACTTAAAATTTTGAATTTGGATCTTTTCTTGGGCTAGTGACACACGGGATGGTCCTCTCGTGATGCTGAGCAGTGGTGAGGGCCAGTGAGCCACTGATCATGAGGGTAAAGAGCCAATACACTTGCAACCATTCTGTACCCACACAGACATTCCTGTTTTTCACTTTCAGTTCAGTATTGAGTAAATTACATGAAATATTAAACACTCCATTATAAGGTATGTTATATGAGATGATTTTGCCCAAATGCAGGTGAATGTAAGTGGTCTGAGCATGTTTCAGGTGAGCTAGGTGAAGCTGTGATGTCCAGTAGGTTAGAGATATTAAATGTATTTTTGGTTTGCAGTATGTCCAACGTAAAATAAGCTTATTGGGATATAATCCCGATGTAAGTTGAGGAAGATCTGTATTTCATTTTTCTGGCTTATCTTTTATTATTTCAGAGTAGTAGAGAGGTAAGAAGTTTGCAAAGATGAACTACTTATAAATGTTGTCTGTCATAATTACAAAAAGGTACCTAGGAAATAATCTTCAAAATATTGTCTAACATGTTAGACACAGAGTCCAAAATTGGGAGTACTCATCTTTTCTTTATCTACTGCTTCTTGGCAACAGCTACCCCATCATTATTACTTGGGTAATTGAGTTTTTTAAGTGTTTTTGCCTAAACATCAATTTCCAGTTAATTTTGTGCAGAGTCCTCAGAATAGCTTTTGTAAAAGAGTTTGTTGAAAAATTACAAACTGATGCTAACTTTGTGTAAATCATTTATCTACTAGGATGCACATTGTGGTGGATGCTTTCAGCTCCCCTTGTGACATCTCAGCTTGCCTCCCTCTTCAGTGAGTGCGATTTCAGACGGTGGAGGGCATTGCCCACACACTGTAGTAGCACCTTGCCTCAGATCCTCTTAACAGGTCTCCAGGATTCCATTCTCTTGGCTTTTTATCAAAGGCACAAGTTGCTTAAGGCAGCCCTGAACTATGGAAGCATTAGTAATCCCTAAGGGCCCTCAACCAGTGGAGATGGGAGTCCATGAATAAATGCTCAGCCTTCAATTTGTAGGAGGGACAATTCTGTGACATGTTTTATAGAGTGCTTGGATCCCCAGCAGGACTGAGGCCCAGTCGCTCGCAGTGGGAATCCTCAAAAGCACTTTCCTTCTTCCCAGTCTGACTCTCCATACCTCTCCTCACTCTCACTACCTATAGTCACCTCCCCAATAAACTACATGCACCCAAGACCTTGTCTCACACTCTGCTTTGGGGGAATCAAACCAAACCCGTATGAAAAGCTAATCTGCAATATACAAGTATACGCATGAGCTAAATAAACTGGATTAGCATCCAGATGTGGGAGTCATTGAACTGAAATATGTACAGCCTTGGTTTCCAGATATAATTGGCCATCTTTATATATCTTCCTGAATTAAGCTCTTTACTAGAAGGTTAAAGGAAACTTTGTTATAATTCATTTGGTTATTAAAGAGATATAACCTTCCTCATTAGTAAATTTTGCCAGTGTACTTGACCAACAAAGTACAGAAATCTTTATGGGCATTTAATTGCCAGTCTAGATGATTCTAGAAAAAGTAAATATTTTTACATAAGAGTCTTACTTCTGTTTAAGTGCCATACTCATTCAGACATAGAATTATAAGACCTTGAAGCTAGAAGAAATTTCGAAAAGAATCTCAGCGTTCTTACTTAGTGGGTAAGAAAACGGAGACATGCAATGGCAACTTCCAGTTTAACCTTTCTTATTTATTCATGGGAGTCCTTCAAGATTCTGAATTACATGAAATGAGATTACTCTGAAATTATAAATAAACCTTGGAAATGTTTTTTTTTTAATTTTATGCACGTCATTATGGTCCAGGACCACATTAACATGAGAAATATCGTTTGAAGGAATGTGTATCCTTGGCATCTTTTTAGAGCTTTCAAAGGGAGAATGTGGTTACGACCATTTCTCTCAGGAGCATTAATACTATTCAGGAATTCTATAATATCTCAAAAATAGAACTCTATTAAGAACACTATGCTTAACATCAGGGTTCACGTAGCCTGGGACTCTGACTCTGACCACTATTATTATCTGGGAAATGGAGCCAAATGGGTTAGTGTCCTTGAACTGCCAGCATCTCTTGAGAAATCTCTATTATTTTATTTAAAGTCTTAGGGTATTTTTAATTTTTTAATTAAAAATTAATTAGATTTCTACATTCTTAGATTTCTCTACGTTCTTTGATTATTATTTGTGGAACATTTACTCTTTAAATGGATCAGGGATTATATATCTTTAATTGCCCATAAATATAGGAACACCAAATTTAATTTGCACTTAGGAATTTTTTTTTAAAGAATATGATGAATTGTCATTGAAAAATTAGAATAAGAGTAGCAATAGGAAAGAGTTAAGGACTTCAGAGAAACTTACTTCTTACCCATTTGGTTAACCTTCTCCTTAAAAAACTCCTTAACACTTTGCAGAAACCTAACAATCCACTTGAGAGTGCACAATAAAAGAAACAAAACACCAGTTCAAAAAGATACATGCAACCCCATGCTCGTTGCAGCTTGATTTAAAATAACCGCATGCCCGTATGTACCAAGAGCACTTTTCATATACGTGTTTCCTCACATATAGGAGGGACAGTCTCAGTAGGCAACATGGGAATTTTGCAAATTTCTGCTCTTGGCATACAGAAACCTGACAGGCAGTTATATCAACAGATGAGCTGAGAATGAGTCTTTGTTGAGTAAATTAGTGTACCTTCCAGCTGCTGTGGCGATAATGCTCCTTTGTGTTTCTACTAAACTTTATAGAAATTGATGTTGTTCTCGAATATTCTTCAAGTCTGTTTTTAATCCATTTAAATTCATCTTATAATTATATTTTTAGTGTGTGCATTTCTTTTTATTCCTATTCCTTCCTGTTTATAGCCTTGTGAACAGGGACGCCGTATGAAGCGAATCCATGCTGTGGCCAATATTGGCACGGCACTCAAGTTCCTTGAAGGAAGGAAGGTAAGAGACTAAACAAAACACCTTTTTAAAGAAGAAGGTGTGGGCATACTGATGTTTTTCAAGTTGGCTGTGCAGTAAAAACACTGCATGTAAATTATACAGTGAGACATTCCATATAATTGTAAAATAATCCTAGATTTACAGAAAAGTGGCAAAAAAGGCAGAGATTTCCTGTCTATACTTTGAGTAGCTTCCTATAATGTGAGGAACTTACATACCTAGTACGTGTTTGTGTGTTTGTGTGTGTACGCACTCATATATTCATATATATACTTGTGCTATATACATAGCACAATTATTAAATAAGGAATTTAAAATTGGTGTGATACCATTCATTAAAGCATAGACATTAGTCTAATTTCATCCATTTTTCCATTAATGTCTTACTTCTCTCCAGGATCCAATCCAGTACCACACCTTGCCTCTAATTGTTGTGGCTCCTTGGTCTCTTCCACTGTATGACTTTGTCTTTCCTTGTCCTCCACGACCTTGAGAATAGCTGCCAGTCAGTTGTTTTTGCAGAATGTCTCTCAATTTGGTTTTGTTTGATGTTTCCTCAAGATTCGATTGAGATTATTTATACATTTGTGGAAAGAATTCCAAGGAAGTGATATTGTATTCTTCTCAGGGCATCATGTTAGCAGATCTAGGATTGCTAAGTCTTGTTGCTGGTGATGTTAACCTCAATCACTTGGCAAGGTTTTCGGCAGTGTTTTTTTTTTTATGATAAAGTTACTATTTTTTCCTTTAAAATTGAGAAATAACTTAGGGGAGATAACTGATATTAGGCTGATATTCTGCTTCTCGGCAAACTTTGCTTACTGATTTTAGCATTGATTGCCTTCAGTAATTATTTCTGTGGTGTTTGCCTACTGGTGATTTTGTGTTTCCCTCAGTCCTTTCACATGTATTAATTGAAATTGTTCTCTGAGTAAAGATTGTCCTTCCCCCCCCCCCCCCCCCCGCCATTTGTTTACTTATTCAGCTATTTATTTTGGCATGGACTTACTCTATAATTATAATCCAATTATTATTATTACCCATTAATAATAATAATACTCAAATTGTTCTAGCTTTGGCCATTGAGATTTCTTTCAGGCTGGCTCCTATACTCTTTTAATATGGCCCCATCCTGTTTTTTTTTTTTTTAAAGATTTTATTTATTTATCTGACAGATTACAGGTAGGCAGAGAGGCAGGCAGAGAGAGAGGAAAGGAAGCAGGCTCCCTGCTGAGCAGAGAGCCCCATGCGGGGCTTGATCCCAGGACCCTGGGATCACGACCCAAGCTGAAGACAGAGACCTTAACCCACTGAGCCACCCAGGTGCCCCAGCCCCATCCTTTTTCAGGCATTTCCTCTTTTATATTTTTCAGCTTTTCCACATTTATATTTTTCCTGCTCCAGTTTGGGAATGTACCACTTCCCTAAGCAAGCTTTGTCCTTTTTATTAGTGAGCGACATTTGGGTGCTAGGTGTGCTCATTGCTACTGAAGTTTCATTGCCCCCAGGCCCTCTCAACAGACAGATCTAGAAAATATGAATGTTTATTATTCCAGGTATATGCATATATGTTTCTCTGTCTCCCCCTGCCTCCCTTCTGTGTGTGTGTGTGTGTGTGTGTGTGTGTAAACCATGAGTTTAAACTGATGCTTCTGATTACAGTCCAATACCGCAAGGTTCGTTAATGGTCTTCCATGCTTACTTGTTTCGGTTTTCTCTGACAATGAGATACCTGTGTCTCATCTCTAATGCATTCACCCATTTTTTAATCTGAGTATAGACATAAAATTATTTAAGACTTGCTCGCCACACCCCTGTAAGAAACAGATATACTCACTGGAAAACAGTGTGTATGTATAGGCCTTTTGGTCTTTAGTATTAACACCATTCGGTCAAAAAGACTATTCCAG
Source organism: Mustela nigripes (assembly GCF_022355385.1). NCBI lineage: Eukaryota > Metazoa > Chordata > Mammalia > Carnivora > Mustelidae > Mustela > Mustela nigripes. The sequence continues at coordinate 135,837,395 of NC_081561.1, read as the reverse complement.
ATTTACTTGTTACTTTTGTTCTTTTTTACTCCCTTCAGTGTGATTATGTTCGTCTTTTGTAATAGAGTTAGGTAACCAAGGTATATTCAGTTTTGAGTAATGCCTTTTTTCACACACACACATTCTAGTTGGTATTGATGATTATTATTGTTTTTATTTTGGGGAAACATTATGATGGTTCCAAGAGTAAATGTCATGCTTCAAGGAGGCAACGCCTTGTTATCCTTTCTATTCCATTCCCTTCTTTCTCCCTTTCATTCCCTATCTCATCTCAGGGAACCAATCTCTAGCTTCTAATTTATTCTGCCAACATTTTTTTTTTTGCATAAATTAGCAGATGTATTTCCGTACACGCTCCTTTTTTTGTTTTTTTTTTTTTTTACATGAAGGATAACATCCTATAATACATTCTTGCACTTTGCTTTTCTCATTTAATAGTACATCCTGGAAATCTTTCAGATCGGTTCATGGAGATCCTCCTCATTCTTTTTCAAAGCTGCATTCATTATCTGGATGTGCCAGAGTTCATTCAACCACTCTCTTATGAGTGGGCATTTATGGTGTTTCTAGTATTTTTCAAACACAGTGATGCAATGAATGGCTGTCCACCCATACTTTCACACTATTAGAAGGGTATTTTCTGGGTGAGTTCCTAAAAGTGTGATTGCAGGGTCAAAAGTGTGTATGTGATCTGTTAGGTATTGCCATGTTTCCTTGCAAACCAGTTGCACCAACTGGTTTATATTTAGCCTTTTCCCAACTTGTGGGAATTCAGTGTCTGTGGCTGTACCAAAACCACCTTTACAAATGGATCTCTAGATACCCCTAGGAAATAGAATGATTCAACTATTTCCTTCAAAATCTATATATACTAAATTCATCTATTTACTACCGAAATGCATATGTGAGTACTTTCCATACAACAGGAACTCTAGAAAATACAAAAATACTTGATTCTGTTCATTAAATAATTCATATGTTGATCAGCTGGTAGTACAATGAAATGATGTAAAGTCAAGTCAGCTGTGCAGACTCTGTGCCAAAGGGAGATTCTGAACGTTATGATGGTGTAGAAAAAATGATATTAGCTTCTTATAGAATATTGGACATTGTTTCCAGATCACTAATATCATTATTAATGGAGTGTTCCTCTTCTTCCAGATTCCTCCATGAGTTTTTCATAGAAAGCTGAAAAAGCTATGTTGAACAAGATATTTATAGTCTTCCAAGTCACTGGGTCTCCCATTTTTACCTCTATAACTATAGTGTCCTACTTTGTTCTGAGCTATCTATCCTTCATTGGCTAGAATATAAAAATAAAACTCCTCTTGCTAATGTTTTGGGGAAAATTTAAGGACTTAACCTATAAAGGCATTGTTTGCAAAAAAGACCAAAGAATCTTCTTTTCACAGAGGACTTGTTTTACACAAGATCATTTTCACAGAACAGCCCTAAGTAATAAAATTTGACTGTGGGGGAATGAGTTTTTTTGAGGCTCTTTAGCGGCCCCCTTACTTTTTTTTTTTATTTTTATCATCTAAGAACTTATATCTCAAACATATTTTCAGGGATTTATTTTTGACCTTTGGACTTCATTTGCCCTCACTTAGATTTTTTACTTTAGGTAATAGAAAATCAATTTAGTCCTTGAATTCTGGCTTGATTTAAGGAATAAATCAGTAGGATTGGAACCTGATAGGAACCGTGTAAATGTGATTCTAATGAGTAAATCCAGTACCATTTCCACCAGTTTCTTTCTCCAGGAAGGTATCATATAGGTCATTCCAAACAGTAACGCAAGGAGCCAACCACTGACCAGTTTTTCTAAAACTTCCCTTAGTGTAGACAAGCGACATAAATTTAGGTTCCTGTAAAGTCAGATAGGTAATCTTAAAGATGATGTGAGTTAGAGGCTAATTATGGAAACAGGAGAATTAAGCAAGTTTTGTGCCCTGTCCAGAAGATGGAAGCGAACATTCAGTTCCAGCTATAGTTGCCTCAGTGAAATGCAAGCACAGGGATCCCAGATTTTCCAATTAAACAAGAGAAGTCAGCAATCTGGATTTAAAGTAATTTATTAAATAATGCAGGTAGTTGGCTGCCTGTATCAATGGCTAGAATGACTTACTCTACACCTCATTGTAGAGAGCAACTAGTATAAAGTGGCAATGCATCCATGCGTTAAGCTTTCCAATTTCTAATTTCCAGCGAGGAATCTGAAATTTTAATTTAAATATTTTTTAAAATTTATTCCCAAATAATTGGAATATTTTTTGGAAGTATCTGTGGGCCTTGTATTAATCTGTTATGGCTACCATAGCATTACCACACACTGGATGGCTTCAATAACAGAAATTTATTTTTTCACAGTTCTGGAGGCTGGAGGTTTAAGATCAAGATACCAGCAGAGTTGGTTTCTTTGTCTCTTCCTGCTTGCAGATAGGCACTTACTCACTGTGTCCTCTTGTGGCCTTTCCTCTGTGTGGGTGGGGAGAGAGAGAGAGAAAGAGCTCTGGTATCTCTTCTTCTCATAAGAACACCAGTTCTATTGGATTAGGGCCCACTCTTAGTACCTCATTTGACTTTAATTACCTCCTTAAAGGTCCTGTCTCTAAATATGGTCAAACTAGAGATTAGGGCCTCAACATGTGATTTTGGGGGAAATACACATCTGTCCATATGGGCCTCTAGCTTGCAAAATCAAATTTCCCCAGATTCCCTGGGCCATAAATACCAGTGGTCTGGTACAGGATTCTCGAATATTGACATGCATCAGAATAAAAAAAAAAAAAAAAAACTAGAGATTTTGTTAAAGCAGATTCTTGAGCTGTACCCCCAAGGTCAGCAGGTCAAAGGTGACTTTGATCAATGTGATCCCATTCTCTTTCTGGTTCCTGGGAATTCTTCATTCTCTTTGAATGTCTCTATTGCCCATCACATACTCCTAAGCTATTAAGAATTTAATAGGATAAGTTCCATAAGCCCAATAAGAATAAATTCCATAATCCCATTATGGAACACACAGTTTTTAAGAGAAAAAATAATTATGAAAAGCATTTCTTCTTCAGAAGTTGAGCAAAATAGCTTCAGGTTCTAGCAAAAGTTCAATATGTTAACTTCATAGTGAGGTAAAAAATTCAACTCATCATTTTTAAAAAGAAAGATGTATAAGGAAAGATAAATAATCTGCTATTTATGGAAGGTATTAATCTTACGGTTATTAGCATGTATTATGTATCTATGTCCTGTGGATACTAAAATGGATGTGGAGAAAATTCTGGAGAAGCTGCAAACCAGAGTAATTGATTTTGGACATTGCAATAGGTTCTGTCATAAAAGGTTAAAAAAAAAAATGATGTTCTTTGTTTTCCACAAACATGCATTATTTGTCTCATGTTGTGCTAGGTTTAAAAGAAATAGGCACATAAGCCTGTAATCTATTAATTTCTGAATTTTTTTTCCCCTGTCTCTAAACCTGATGAATGAATTTCATTCATAGGTATATTTCAGATTATTTACAGTGATTTTTGTGCTAATTTTTACTCTACTCATAAATTTAAACTGATTATTCCAGAGTAACGTATTTGTGGGATGATTTTACACCTGATTCAACCATTTACAAACTTCTGAACTTTATTATTAATAACACAAGGTATTAAATCTTGTCTGAGAACTATTGAACTAGAAATCTAAGGATTTCTTTATTTTTTTTTTTCCTACTTTGTTTAGGGATTATTGAAAGGATGGTGAGCAGTTGTTAATCATATTCTTTTGAGAATGGCTAAGATAGATGTCGATTTTGCTGGAACTTAGGAAATAACAGTTTTAATAGTTAGGAGGGTAATAATTAGAGACAACTGTAGACGGGTTAACATCTATCCGGAATGCTCAAAAGTCAGGAACTAAACCCTAATGGTCTCTTCTACTTTATTATTTCTTGCTTTCTTTTGTCTTTATAATGTATTCCCCAAATCTTGTTCTAAATTTATACCTACATTTTTATTCCCTTTGAACAAATAACTCTGATTTTGAAAAAATATTTATGTATGTATATCATCTTCTCCCTTTGTTTTTCATGTCAGTCCATGTACAGAGGATCACCGGTTAGTACAAATTTTAGAATTTTTAACTCCTGACTTTTATAGGTAAAAGAGAACATAAGTTTCATGCTATTTGGTAACAAACTTCAAAGTAAGTGCATTTTTTTAAACTACTCATCACAGTTTCTTTTAAGTTCCAGTCAACTTCTAAATGTAAAAAAATAACCTTTTTATTTTCCCTGTGTGGTGTTTTGTTGGTAATTTCCTGCATGATGTCATATTTTTTCAACTTAAAACAATTTTTTGAAATTCATTCTATGGATGTTTTTATTGTGTGCACCTAATGAATGCTCCTGAAATTTCCACTGAAACCATGTACTTGTTTGTTTTGATGGCTCACCCAACTTACCCTTGTGTATCACTATAGAGGCATGACCAAATTGTCCAACTGATGTCTAATAAAGTGCTAGTAATTGCATAATTAGATGGCCTATAATCTTCTAGTACATTACTAGTACAGTTTTTCTTTTTAAACAGATTAAATTAGTCAACATTAACTCCACTGATATAGCTGACGGCCGACCATCAATAGTTCTCGGATTGATGTGGACCATTATTCTATATTTCCAGGTATTGTACTATATAGCTCCCTTTTCAGTTGATGTAATGTCATGGATGGAGGTAGTAGTGGAAATTTTAGTAGTACTCTCATTTGCCCTACCTTTGGGGTTGATTCTCAAGTGAGCAGAAACTTGACTTAACTATGTACATTGTTTTTTGTTAGCAGAAAAATTTCCTTTTCTTCCCTGCAAAGATGTTATATAGGGAACTCTGCCAGAGAACTGTGACATCGATACTTAATCTGAAAAGTGAGCAGGGCACAATGGAAATAAAATATTGTTGTAGAAAGAGTTGAGGAAATTTTTGTTGTTGTTGTCTAGAAGGGACCAGTTTTATGTTCCTATTAGAATTACGGGGAGCTTGAGCAAATTCTCTCCACTTTCTTTTCCTTCCTTTTCCCAACCAACTTATCTTACCAACTCCTTTTTTAGAATTTTTTAAAAAGTTTCATCTTTACAGTCATATCTAATCCTTCATTGTGTTTACCCTTATTTTTGTGTGTGTATATATATTTTTTTTTCTTTCTTTAAAATTTTGGGAAGTAGTTTCTTCTAAGAGACCAAAATGCACCCAGAATCAAGTGGGTGGCTCTGTTCTATTCACCAGTCTAGTATATATATTTTTTAACTTCTTTTTACCCCCTCTCTTCTCCCCACAATTTGGGGTCTTTTCTGATTTGGTTAATGCACATTTTTCTGGGGTCTTTGCCATCCTTTTAGTATGTTATTCTCTTGTTCATATATTCTTATAAATATAATGACAAGGGGTAAAAATACACCACACACACACACACACAAAAAAGAACAAGAGGCAGTACCAAAGGCTAGGGACCTAATCAATATGGATATTGGTTATATATCAAATCTAGAGTTCAGAATGATGATTCTCAAGGTGCTAGCTGGGCTCAAAAAAGGCATGGGAGATATTAGAGAAACACTGGAGAAATAAAAGCCCTTCTGGAGGAATAAAGGAACTAAAATTTAAGCTGAAATCAAAAAAGCTATTAATGAGGTGTAATAAATAACAGAGGCTCTTGCTGCTAGGATAAATGTGGCAGAAGAGAGAATTAATAATATAGAGGACCAAAGGACAGAGAATAAAGAAGCTGAGCAAAAGAGACACAAACAACTACTGGGCAATGAGGGGAGAATTCGAGAGATAAGTGATACCATAAGATGAAACAATATTAGAATAATTGGGATTCCAGAAGAAAAAGAAAGAGGGGAGTGGAAGGTATATTGGAGCAAATTATTGTAGAGAATTTCCCTAGTATGGCAAAGGGAACAAATATCAAAATCAAGGAGGTGCAGAGAATCCCCCTCAAAATCAATAAGAATAGGTCCACACCCCATCATCTAATAGTAAAACTTACAAGTCTTAGGAACAAAGAGAAAATCCTGAAAGCAGCCCAGGAAATGAAGTCTATAACATACAGTGGTAAAAATACTAGGTTGATGACAGATTTATTCACAGAGACCTGGCTGGCCAGAAAAAAACTGGCATGATATATTCAGAGCACTAAATGAGAAAGACATACAGCCAAGAATACTATATCCTGCTAGGCTATCATTGAAAATAGAAGGAGAGATAAAAAGCTTCCAGGACAAACAAAAACAAAAAAATTTTTAAAACACCAAACCAACCCTACAGAAAATATTGAAAGGGGTCCTCTAAGCAAAGAGAGAGCCTAAAAGTAGTAGACCAGAAAGGAACAGAGACAATACACAGTTAACAGTCACCTTACAGGCAATGCAATGGCACTAAATTCATATCTCTCAATAGTTACCCTGAGTGTAAATAGGCTAAATGCCCCAATCAAAAGACACAGTGTCTCAGAATGGATAAAAAACAAAACCCATCAATATGCTGTCTACTAGAAGCTCATTTTAGACCCAAAGGCACCTCTGGATTTAAAGTGAAGGGGTGGAAAACAATTTACCATGTTAATGGACATCAAAAGAAAGCTGGGGTGTCAATCCTTATATCAGATCAATTAGATTTTAAGCCAAAGACTATAATAAGAGATGAGGAAGGACACTATATCATACTCAAAGGGTCTGTCCAACAAGAAGAACTAACAATTTTAAATATCTATGTCCCTAACATGGGAGAAGCAAACTATATAAACCAATTAATAACAACATCAAAGAAACAAATCAACCATAATACAATAATAGTAGGGGACTTTAACACCCCTCACTGAAATGGACAGATTATCCAAGAAAAGATTAACAAGGAAATCAAGGCCTTAAGTGACACACTGGACCCGATGTACATCACAGATATATTCAGAACATTCCATCCCAAAGCAACAAAATACACATTCTTCTCTATTGCACATGGAACATCCTCCAGAATAGATCACATCTGGGTCACAAATCAGGTCTCAACCAGTACCAAAAAATTGGTATCATTCCCTGCATATTTTCAGACCACAACGCTCTGAAGTTAGAACTCAATCACAAGAGGAAATTTGGAAAGAACCCAAATACATGGAAACCAAACAGCATCCTTCTAAACAATGAATGGGTCAACCTGGAAATTAAAGAAAAATTGAAAAAAAATCATGGAAACAAATGATAATGGAAACACAATGGTTCTAAATCTGGGGGACACAGCAAAGGCAATCCTGAGAAGAAAATATATAGTGATACAAGCCTTTCTCAAGAAACAAGAAGGGTCTCAAATACACAGCCCAACTCTACACCTAAAGGAGCTGGAGAAAGAACAGCAAAAAGAGCCTAAGCCCAGCAGGAGAGGAGAAATAATAAAGATCAGAGCAGAAATCAATGAAATTGAAACCAAAAAATGAGTAGAACAAATCAATGAAACTAGGAGCTAGTTCTTTGAAAGAATTAATAAAATTGATAATCCCCTGGCCAGACTTATCAAAAATAAAAGAGAAAGGACCCATATAAATAAAATTATGAATGAAAAAGGAGAGACCACAACCAATACCAAACAAATACAAACAATTATAAGAACATATTATAAGTAACTATACACCAGCAAATTTGACAATCTGAAAGAAATGGATGAATTCCTAGAGATGTATAAACTACCAAAACTGAACCAGGAAGAAATAGAAAACCTGAACAGACCCATAATCAGTAAGGAGATTGAAGCAGTCATCAGAAATCTCCCAACAAATAAGAGCCCAAGGCCAGACGGCTTCCCGGGGGCATTCTACCAAACATTTAAAGAAGAATCAATACCTATTCTCCTGAAACTGTTCCAAAAAATAGAAATGGAAGGAAAACTTCCAAACTCATTTTATGAGACCAGCTTTACCTTGATCCCAAAACCAAAGACCCCATCAAAAAAGAGAATTACAGACAAATATCTTTGATGAACACAGATGAGAAAATTCTCACCAAAATACTAGCCAACAGGATCCAACAGTACATTAAAAGGATTATTCACCACAACCAAGTGGGATTTATTCCTGGGCTGCAGGGTTGGCTCAACATCCACAAATCAATCAATGTGATACAATACATTAATAAAAGAAAGAACAAGAACCATATGATACTCTCAACAGTTGCTGAAAAAGCATTTCACAAAGTACAGCATCCTTTCTTAATCAAAACTCTTCCTAGTGTGGGGATGGAGGGTACATACCTCAATATCATCAAAACCATCTATGAAAAACCCACAGAGAATATAATTCTCAATGGAGAAAAACCGAGAGCTTTTCCACTAAGGTCAGGAACACAGCAGGGGTGTCCGTTATCACCACTATTATTCAATATAGTACTAGAAGTCTTAGCCTCAGCAATCAGACAGCATAAAGAAATTAAAGGCATCCAAATCGGCAAAGAAAAAGTCAAACTATCACTCTTTGCAGATGATATGATATGTTATGTGGAAAACCCAAAAGACTCCACTCCAAATCTGCCAGAACTTGTACCGGAATTCAGTAAAGTGTCAGGATATAAAATCAATGCACAGAAATCAGTTGCATTTCTGTACACCAACAGCAAGACAGAAGAAAGAGAAATTAAGGAATCAGTTCCATTTACAATTGCACCTAAAACCATAAGATAACTAGGAATAAACCTAACCAAAGAGGCAAAGATTCTGTACTCAGAAAACTATAAAGTACGCGTGAAAGAAATTGAGAAAGACACACAGAAATGGAAAAATGTTTCATGCTCATGGATTGGAAGAACAAATATTGTGAAAATATCTATGCTACCTAAAGCCATCTACACGTTTAATGCAATCCCTATCAAAATCCCATCCATTTTTTTTCAAAGAAATGGAACAAATAATTCTAAAATTTATATGGAAGCAGAAAAGACCTTGAATAGCCAGAGGAATGTTGAAAAAGAAAGCCAAAGTTGATGGCATCACAATTCCAGACTTCAAGTTCTATTACAAAGCTGTCATCATCAAGACAGTATGGTTCTAGCACAAGAACAGACGCATAGATCAATGGAACAGAATAGAGAGCCCAGAAATAGACCTATGGTCAACTAATCTTCCACAAAGCAGGAAAGAATGCCCAATGGAAAAAAAGACAGTCTCTTCAACAAATGGTGTTGGGAAAATTGGACAGCCACATGCAGAAAAAGGAAATTGGACCATTTCCTTATACCACACACGAAAATAGACTCAAAATGGATGAAGGACCTCAATGTGCGAAAGGAATCCATCAAAATCCTTGAGGAGAACACAGACAGCAACCTCTTCGACCTCAGCCGCAGCAACTTCTTCCTAGAAACATCGCCAAAGGCAAGGGAAGCAAGGGCCAAAATGAACTATTGGGACTTCATCAAGATCAAAAGCTTTTGCATAGCAAAGGAAACAGTCAACAAAACCAAAAGACAACTGACCGAATGGGAGTAGATATTTGCAAATGACATATCAGATTAAGGGCTAGTATCCAAAATATATAAAGAACTTATCAAACTGAACACCCAAGGAACAAATAACCCAATCAAGAAATAGGCAGAGGACATGAACAAACATTTCTGCAAAGAAGACATCCAGATGGCCAACAGACACATGAAAAAGTGCTCCATATCACTCAGCCTCAGGGTAATACAAATCAAAATCACAATGAGATACCACCTCGCACCAGTCAGAATGGCTAAAATTAACAAGTCAGGAAAGGACCGATGCTGGCGAGGATACGAAAGGGGAACCCTCATACATTGTTGGTGGGAATGCAAGCTGGTGCAGCTACTCTGGGAAACAGCATGGAGGTTCCTTAAAAAGTTGAAAATAGAGCTAGTCTATGACCCAGCAATTGCACTACTGGGTATTTACCCTAAAGATACAAACGTAGTGATCTCAAGAGGCACGTGCACCCGAGTGTTTATAGCAGCAGTGTCCACAGCTGCCAAACTATGGGAAGAACCTAGATGTCCATCAACAGATGAATGGATAAAAAGAGGTGGTACAGATATACAATGGAATACTATGCAGCCATCAAAAGAATGAAATCTTGCCATTTGCAACAACATGGATGGAACTAGAGAGTATTATGCTGAGCGAAATAAGTCAGTCAGAGAAAGGTAATTATCATATGATTTCCCAGATATGAAGAATTTAAAAGGCAACGTGGGGAATTTTGGGGGTAGGGAAGGAAAAAATGAGACAAGATGGGATCGGGAGGGAGACAAACCGTAAGAGACTCTTAATCTCACAAAACAAACTAAGGGTTGCTGGGTGAGGGCAGTAGGGAGAGGGTGGTTGGGTTTTGGACATTGTGGAAGGTTTGTGCTATGGTGAGTGCTGTGAAGTGTGTAGACCTGGCGATTCATAGACCTGTACCTCTGGGGCTAATAATACATTATATGCTTATAAAAAATAAAAAAAATTAAAAAGAATTAAGGGGAGAAATGAACTTGCCATTCCATCTAGAGTAATTGTTCTAGTCATTCGGTTGTTTATTTATTTATTTATTTATTTATTTATTTGAGGATTTTATATATTTATTTGAGAGAGAGGACAAATAGGGGTAAAGGGCAGAGAGAGAGGGAGAAGCAGACTCCCCACTGTGCAGGGAGCCTGACACCTGGTTGGATCCTAGGACCCTAAGGCAGAGAGTTAGGTTTTTATTATTGTTGTTGTTGTTGTTGTTTTTAAGACTTTATTTTTTAGAGTAATTTTAGTTCACAGCAAAACTAAACAAAAAGTCCAAAGATTTCCCATATACCCTATGTTGGCTCCTCCCACGACCAACTCCTCCACTGGAGTGATACATTTGTTACAAGTAATGAACCTCTATTGAGACACCATTATCATTCAGAGTCAGTAGTTTTCATTAAGGTTCCCTTTTGGTGTTGTATGCTCTGTAAGTTTGGATAACCATTATGTTTTATTTTATTCATTCATTCATGTGTTTATTAAGTGTTTATTGCTGTGTACAAGGTAGTTTTAGATGCAGTGGGAAGTTGGAAGAAGAGTACAATGTCAATCACGTCCTTAAGAACTTACCTTGTCAATGGTGTTAAGGGTGTGAATTTAAATTACTTTTAGTTGGAACAGTGACATCCAAGGAAAGAAGAACAAGATAATTCTTATGTTTTTGTCACCTGTTAACTCACGAACAGATTGAGGAGTTGACCAGCAACCTGCCACAGCTGCAGTCTTTGTCTGGAAGCACATCCTCTGTGGACAGCACGGTTAGTGCTGAGACCGCCAGCCCCCCAAGTAAACGGAAAGTGGCCACCAAGATCCAAGGAAATGCCAAGAGGGCTCTATTAAAGTGGGTTCAGTACACAGTAGCCAAGTAAGTACCAAGAATTTGTTTAAATCTGAAACCTTGAATAATTTGAGTTACCAATTTATTACTGAGTGCACCTGCCAATGTTGCAAAATTTGAACAGACATTTGAATGAACAGCGTTGCTTCAGCTGTTCTGTTCTTTCCTTGAATTAAAATATAAACAGAAATCATCACTAATACTCTTAGAAAATGCTGTAATCGACCTACTTCCTTCATTATTCATTGATTGGGCCCAATTAAGTTTTTTTAAACACACACTTGGATTGGTAATCTGAGGAGTAATTATGTTTAGGTCATTGTTTGGACTTCCTGCTTTTATTAAATAATATTTACACAAAAGATTTGAGGTTTTAATGTGATTATCTCTTCATAATACTATTGAGTTCTATTTAATAATAATGTGAACTAAGGCGCACTTCTGAAATAATTCTATTTGTTTTTGTTTCCCAAAACTTTCTAGAAATTTTATTTTAAAATTCTTTTTCCTTGGGTCTCCTCTTTTATTGGGAATATAGATTCCTTTGTCAACTTCAGTTTTATATATTGTGGATTTGATTTGGGGCATATTAAATTTATGTGTGTGTACATTCATGTGATAATCTAGATAGAAAATTACTACTCTCAGTGAGTATCTTTTCATAGCAATTTCAATAGCATTTTCAGTTGAGCATACCATTGTTTTGTGGTCAGATGTGGTCAGTGATAAGATCTCTTCACAAAGAAGTTGTGCTTTTGTGTGACTTCCAGGATGACATGTCAAGTTAACTCACTTTCTGTTTTGCTTTTGCATGCCTAAAGCTAATCTGAATTCCCTACTTCTGGAACATAGTTTTAAACAAGTACTTATCATTATAAAATATTGAAGCACTAAATGTAGGGAGTTCTATTTTTAAAGTGTTTGAAGAGCAAAAATAAAGAGAGAAAAACTAAACATAGAGAAGTTGTAATTAGTGTTACTATTTTACATCATTTTGTTTAACTTTTAAAGTGTGTTGGTGGTTTTCTAATTTGGGATATATTTTTATGATTAAACTTGTATTCAGAAATATTTCTGAAAGCAAAGCTTTGTGCCTTTTTAGAATCTGTAGTGGAAATGAAATGTTAAAAGCCTGACCACATTGCTGGTACACTGCATTCCATCCACAGTGGCAAGTACTAATCTCTTTTGCAGCTTAATTGGGCAGAAAGAAGAAATGTGCTAGGTAGGAAGAGACAGGTGACCATATGCTGCAACATTTGTCATCATGTTATTCAATACAATTTTGTAATAATATCAATGGATACTCTCTTTCCCATTGCACCACAAAGCATAAATTGGTTTCCACTTAATATTATAGTAGCTTAAAATAAACTCAAATTTAATGCTGTTGGAGTTTTTTGCATTGGGTTTGATTTACATATGGTGTGTTAGCTTTCAAAGATGTGCGGGGCTCTAATGGTAACTAAAACTCATTCCTGCAACTTGTATATTTGTAACATCAGGGGAAGTTGTATTTTGCTTATCTGTATAAATGTCCAGATTTATGGATCTAAAGCTTTTCCATCATCAGCTTATGAGTGAGATCCATTTATTTTATAGCTGCATCAAGTGAGGAGATTTGGGGAGCTGACTCTCTAAAATAAAAATTCTGTGATGAGCATGTGATTCCATTATACCTGCCAAATTGTTGATAATTTTTCTAAAACCTGTTTTTTTAAAAAAATACTATCCCACTGTGTACTCTTCAAGCAACTTTTTACCTGATACGGATAATAGTCTTCAGAATCCGTACTCATTTCAGTTTATGACTTTTTTTTTTAATTTTTTATTTTTTATAAACATATATTTTTATCTCCAGGGGTACAGGTCTGTGAATCGCCAGGTTTACACACTTCACAGCACTCACCAAAGCACATACCCTCCCCAATGTCCATAATCCCACCCCCTTCTCCCAAACCCCCTCCCCCCAGCAACCCTCAGTTTGTTTTGTGAGATTAAGAGTCACTTATGGTTTGTCTCCCTCCCAATCCCATCTTGTTTCATTTATTCTTCTCGTACCCACTTAAGCCCCCATGTTGCATCACCACTTCCTCATATCAGGGAGATCATATGATAGTTGTCTTTCTCTGCTTGACTTATTTCGCTAAGCTTGCCATTTGCGACAACATGAATGGAACTAGAGCGTATCATGACATGTTTTTAAAATTATAATCTGTGAGAATCTGTGGTCTGAATATTCATCAGCCTCACAATCCTGACCATGACAAGAAAGGACAAAAACATCCAGTAAACTCCAAACATGTTGTCAGAATGTATTCACTGTTTTCATGTAAAATTTCAAATTATGTGAGAAATAAATAAGACCTGTCTCAATAATGCGACATAATAAAGCTTTCTCTGTTTTTTTAAACCAGTTTTCTATCCTATCACTATTACTCTCAGACATGAAAGCAGTAAATTGTAGCATATCTGATATTTGCTTACTTTATTTTGAGATGTCTAGGAAGAATAATTGTATTTTAAGACAAAAATTAATAAGATAACAAGACAAATGAAAACATGTATATCCAGGTCCATTCAAAATAACTTGAGGTAAATATGTATTAGAGATCACATCTGCCTGTAAACCTGGTATACTTCATCACTTCTTTAAGTGATGTGTCCAAGTTTCTTTAAGTTATTATATTGTGGGGTGCCTGGGTGGCTCAGTGGGTTAAGCCGCTGCCTTCGGCTCAGGTCATGAGCTCAGGGTCCTGGGATCGAGTTCTGCATCGGACTCTCTGCTCAGCGGGGAGCCTGCTTCCTCCTCTCTCTCTGCCTGCCTCTCTGCCTACTTGTGATCTCTCTCTGTCAAATAAATAAATAAAATCTTTAAAAATAAATAAATAAATAAAAATAAAACCCCTTAAAAAAAAAAGTTATTGTATTGTTTTTTTAAGTGACATATCCAAGTTTTCCTAGATTTTGTATCTCAGATTCTCAAATGAGGGGTTTGGACTAAAACTAAAACTTTTAAGGAATATCATCTATCGCTTTGATATAATATGAAACACAATAGGTGTGTATGTGTGTGTCTGTGTATGTTCAACAAATATAGAAAAAGATGTAACGAAACTTGAAAAATTATTCCAACATAGTAAAATTTGGGAAATATTTTATATATTTATTGTTGAAATTATTTGAAACAATAAACAAGTTGGGGAAAATCAGAAAATATCTAATACATGATGAATATTTGCTAGCTAATTGTTTGGCTGTTTACACACGCCTTATTGCATTAAAATTATTGCAATAATTTGAGATATCTGTGAAGATGAAAACATTTTCAAATGAGGAAACATGAGCAAAAGGAAAATGTAAGTGGAAAAATAAGATGAAGCCGGGGTAAATGTACGAAGCGAAGAGTTGACTGGAGCATGCTGAACTGTCCCATCCGGGTGGGTTTTGCCTGTGTGTCAGACACCGGCTGAAAATATTACTTGCAACTACCAGAGACAGAAACTCTCAAAGAACTAAGAGCAGGTAGAGGATTACTTTGTAATTACTGGCATTTTACAAAATTGTTTTGAAAATATGTATTTATGAAGGCAGTGATGAGATCCAGTGATGCTATTTTCAGCACAAGCCGTTTAATCCAAGCTGAACGTACATTGTTAGGAGAGGATTTAAATTGACTCTTAAGTTTGCAGAGATAAAATTTAAGGGCACTTACCAACTTTGTATATTAGTCAACGTATCAGACAAATATACCTTACGGTCCCTGGGAATCTTGAGAATATAGTAAAAAAGAGAGTTTGGTGATATTAAGTCTGCTTCATTTACAAAGAATGATAATGGGACTATTTTTTAAAAAGATTTTATTTATTTATTTGACAGAGATAGAGAGGGATCACAAGTAGGCAAAAGGCAGGCAAAGAGAGAGAGGGAAGCAGGCTCTCTGCTATGCAGAGAGCCTGATGTGGGGCTTGGTCCCAGGACCTGAGACCATGACCTGAGCCAAAGGCAGAGGCTTAACCCACTGAGCCACCCAGGTGCCCCCTATTTTTTTTTTTTTTAAAGGAAACTACGAAGATATTCATCCATTGAATGTCAGCTAATTCATCACCTTCAAAGGCTCTATACTTAACCAGGAGATACTGTTCAAAGACATTTTTGTAATCTCCTTTTTGGAGCTGCCTTTATATTTAGTTGATAAGTTACATGGGAAAAAAATAATTGTGAGCTTGTATCACTTTTATTTTCAACAACAAAGTATTACTATTACTATAGTAATACTATACTATTACTATTTGAATGAATTCTTAATTATAATAACTGGCTTTGAATTAATCACATCCACCACAAAAGTGCAGAGATTTGCCACCAAGGCACTTCCAAAATGCCTCTCAAGGCAATTCCAAAAACAGAGTTTAAAAAACAATTTGATCAGGAGGGTAAATGGAAACTTGTCTGAACTTACATGACGTGACATGTGGGTTCCGTGTGACTGCTTTAGAGATATGATCACATGCATTTGCACTTGTTCATTCTAAAGCATTTGATAAAATTCATCCATATAATCTTAGTAGTTAATACCTGTGCATGTAGAACACATTTTTTTTTTTATCATTGTCATTAGAAATGTGCTAGACACTTCTTCAGAAATACACGGTGATGAATTACTATCAGTTTTGATGTTTTTAGAATTTCTTTTTTTATTTTTCCAGATATGTTTTCTCTATATTAGTTTCCTTTAAAAATGTGCTTTTGGGGGTGCCTGGGTGGCTCAGTAGGTTAAACCTCTGCCTTCGGCTCAGGTCATGATCTCAGGGTCCTGGGATCGAGCACCACATGGGGCTCTCTGCTCAGCAGGGAGCCTGCTTCCTCCTCTCTCTCTGCCTCCTTCTCGGCCTGCTGTGATCTCTCTCTCTGTGTCAAATAAATAAAATCTTTTTTAAAAAATGTGCTTTTACATTGAATATCTCAATGACTGAAAAGTCTGATATAGAAAACTCAAGTATGGAACCAAAATTTCTCCTGCTCTCTTGTTACCCTCTAGAACTTTTGTTTTGCCTAATTTTTTTCAAGCAGCTACCTACTGTGACTAACTGCCCTTCAGTCATTCCTGAGGATTAGATTTTGCATTAGTCCTTGAGGACAGTGCATATTATCTCTTCAGAATGTAACATTATTGTAATTTTTTATCACACTAAGGCAGACAGGAATCGAAGTAAAAGATTTTGGGCGGAGCTGGAGGAGTGGGCTTGCCTTTCATTCCATCATCCACGCCATTCGACCAGAATTAGTGGACTTGGAGCGAGTGAAAGGGAGACCTAACCGGGAAAACCTGGCGGAGGCTTTCACTATTGCTGAAACAGAACTAGGAATCCCGAGACTGCTGGATCCTGAAGGTAAGAAGAGTCGTTGCTGGTTCTTGCACACACATGTCAAAGCAGTAGTTTTCTATGTCTTAAAGGCAGAAATCACAGATGATTTCCAAGACCTTATCAGACCTTATCCAGAAAACTGTAGGAAAGCAGGAAGAAATAGTACCTTCCTGCACTGATTTTCTTTTGGAAAAAATATTTACTACTAGATATGGGAGCGAAATATAGTTCTGTTGCCCCAAACAGCATTTTGGCATTGGTGGTGTCAGCCAGGTGAAGTGTGGTAACTCCATAGAGTAAGGGCGGAATGAAAGCTTTAGAAGTGTGCATGTTAGCGTGAGGAGGGATGTTCAGGGTGACAGAATCACTCTCTTTACATAACAAAGAATCTAGAAGAAGCAAGAGGTTATTAATAATCTAAGATCGTATCTTTAAAATGTCAGTCATGGGGCGCCTGGGTTGCTCAGTGGGTTAAGCTTCTGCCTTCGGCTCAGGTCATGATCTCAGGGTCCTGGGATCGAGCCCCGAGTCAGGCTCTCTGCTCAGCAGGGAACCTGCTTCCCCCTCTCTCTCTGCCTCTCTGCCTACTTGTGGTCTCTGTCTGTCAAATAAATAAATAAAATCTTAAAATAAAATAAAATAAAATAAAATGTCAGTCATTAGGAACTTAGAAATGTTGACCACCATCCAGTATCCCGGTGTCAGTTGGGAAAACCATACAAATGGTCGAATTCTCTTTTTCATTAGAACTGTCTGGCAACTTTTTGGTAAGATTGTGAATTTTAAGATGTTGTGGAGGGGTGCCTGGGTGACTCAGTGGGTTAAATCCTCTGCCCTCAGCTCAGGTCATGATCCCAGGGCCCTGGGATCAAGCCCCACATTGGGCTCTCTGTTCAGCAGGGAGCCTGCTTCCTCCTCTCTCTCTCTCTCTCTGCCTGCCTCTCTGCCTACTTGTGATCTCTGTCTGTCAAATAAATAAAATCTTAAAAAAAAAAATCTTTAAGACGTTATGGAAAAGGATTAAGCTCTTCCAAGCCTGCAAAAGACAATTTTGATGCCTTTAATAAACTTTAGTAAACTGAATAAATTGTTATATTGAAATAAAAGGATTAAAAGTGAATTTTCCAGGGGCATCTGGGTGGCTCAGTTAGTTAAACATCCAACACTTGATTTTGGCTGAGATCTGATCTCAGGGTCCTGGGATTGAACCCTGCTTCTCACTCTGCTCTCAGCAGGGAGTCTGCTTCTTTCCCTCTCCCTCTCTCACCCTCTACCCCTCCACTGCCTGCTCTCTCTCTTCCTCTCTCTCTCTCTCAAATAAATAAATCATTTTTTAAAAGTGAATTATCCAAATGTCACAAACAACTTATTTGGGTTGACGGTTATGGATATTTCTGTTAATGGATGTGCAGGAGTAAATACAGAGGTGCTTGGGTGGCTCAGTTAGTTAAGCGTCTAACTCTTGATTTCAGCTTAGGTCATGATCTCAGGGTCATGAGATCAAGCCCCAGATCAGGCTCCATGCGTGTGTGGAACCTGATTAAGATTTTCTCTCTCTCTCTTTCCCTCTACCCCTCCCCTCCAATTTAAAAAAAAAAAAAAAAGCAAAGTAAATACAATGAAAACAGGTTCTTTTCAAAGATGAGATTTCACAGTGAGCATGCCTGACTCTAAAAGAGTGCCTAAGTGGAGACAATTGTACCTCCAGGAGTAGGATATAAATACCTACAAACCCCTGGTTGACTTCCCCTGAGATGAAAGCAGCGTGGAGATCCCTTGCCACTTCAGGATCCTGCTGGGGACTCCCCAGATTGACTAGGATAGCCAAGGTCTTTCCAGCTTGTTTCTGTGGACACACACACACACACACACACACACACACACACACACATCAATAGTGTTTAGCTCAAGGGGAAAGCCATATGCACAACCCAGCCCTCAATGTTTTTGAGTAGGACGACAGGAGGGTATAAATGATTCTTTCATATCCACTGGACTAATGAAGCTTAATGTTCCCTTTGATGATAGAACTGAGGTTGCCCAGATACAAGCCTAGCCCAGATATAAGGTGATCTTTTGTTTCCTCATACGAAGTCCCCCCCCCAAAAAAGTTATTGATCTTAAGCTTTTTTAATTAAAAAAATTAAACATAAAAAATTAATTAATTAATTTTATTTTTTTTAATTTTTAAAAAGATTTTTATTTATTTCTTTGTCAGAGAGAGAGAGAGAGCACACAAGCACACAAGCAGGCAGAGGCAGAGAGACAAACAGGCTCCCCGCTGAGCAGAGAGCCTGATGTAGGACTTGATCCCAGGACCCTGAGATCATGACCTGAGCTGAAGGCAGTGGCTTAACCAACTGAGCCACCCAGGCAGTCATCCCAAATTAATTAATTTTAAAAAGGTTATTTAGCTAACCATGATGTATAAACATTGAGGAATATGGATTAAATAGATCTATATCTATTACAACAATTAGTTTATGATTTAGTGACGCATATGTTTAAATGCTGAATTACTGTATTAAATCATGTGTTACGTGTTTTTTTCCCACATTCATATCTCGTGAAAGTTTTACTTGTTCTTCACATCTTCCACGTCCTGATCTTGTCATTTCTACAGCCACCTCTGAGACATCCATCCAGTGCTTTCAGAATGCATGACCATGGCTTCCTTTGAAGTCTTTTGAGCCGTAGCACTTTTTCAATCCTGCCTTGATAGTCCATAGAAATTGTGTCTCAAATCACAAGGCACATTTCAAAATATTAGAGTAGTTTATATTTTGGTTTCCATGGCTTTTGTTTGTTTTGTCAGATATTTGTAAACTCCAAATGTAGTCACAATTTCATGGCCTTTAAAAGGGATAATTAAAAGGTGATTTAAAACATTCAGCACTTTATATGTTGCAGTCTTAGCCCCTCTCATTCTGTAATGATGAGTAAACCTCTAATTAAAAATATCTTTTCAGGCTCTGTGTTTTCCCTCAGAGTACTTCACTGTTCAAACTGTAGTAATTTAGAGAATCATGCACAAGGGAGAGGTTATCCAAAGAACTGAGCATAAGGCATCTCCCTCTTTTCTAAAATAAAACTTGTGGAGGCAAGAGGGAGCTTATCTATATTTGTCCAGATACAGTATACAGGCTTTATGGGCATGGCATTTGTTGCCACACCTGTTAACATTTTTTTTAACTACCTGATCACCCCAGTTCTGAAATTTACAAAGTATTTGTATTTTATTAATGACGCAGAATATCTGAATTACCATATCGTGTCTCAGATTTCTGGTGAATTATCGTTGAGATTACTTAAATGAAACATGTATTACTTTCCCAAAAGTTAGTAATTAAAATGTGTCATCTATCTACATCATAGCATTCCTATCACGTATCAGCCAAACTAAATGGGCTTGCCTTCCCTCACCATCTCAAAATATTAATTTTCTTTTTCTTTTGCATTGGTATACTAGCTAGATTCCAAAGTCTGTGTGATTAAAATATAAAGAAGGCTGATTAACCTGTTCATATTTGGTTTTCGTTGTTCCAGATGTTGATGTGGATAAACCAGATGAGAAGTCTATTATGACATATGTAGCCCAGTTTCTGAAACATTACCCTGACATCCACAATACTGGCACTGATGGGCAAGAGACTGATGTAAGTATTTTTTTCTTCAAGGACTGATAGCACACTCAGTGATAGTGACATAGATGTTTAAGCATGGTGCTTTCTAAAAATTAAGTTTGAATGCATTATTTTATTTTATTTATTTTATTTTATTTTATTTTGGAATGTATTTCAAAAAGTAAGGAAGAGGTATCACCAACGTGAGAGGAGATTATAGGGAAAGATTTTTCTGATGTATATGTTGGATATGTGAGAGAAAGCATTATTAATGATAAATGCTGGACATATAACACTGATGAATTAAAAGTGAGAAAGGTAGACATGTTGGGAGATTCATTTAGTAATCTGAGGATTGAAGTAATTTTATATTCATCATGTCATTTGTGCCTGTAGAGCTTGAGACCCCATATCCTGTTCAATCTGAGAAAATCTGATTTTGACTTTCAGATTTATTATGTAAGTCAGTACTCACAACAGACATACAGAAGGAAGGCAGACGTGTAAAAGTCCTAATTATCCACTGTGATTAGATTTGTTTAGCCTCTCAATATTTTAAATAATGTATTTTTATACTAATCCAATGACTTATGTTCATTGTCATAAAAAAGAAAAAGTGAAAAAAAGGAAAAAGAAAATGATCTGTACTTAGATTTCTTCTAGAGAGACCCTATCCTAGAAAAAAATTAATATGTTGGTGTAAGCTTCCAACATTTTTCTATATGTATATAGAGATGTATAATATTTTAACAGAAATGGAATTATAGTACACATACAATTTCATCATTTTTTCTGTTAACATAAAAAATTCTTCTTATGCCATTCTCTCCAGGACATCATATGGTATACAATAATTTATTCAGTCTTACTTGTTGAAAATTTCTGAATTTTTGCCATTATAAAAAATGCCTCTAGGAACAATTTTATAATAAAACATTGTTTTAGTATTCTGTCTTAAAAGTGGAATCTCTAGGCTAAAGTGCATATAGATTTTTAATGCTTTTTGAATTTTTTTCAAATTTTCCTGTAGAAAGTTTGTCCCATTTTACAGTCTAGCTAGCACATCAGAATGCCTGTTTTCACAGATTTTAATAATGGATATTACCATTCTTCTAATTTTTAAGTATTATTATTTTTTTTTATTATAAGGAGGTGGATTTACTACTGAATTTAAAATTAATTATACGGCAAAATGACATCAGGGAAAGAAAGAAATGGAATTTTCAAGATATGTTAAAGAAAATAACTGACTTCACTGCTCAGGTCTCAACTAGAGTTTTTAAAGCAGTTTGAGATTATAATGAAGAGAAACACCGCCCCCCCCCCCACAAAACCCTGAAAAACTTCACTTGGCTTCCAAACAAGACTTAGAAACAGGTCTACGAAAGGAAAAAGCCAAGGGTTCATAACCCCAGATTTTCAAATAGGCAAAGGTATTGCACTAATAGAAATCTGTGACTTCACAGAAATTAAGCAAAACTGGTGTTTCCTAGTTTGCTTGGACGATGTTAATTTGGCACTATCAAGTGTTCTATCAAGAACCATGTTTATTTTTTTAAAACTCTCATTCAGGAAACCTGTTTTGTTCCTTGACAAGATTCAGGCGCAAATGTTGACCAGCCAAGTAACTTCTCCATAGTCAGCAGAGCAAATGTTTCTAAGAAGCATCACATGCAGACTTTCTATACACATCCTAGCATAGATTGATGCAGATACTTTGGTGTCATTTGGGGGCTTTCTGGGTTTTGAGAATATAATCCGGTGTGGATACTGCTGTGTGAATAAGAAACTCTATTAGAAAGCATTACCCCACACAACCTAGACAAAGTCAGCTTTCCATGTGATTTTCATATCCAAGTCCTTGTGTTTCCCAATCGGGTTTATTTCTGATCAAGTTTCTGCGTTTGTACTGTTTTAATTTCTCTGACATTAATCGTCTCCCCAGATGAGTAAACTCTGTGACTGGCAGTGTCTGAGAAACAAAATGAGGTGCTTTTATTAATGTCCATGAGCAAGAATCAAATGCCAAAACTCCTCAGGATTTGAAAGACACACATTCCTGGCATAAGCTTGTTAATATGCTTTACTAAAGAGGCTTTATTATGAAGAGATTAATTTCATTATCTAGAAAATAAATTCTGATTATCCCTTTAAAACATCCCCTCTATCCCTTCCTGAAAAAAGAGTACATATAATTTCTTCAGGGTTATTTCAAAAATTGATTTTAAGAAAGCACATTATAAGCTTTGCCCCTTTTTGTGTGGCATTTATAACATAGGGCATATGCATCTAAAAATGAATATTTTCAATAAGAAAAAAGGAATTTTATGTATTTTATATACTTTTCATTTGCTTAATGCAGCTAAATGGCCCTCTAATTTTATCTAGTGAAACTTTTTAAGATTGTATAGACTACACCCCTATGGGCTATTGATGCCATCATTTCATAATACTTAATATCTGTCTAATCAAGTCTTAGGGAAGAGTTCTTTTAATTCACTTTTTAAAAAGCTTGGCAACAACGTGTCTCCTAGGCTTCCATTTTTGATGACTTTGATTACTGTGTCCTCATTATGAGTATTTAAATTAGATATTTTATAGATAAATTTTTTAAATCTGATTTTCCTATTGGAAATAGACATTGCTATGCCTTTCTTACTCCAACTGATAAAACTGATCATTTTCCCTAAAGGTGTTCTAGCACTCAATCATAAATAAATAAAATAGGCCTATTAGTTGATCTCTCTGAGCTATTCAACTTTAAGTTATTTATTCACTCATTCCTTCTGCAACAAATACTGCCGACTGCGCTCAGCACTGCACTTTCTTGATTGGTATAGGGTAAGAGATGCATATTGGAGTATATTTAAGAGAAAAGAACCTCCTCTCTACATAGTTCACCATTTAAAATGGTTACTATTTCAATCTATAAATATATGTGAAATGTAAATATTGCCAAAAATTAAAACAAAACATCAAATGCTAGAGTATTACATTGCCTTATTGAATTTGCACATTTCGATGCTTTCAAAAGTTCCAAAAAGCTCTTAAAGTTACTATACCCGTAAAATTACCATCTATTTATTTATGGACAGTTGTCTCTCCATTGTTTTTTTTTTCTTGTTTCCTGTATAACTTTTGTCCCTGATTTATATTATTTTTCTATATATTATTTTTTCATATTGTTAGGAAATACTTCCAGGTTTTCCATGTTTTGCAAATTCTATCCAAATTTTTAAGGTAAGATTTAAATAATCTTGAATCAGTGACCTCTTTCAAGCATCCTATGTTGCATAGCTTATTAGCCATTCCTTTGCATGTATTTGTCCTTACCTACACATTTCTTTTAATGTATTAATTCTGTTATTTCCTTTTCCTTTCTAATGGAATAAATAACATACGTGTTATTGAATGTTAGTTATAGTCTAAGCCACTCCCATGGGCTAATCTTTAATTATAAGATAGCATCAATTAATTTCTTTTTAATAACACAATAGCACTAATAAAAGGAAAAATTTATAATAACTATGGTTTCTTTGTATGTGATAGTAGAAATAAAAAATAAAGCTAAAGATTTATTTTTATATGTTAAAATATTAAACAGGAAATAATTATTTGGAAAAAGGTAAGTATTCATCTAGCTTGTATTCTGAGTTTTATCTCCTGCTCAATATTTGGTCATATAGTTTATTTAGTAAAGTTCATGACATGTAGTAAGTGCTCAATATGCTTGTGAAATTCATGATTATGAGCTCTTTCCCTTTCCATGTGATCCTGTACTTTTTCCATCTCTCTTTATGTTCCATCTAGGCCTGAGGTTAATGATCTCTCAGCAGAGTAGACTTTATGCCAACATTGGAATAACAATTAAAAGTAATTTTATGTCAAATATTAAATTAATTTTTATTTCATGCTCCATGAATCATGAGTTGATGTACATATAAACCTGCTATAGAACATGTAAAGATGCCTGTGTGTATGTTTGCATGAAAAAGAGAGAAAGAGAAAAAGTCATGAGAATTTTGGCTATTTAGCTGCGTGGAGTTTAGGTGGTCTTCTGTAGGTGAATAGAACCCCAGGTCTTTGAATGCATATGAAAGTTAACAGTTGAAGAAGAACCACAGACTAAATGCTCTCTGGGAATCTAAATATTGTTTGTACAGTATCTCCTCTTAAAAGGAGAATGTTGAGTGTGTGAATAGCCATATGCTTCTTACTTTATTGCAGTTGGCCTGACACTGCCCCACCAGTGGAAAAGTCATTTACTAGATGAACTCTATTGAAGTTATTTTAAGAACATAATTCTTTCTCTCAGATGACTTTGTGAAATAATTTCAATTGGTGAGAAATGGGTCCCTGGAGGCTCATAGTGAGGTCCCATGCTCACGTTGATGGAGTTCCTCCCACTTAGTGGTCACATTAGCTTCTGATACTTTGGAGGTAAACCAAGAGCATTTAGTTCCTCTGAGTGCCTAAGAATGTGTCATATGTGCTTTTATGGGCATGATGGTCAACCAATGAACTTTTATCACATTTATCTGCTCATGCAGAGGAGCCATCTTAGAAAAAGCTAAAGCTTTGAAGTTTTGGGCTCCTGTTCCATTTCTTTCTCTACTTATCTATATTACCAGTCATTTATTCTACCATTATATAGTGAGGGAGACTGGGCAGGCAAAACTGAGAGAAGGCATGCATCATGACAGCCCTGTGGGCCAGTCTCTGTGCTTGGTGTGCGGCCCAGGTTATCATGAATTTCCTCCCAAACTGGGAAGCAGTGTGTGGTGTCTACTCAGATGACAGCACAACCATAGAGAGGATTAAAAAAAAAAAAAAAAAAAAAAAAAAAAAGATGTGTCAAAAGTCACAGAGTTGATACTTGTCAGAACCAGAATTTGGACCAGCTTTGCCCACCTCCATGGCCAGCACTCTATCTCCTCTGCCACTTAACCTGTCATCAGTCACCTCGTCTGTGTCACAGGGCTGTGACTGAGTGAGATGCTGTAGTTGGAAGCTATTTGTAAGTGCCAAGAACCATGTTAAATGTGTTTTTGATTACTTTCACATTCTTACCAGATAAGAAGTCTTTTGAAAGATTAAGGTATTTTCACTAAATCAACGCTAGAATGGCTTGTTATTATTTGTGGAAATAATGATATAAATCTCTGATGAGGTTTTGTTTTGTTTTGTTTTTGTTTTTGTTTTTTCATGTTTGAGATGTGTGTGGTAGCCTGGATGCATTCATTCAGGAAATATTTTGGCAAATATTCTTTAGGTGCTGTGTTACCAGCATCTGGTAGTACCATATTAAACAAAATAAATATTTTCTGTCATCATAGAGCTTAAAATACTGAATAGCATTTTAAAATAATACTAGTCCACAGTGTTATTCTGACTTTAATTCCTTGGGTTCAGTCAAAATTTTTCTCATCTGGAATGGTCCTCTGGTGGTACAAATGACCTTGGGTTGAGAAGCACCCTTGGCCTATGTTTTCATAGGCCATTGCTCTTTCTGAGTATTTTTGTATTTAGGACATTTTCTCTTGAGCACTTTTTCTTAATTAAATACTATTTCTTGAAAAGAAAATGGAGGTAGATCATTTCTGTATTTAGCAAGATGATTAAGTTATTTTTCTAGAATTAACTTTTGTCTCTTACTCTCCAAAAGAGGTGAGGGAGAGGAGAGAGAATATTTTTTTTCTTTTTTTTTTTATTTTTTATAAACATAGATTTTTATCCCCAGGGGTACAGATCTGTGAATCACCAGGTTTACACACTTCACAGCACTCACCAAAGCACATACCCTCCCCAATGTCCATAATCCCTCCCCCTTCTCCCAAACCCCCTCCCCCCAGCAACCCTCAGTTTGTTTTGTGAGATTGAGAGTCACTTATGGTTTGTCTCCCTCCCAATCCCATCTGAGAGAGAATATTTTTCAGAGACAGTTGGAAGTTATTAAATACTCAGTGCATTCTAGAATCAGCCAGGTATTAAGTAATTAAATCAGTACATAGTTACTAATGAAATTGTGATGTCTGCTGGTTTCTAGAGAGAAGACAGGCTAATTCTGAAGGAAGCAAAAGTTTGGATAGAACAGTTTGAAAGAGATTTGACAAGGGCACAGATGACGGAATCAAATTTGCAAGATAAATATCAGGTAATATATGAAAATGATTTCAATTTCTTGAATACCTTTTTATGAGTAATATTAATATATGTCATTTAATCCATGTCCAATCTTTCAAATGATATTAATGAGAAAAACCTTTAAGGAAATATTATGTGTTATCTTAAGTTTGCATGTAATTTAATAATTGTGTTTCTGTATAAATAGGTAGTTTTAAAAAATTTAAGACATTCTATTATCATATGATTGCCATCGTAGAGATAATTAGCACCTCTGTCACACCACTTAAGTATTTCTTTTTTGTGGTTGGGATAATTAAATTCTAGTCTTTTAGCAAGTTTGATGAATATAATACAATATTGTTATCTACATTCACTCTAGGCCTGACTTACTACTCGTTGCAAGTTTGTACACTTAAATAACATCTTTCCTATCTCCCCACCACCCTTGGTAATCACCATTTTCTTTCTTTTTATGAGTTTGTTTTTTTTCACATGTAAGTGATACCACAAATTATTGTCTTTCTTTGTCTACTTTATCTCACTCAGCATAATGTCCTCAAGGTCCATCTGTGTTGTTACAAAAAGCAGGATGTCCTTCTTTCTCATGGCATTTATCGATGGATTGATCTATCACATCTCCTATCATTCATCCATTAATAGGCACGCAGGCTCCTTCCATGGCTTGGCTATTGTGATTAGTGCTGCAGTATACAAGGGAGTGCAGGTGTCTCTTCAGTATCTTCTTTTCATTTCCTCTGGATATATCCTGAGAGGTAGAATTAGTAGTTTTAAATTGTGTGTGTCCATTCTGTACTTAGAGCTCTGAGGGTTTATGACTCTTCTGGAACTCGGAGTCTTATAGATGACCCCAAACATAAACGTCTGGTCATTGCTTTTCTACAGCTCATGATCTTGTAGATGTCAGATAACAAAAAATTCCACCAAAAAATGACTTCAGTGCAAATAGAAAACTATTATAGAATAAGCCGTGTTTAATAAAGTCTCGCAACATGACTGTTTGGCGTGGGCCCATCATGGGATCTGTTTCTGTTGCCACCTGCCTGGTTCAACACTGTAGCTTTCAAATTGAGGCCAGGGTTGTTGCTGCTGTAGTTCCCCCAGTCTCCTTAGACCGCCATTACTTGGATTTCGGCTTTCAATTTTCACTCCTCAGACACAAAATCTTAGGTTTTCCCATGAATTTGTGATTTATTGCATGCAGCATTGATGTTTTCCTTCCAGTTACAATAGCATTGCGTTTCAGCGGCCAAACTGTAAATATATTCTAGTCTACGTTATATTTTAATCAGTCTTGCTACATAAAAGGGGGTGGTGATATGAGACTCAGCATGGCAGATGAGAAAGGATTTCGCCGTTGGCATTAATGTGTGGATTTTATGTAACAATATCTGTAAAGTGGCCCGAATTTAGATGGATGACTCCATCAATATTATATTTGTTGCACATGACAAAGCAATGTGTACGTGCGTATTTAATTGCTTTGACACTCAGTGTAATCTTTTTTTCTGAAATATAATATTTTCTGGATGAGCTTCATGAAAAAGATGATTAAACCAGTAAATGGAGAAGAGAAATATAAGAACAAATGTGACTATATTTATTAGACCATTGGTGAGTTTTTGTTTGGGCATAAATTATAAAAAAAATCAAGTCCAAATTATGAAGTTACCTGTTATACAGATGTTTGTATAAAGGGAAAACAGAGGATTAGAATATTATGAAACAGAAACATGCCTTTCAGGCCAAAGATGATCAGCTGTCTTTTAAAAAAGATTTAGGGACCATCTGAAATCTGGAAACAGGGAAATGTTCCCTGAAAACAGGGAACATTTTTCTCATTGGTGTGTTTCTTACATAATCAGCATTTTCTGTTCCCACTTATCAGTCAATAGTTCATTATCCTGTTTTTTCATGCATAGAATTCTGTGGAACAAAACTGAAGATCGATTTTATGTTTTTGGTATTTTTAAATGACATTAAGTTAGAGTCAATGGAAGAAAAGTTGTGGTAAAATATTTACTCACCGTCTCCCCCCAGTGTTCTTCTTGTGAACTGACATGTTTGTTTATTCAGAAATTCTTTCAAATGTGTTACCGGCTAGATTCTGTAGGGACATTCTCATGTTCTTTAACATAATTGCACATTTTAGTGACATTTTCAATTCATATTTGGACTTGGAGACTTATTTTAGGATGTGTTCATTTAATAGGAAATGTAGAACTTTAATTAAAGTCAGTACTTGTTAAGGTTAGTATCAGACATATGGTTAAGTCTACGTATTACAGATTTATGTTTAACATGATGATAAAGGGAATGATACAATAATTAATATTTTAATGCCATAAAGTTAAATCAAAGTATTATTATATAATTGAGGTCCCTTAAGTAAACCTCTTTACCCCGGCTTACTTAAACACAAATTTAGTTATCTTTAAACCAGCATAATTTGGATATGTATAATTTCTAACCTAAATTATTTGGTACTTAGAAGTAAAGCAACTATTTTGATTCTTATCATAGGTTTATATTCCTATTTACTATTATTTCTTCATGTGCATAGACTGGCACATAAATTATTTTAACTAGAAATGAGAAATCTTAGGTTTTAGTCCTGCCTCTGCTACTCATTCTTCCCAAGTTACCTCTGGGCTTCCTGTGGTAATAAAAATAGAGTATGTCAGTGTTGTAGGGCTATGGAGGGAGCCCGAGGAATGATGTGTAGAGAGGAGTTGGCATGGGACCAAGCTCATCATTGGGCTTGGGGCACAGTAGCTGCTCTCAGTATCATGACTGCCATCATGATGTCAACAACATATATTGAGTGTTTTCCCACTATAAAGGACTGTTATTTAGGAAATGGGGTTTCCTTTGCATTTGCTGTTTTTGACTCATTTCCATGTTGTTGCTCTTTTTCCTCTTTTAGTCATTTAAGCACTTCAGAGTTCAATATGAATTAAAAAGGAAACAGATTGAACATTTAATACAACCTGTACATAGAGACGGTAAACTGTCACTTGACCAAGCATTGGTAAAACAATCCTGGGACAGAGTGTCCTCCAGGGTAAGTTCTCTCGAGATTAATTTCATGAAGGCTGACATAACAGCCAAGAAAATTTTCCATCATGTTTTTCTACAGAGCAATATTTCATCTGGTCCTACAGCCTCTATCCAAGGCTTACCTATGGGAGTTTTCTTCTAAGTTAGTGGAAGTACTTGGCTTAACAACTCTTCTGCTTTGCCTGCCTTGTACATAGTTTCCCCGTTGAGTAGATGATGGATGGAAATCCTGAAAGACTCAATTCTGGGACATTTAGAAGAGATGACTCTGCCGAGAATGGAGCCTCGACAATTTCTCTAAAGTCTATAACCAGGTTTCACCACCAGTCGGTCATCCGCCTATATGCACAGTCATTTTTACAGCCTTTAATTTAAGCGAATTTTCTTATCCAGTCCTTCACGAGCCTGAAGAAGAACTGCTCAATAACATTCATGTTAATATTCTGCAAACTTAAAGGCCAAGATTTCGAAACCTCTGAAACTCCTATCACTAATCAGAATATTTGCCTTGAACTTACCCTGTTATCTTTTTATTTTATAATCTAATCCTTTTCCCACAAACTCTGCCAGAGACTAGGTTAGTTCTAACTAAGCACCTCAACCTCTCCCATCTGACATTCCAATAAGTCAGGAAACACTGCTTAAGAATTGTTTGACGTGGTAGAAATTAAGAAATAGTTAGAAATTATACCATCATAGAAGCAATGTCGAATATTCTACTTCCTCCACAGAGGACTGGATGACCCTGACTTTTCTGGATCTGTCCTCATGTGGCAGATTTTAAAGGATACGCATCAGCTAGTGTATAATAGCTACATCCTTGAGCATTTCAGCAAACCCAGTCCCTTCCCTTTCAGTGAAAGCCAAATTGAAACTCAGCAGGGATTTCATGCTCTTCCTCTAAGAAGAAAATTGTTTAAGCTCTCAATAATGTCCTTTCATGTCTAAGATGTATTTTAAGTTTCTTCAAAACTTTCTCATAACTAAAGTTTTCTCCTCATTCTCAAAGTATCAAATTCAGAACACAGATAATGTCTTCCTTGATATTTATTAAGTTAACCTGAAATCATTAACTCAGACCCTTATGTGGGCCTCGGAAATTATTTGGGTGAGTTTTAGGAATTGTCTTCTGTATTAAAGATAATTATATGTTTCTCCTTTTGTATTTCAGCTCTTTGATTGGCATATACAGCTTGATAAATCTCTCCCCGCACCTCTGGGCACGATAGGTGCTTGGTTATACAGAGCAGAGGTGGCCTTGAGAGAGGAAATTACCATTCAGCAGGTCCACGAGGAAACAGCCAACACAATACAGCGGAAACGTGAGCAACACAAGGTAACAATTCTGGTGGGGAGATCTTCTGGCACCGCAGTCCTAGTGTGATCTGGGGATGTGGCTCTTTAGACCTTCCATGGACACGGGTCTCTCAAGCATCGCTCATACCATTTCAGAGATGCGGAACTTGCCTCACCCATGCTTGTGACTGACGGTCCCCGTAGATTCATTTTCTGAGGTATTTTCCAGTAGCTCCGTGGTATTTTTAAAACTGTGGTTACCTTTGTTATTGCTATTGTTGTATGTTATTTTTCAAAAGATAAGCCCACAGGCCAGACACATTTATATCATAATGTGGTTGGCCTTTGGCTGTAGACCTCATTCCTGTCTCCATTCTCAAAGAAAGACAAGCCAAGTTGACAAGTCCTTAGGTCCTGTGCTGTGGTGGGGCAGGGGCTTGAAGGACAGTGGTGATTTAAGGAAGTGGTGGGATGAGGCCTTGATGACTTTTTAGTTAGTTATAAATGTTTCAGCTTATTGCCAAGTCAGTTGTGCTTAGTGTAAATTCGAACATCCTTCCTCTTTGTGTTCTGTCATAGTACAGACCTAACAAAAAATGCTATTTTTCATCAACATCAAATTAAACTCAATCCTGCATTTTGTGCAATTGAATTTGCGAACCACATTTACTGTGTCATGGTGGGGATTACTATATATGGGGAGAACAGCCAAGCAGAGATGACCACATAGGGGCAATTTATAGCTCGTTTATATTTTCTGCCAAAATATTAACATTTTTAACACTGCTTCAAGGGAATAGATTGTTATATATTCTAGACCAAACTGTAAAGCAAATTCATGA
The DNA here is from genome assembly GCF_022355385.1 of Mustela nigripes. Taxonomy (NCBI): domain Eukaryota; kingdom Metazoa; phylum Chordata; class Mammalia; order Carnivora; family Mustelidae; genus Mustela; species Mustela nigripes. The sequence goes on along the minus strand of NC_081561.1, from coordinate 135,805,685 downwards.
CAGGTTTTGTCCCATGCCCCTCTGGGACCTTATTTTTGGAACCAGAAATGTAGAGGTACATTGGTGTCCTGCAGTTTCAACTCCTGGCCCTCTCAACTCGGTTCACTCAACCCAGACTCGGCCACCAAACTAGAGGGACACAGGAAGATTTTGTTCCTGCACAACTAGGGCCCTTCCTGTGTGGCTTCTTGGCCTCTCTTCAGTTCTAATCAGTACCTCCAGAAGTTTTGCTGCTTATCTCTTAGCCTTTCCCTCTTCTGCCACCATCAACATGCACAAAGCACACAGAACCCACTTTTCGGGTAAGAACACCATTTGAGATCTGTTCCATGGGTAGAGATACACACACATGAAATCCAGGCCTGCTAGTCTGTACTGTCTATGGAGAAGGAAGATAAGAGATCAAGTCCCAAGAGTTTTTCTGGGATTGAACCAGGGTTGAGGCTTCTTAGAATCAGAAAAGCCTAGGCTGTGTCCATATTGAGGTTCCCAGGATATTAAAAATAGAGGGAAATTCTGAAACAGTGTTACACAAATGATACCACTTTAACAAATTACAGTTCATCCTAAATACCATGTAATGCATCATGTATCAACTGAAATGATGTTTAACCAATATGAATATTTTACACAAAAGAAGTCACCTTAGGATTTAAAATCAAATGTAGAGTATGCTTCGATTATGGGTTAAATGTGTTAATTTAGCAAATATACACCAAGGGTCTACTGTGTGCTGGCTTTATGCTCCAGAGGAACTGGGGGCGGGGGGTGTGCCTCCAATCTAGATATTTGAGACGCAGCATGTATTTGTTGTTTACGTAACATATGTAAGTCTGACTTGAATGTTCCACCTTCGAGAAAAAGCCCAATGATATTAGCTGTGCTATGTACTAGGTGATAAGAGTTAGCAGAAATGTTAATTTGCCACGCACTCTGGGCTGCCACAATCCCTGCTCAGGAGTGAGTTTTAAGTTGGATGCATACATGCTGTCAGTGTGTCTCGCAGTGATTCTATGACTCCAGGCTCCTCATGACCCTTCTGGCTCCCTTGAGAGAGAAACCCTGTGCCAACCACCAAGTGTGCAGCGAGAACCATCCTTTTGCCAAAGTGCAGTAAACAGCCATAAAAACAAGAAAAGAAATGGAGTAGAGAAAAGGGGAGTGGGAGGAATTGGAGGAGACGCTTATCTGAGACTAAAACTCAGGAGCTGGGGAATGCAGCAAAGAGACACCAGGAAGCCAGCAGAGGCATGTAAGGGCGAAGACTAGGTTCTGGGCAGATCTCCAGAATGATCTTCTTACTGAGGGAGGGACCTATACTAGGTCTGAACACAGGTCCTTAAAGTCATAGAGTCATAAAACAATGTCATTGTCAGTTAGAACATCAATTCTCTCTCACTTAAAATATATTTATTAGGTGCCTAGAATAAGATCAGCTTTGCTGATGTGGGCAATTTGAATCCTTGTTGAAATAACTAAAATTCTAGGTCCCTTCAATAGTAGAAAAATCAGCCCATCAATCTGGTATTACTACTTTTTGCTGGTATATTGAGCTCATTTGGAAATGCAATATATACATCAAAAAGAGCACAATATAGGACGCATCAATACATAAGCAAGAAGGTTTTAGAATATTATCTTCCTATCGCAGTCTATAAGCAATGACGGCTTTGCCATGAAAACTTAGATATGCTATCAGGATCTAGAATTTTTTGTTTTCTGCGTTACTCACATCATATATATATATATATATATATATATATATATATATACACACACACACACACACACCACAGGACAATTGTTCATTGCTGAATACATAATAACTGTTGGAAAACTGGATTCAGATAGTTTTTAAAATATGTTTTTTGCAAAGAGGACATTTTATAAATGGTTTTACCAAAGCTTTTTAATAACTTGAATGTATATAGAGTCATATTATTCTGAAAAGCAAGATACACCTTTGCTAGCTTCTCTATTTTCCAGATGCCCTTAGGCTTAGTTATCTAGGAAGGTAAGAAATAGAGTTATAGCTAACTATGATTGAGCATTTAGCCACATTTCTGTCTTAAGTTCTTAATTTTGCTAAGCACTTGACATGTAAGATATGAGACAGGTAGTATTATCCTTATTTTGCAAATGATTAATTGTTAGGCAGAGAGAGGTTAAGTGCCTTGCCCAAAGTCACATAGCTGATAATCGAGATTGTTTTATAATTTGTTTATTTATCAGAGAAAGAGAGAGAGAGAGAGAGCAAAAGCAGGGGGAATGGCAGGCAGAAGAGAAGTAGGCTCCCTGCTGAGCAGGGAAGCTGTTGTGGGACTTGGTTCCTGTACCTGGACAGGACTCTGGGATCATGACCTGAGCCAAAGGCAGATATTTAACCCACTGAGCCACCTCAACATCCCTAATCCAGATTCTTTTAAACACTAATCTTAAACCATGTCCACAAAGCTATCGCATAATACATGTAGAGCAATTAAAATTCCTTGTTTTTAGTAGTAGTATTGCTTTGGACAGGGCTTTCAGTCGTAAGGGATCATAAAAGTAGCCATCAAACTCTACCACCTACTACCCATCCCTACTGTAGTCATCAGCCCTACCTAGATCACTTCTCCTGTTTTGAATTTTATTTCTTGCATGACAATGCATGCCATAATTCTTAATAACTTCAGTAACCCACAGATGATCCTACCAATAGCCTGGCCTTTTAGTTTCTGGGTCTCTTGTCTTCCAGGGACCCCATCCTACACCCTCTTCTAGCCCTTCAAGACACAGGCATAGTCCGCAGCTTGTCATCACCAGTAACTGAACCCCCCCCCCCCCCCACACACACACAAACTCTTTTTCAAGCACCTATCTTACTGTCTAACCAATTTTGCCCCAACTCTAAATTGCCTGGACTCTCTGCCCTATAACCCATGATTTTTACTGCCTCTCCCCGTCTTCATGTCATCCTTGCTCTTGATCTTCTACCTAAACTCAGTGCTGAATCAGGAAAGGTCATCACTTGTACACACACTCGTTGTCTTGACCAAGTTTCCTTTGTCCTGTGGGCCTGGTTAAAATACAACCCTGGTTATAGCCCACTCACTGCTCACTGCCTAGTGCCCCCCCCACACACACACACACCATATGTAGCTGAGTGTGGCTGCAGAGAAACACACCCCCAGGCACGATGACTAACCCAGCTGGGTCCCTAATGCTGCCTGGCACTCCAGAGGCATTTCCCGACTCCATCGCCTCTTTATTTTGGGGACAACTGTTCCACCTTTTCTCTTCAAATCTCCCACACCTCCTCCCAGATCCTTACTCTTCGCTGGGGACACTGCTTCCTATTTCTCTGAGAAAATAGAAGCAATCAAAAAAGAATTTCCGCAGGCTCCCACGACCACATCAACCCACCTACATGCATCTGTGCCCGAATACTCAGTCTTCACTTCTGTTACTAGGGATGGACCATCTGTGCCGCAAACGGAGACCAGCCCCTCCACATGTGTATGAGCCCCCATCCTCTCTGCTTTCCTCCAGTAAACAATTCCTGCACTTCTTGCCTTTTGAAAAATTGTTTTCCCTCTCTCTGCTGGATTTCTTTCCCACCCACGTAAAGTATATGCTGTTAATCCTCTTGTCTTAAAGACTCCTTTAAAAAGAATCAACAAAATTTAAAAAATAGAACCTGTCTTTCGTAACCCTCCCTTCCCCTCTGGTTACTGTGTCTTCTCCCTCCTCCTTTCTCAATGAGGCTCTTTGAAAGAATTACCTGTGCTCATTTAGGTTTCAGGATTCTCTTCTCCAGTGCTTTTGAGAACCCATTCCAGCCGAGCTTTCTCTTGCCTGCTGTACAGGCCAGGTTCATGAGAGTCCTCCTTCCTCACTCAGCGCTCAGTTCTCAGTTCTCATCCTACCTCGCCTATCAAAAGCATTTCACATAGTTATTTCCTTATCCTTGAACCACTTTCTTTCTTTTTTTTTTCTTTTTTCAGATTTTATTTATTTATTTGGCAGAGAGAGAGATCAGAAGTAGGCAGAGAGGCAGGCAGAGAAGGAGAGGGAAGCAGGCTCCCTGCTGAGCAGAGAGCCCCTTGTGGGACTCGATCCCAGGACCCTGAGATCAATAGCTGAGCTGAAGGCAGAGGCTTAACCCACTGAGCCACCCAGGCACCCCAACTTGAACCACTTTCTTCATTTTGGTTTCCTCATTTTCTTTCTACCCTTCTGGCTATGCTTCTAACGTTTCGTGATCTTTCCACAAATATTTACTGCATATTCTCTATCTGCAGAATTAATGTTCTCGGCATTTGTGTGATGCACCCGAAGAAAAACAGAAAAATTCCTACACTCATGTAATTTCCCTTGTAATGGGAGGAGGTGGATAAGAAATACTAAATGTAACTAAGTAATAAATAAATTATGTATTAGGTTAGAAAGTCAAAGGACAAAGAGTATTAAGGTGTCGCAGTTTTAACTAAGGCTGTCACTGAAACCTTGCTGAAAAGATGTTATCGAAGGGGCAAGCACATTCCCATCTGAACCCCTTTGCCCTTGCCATTGTTCCGGAATGTTCTCTGTCCTTAGCCTGAAACATTCTCACATTGATTAATCTCAGTACATTCTTCCTCATTTCCTTTGGGCCTTTACTGAAAAGTCAACTCTTAGTCAGCATTTTTTCACCCACCCCTTTGAAACTACCACCCCTTTTCCCTCTTCCCTGCTTGATTATTCTCTTTGGCATTTATGTGCATTCTCAACCACTATTTCAACCGCTATTTTAATTATGTATCTCATTTACTGCTTGATTTCCTATACACTAGTATCAACTCCATAAGGGCAAGAATTATTGTTTGTTTTTTTCCTGTTTATTCCCAGCCCCTAAAAATGATGAGAAATAGTCAGAATTTTAAGTGGGTCAGTAATACAGATTCATACTTACTGGGAAATTGTCCCTTTGACTAAGTTTTCAAAATCATTGGCATAAAATTGTTCAAAATATTCTCTGGTAATCTTTTTCATGTAGTTAAGCCCCTATTTTCTCCTCAATATTATTTCTTTGCACTTCCTGACTTTCCTTAATTGTGCTTTTGGCACTGCTGATTTTCCCTGTCATAACTTTCTTTCCCATCTACTTTCTTACAGAAGAATGGTGGTACCACTCTGTCTGTTATGTGAGAATAGAGACTGGGTTAGTAACAGAGGGTAGAAGCCAGGGAACCAGTCTCAATATCCACGGAGGGTGGCTTGAGCCCGGATTGTAGTTGCAGAGATGGTGAGAAATGGTCAGATTCTGAATATTGTTAAGGCAGAGCAATTTTTGGCATTAGATACTGATTATGAAAAAAAGGAGAGTCATATGAGACACTGTTTTTTTCAACTGAGCATTTGGAAGAATGGGGTCTCCATCAGTTGAGATGGAGAGACAGTAAAGTAGGTTTGGAGAAAGCCCAGGTGTTCAGCCTGGGGCACAGTATATATGTGGCATATATGTATATTATATTATAATTATGTTTTATATATATATGGCACAGGATATGTGGCATAGATAATAAGAGATCAGTGACAGGAGCTCAGGACACAGATGTAGGATGGAGATAAATATTCAGACTCATTGCTATATAGAAGGATGTCAGAAGCTCTGAGACTAAAGAAATTAAGGAAGTATATACAGAGGAAAAAACCTGTCAAGAACTGAGCCCTGAAGGGAATCTAACATCAGGAGATCAAAGCGTAGAAGATGAACCAGCAGAAGAGTATGAGCAAGAGTGCTCTATGAGGTGGGAGGGAATCCAGCTCCTGTGCTCTTTTAGAAGCTACGAGAAGTGGTGCCTCATGGGTGGGGCATTACCCTAACGGGTAACATGGCCACAGCAGTGCTTTTAAGATACAAGTCAGTTCATATCAGCCCTCTCAAAACTTCCCACTGGCTCCCACCTGTTCCAAATAAGCATTCCCAAAGTCTTACAAGAGCCCACGAGGCCCCCAGAGCGGCCCCATCGCCCCTGGCTTTCCCTCCGCTCTCCGCCACCTGCCACCCCACTTGTTCCTTCGCTTCATCTAGGTCGCTGAGAGAGGGGCTTTGGTAGCTCCCACAGCCACGTGGTTTTGTCAGTCTCCCTGTAGTTTTGTCGGTTTTTACTCTAAATATTTTGAGGCTTACTAGACATGTTCAAGTTCAGAGTTAAGATAGCCACTAGTAAATTAAAAGGCTTAGCCTTAAACGATTAATTACATATAATGATTTTATTCTCAAATCTATTTTGCCCGATATTGTTACACTCCTACCAGTTTCCTTTTGTTAGTATTTAAGTGTTATGGCTCATTAGAACTCTGAGTTTCATTGTTTTCGCTTTCTCCAAGTTCCAAGACTCAAACTCCTACAGCAGTGGGTATAGATATTTGCCTCAAACAGTTAGCTTTTTCCATTTATTTTTGCTCACAGGTCTGTGATCCAGTTTGGGGGTCATATTTTAACGGGAGTTGGAGACCTAAAAGACTTTCCTTGCTTCCTGTGAGCTCACCAATGAGTGAAAGTCGCATGCTGTGCTCAGCAACTAGCTGATTTTTAGTGCAATGGCCAGTGGCATCACACCAGCTATAGTTCCTTTATCATATTTTTGAAAACATTTTTGTTTGTTTTGTTTGTTCTGATATCTTGTCAAGATTCTTATTTTTTTTTTAAGATTTTATTTATTTATTTGACAGGCAGAGATCCCAAGTAGGTAGAGAGGCAGGAAGCAGGCTCCCTGCCAAGCAGAGAGCCCAATGCGGGGCTCGATCCCAAGATTCCAGGATCATGTCCTGAGCCGAAGGCAGAGGCTTTAACCCACTGAGCCACCCAGGCACCCCTCTTCTCAAGATTCTTTCCATTGGCTAGATACTGACTATAGAAAGGAAAGCTGTTTAGAAAACAACTGGACATACGAGTGTTCTAATAGAGTCCCAGAACCCTGCTCATATATTAACATGTAGTCATATATAATACATCAGAGCTGTGTGGGGTAATGGCTCTAAATTTGCTCTGCACTCACTTGTAGGAGTCTCAGCCAAGATCATAAGCCACAGAAGTGTGTCTAGATGTTATAAAGGAGGCAAGGAGTGACTACTCCCAGTCATTAGCTGTTTTAGGTTGGTCTTTTGTCCCCTGTGATCAGCTCCTGCACACAGTGGTCTTCCTCTGGGCATGAGTGGCTTGTGAATATCTGTACAGTTACCCATGCAAATATACCAGGATAGAAATACTATGGCCCTAGAGTTTTCTACGGTGTAAAAAGTAATGCCCTCAAGTTAAAAGGCACAAACACATACGTCTTTACGTGAGCAAGCACATATAACCTTAACATATTTAAATTATTATTTTCAGTTAGTCAACCTATAGTATAACCTTAACGTTTTAATTTATATATGGGAGCCTTCATTTTTTCCCCCTTCCATCAGTGTTTCTCTTAAGGCTTTAGAATGTTTTTTTTGCTTCTCTTTTCTCCAATTAATCCACTAAATCTCAATGTGAGCTAAACACTGTTAATCTTAATGGATCATTCTGGTGGTCTAATGGGTCTTTTCAGTGAGTGACAAGCTATTGGGTATTTATTCTCATACTGAGAAACAAACTAAACTATAGAAAATATGGCATGAACCACATTTCATCTTTGCTTCTGGGTGAGAAGTTGGCTAGGAACCGTGACATACCTGTAAGTCTTTATACAACTCAGTCTACCGACAGTGAAAAACTCAGAAAACAAATCTAGATAAGTTATTAAAATTTGTGTGGTTCTATATAGCGTACAAAGAATATTTGTAAAGATCACATTTGATCTTCCCACTCTGATATCTATGGAACATTCCCTGTGCTTGTTTAAAATCTTCTAAACCATAAGAGTATTTTCATAATATTGTGATATTATTGACTTAAAGGGTGAACAAGTAGCACTGTATTGTAGTCCACATGCATTCAAAATAAAATAACAGGAGAGTAATATATACATGTGTGAATGTGTGTGTATTACCATTAAAGGGTTAAGCCAGTTGCCTTTAGTTTACAGCTTCTAAAAACCAGTATATTCAAAATCAAGGAAGGAGGAAAATCCTAACAAATCTTTGTTTATAGCAGTAACTACATTTTCCTTTGGACCATGTGCCTTTAAAATGTCTGAATGCATTGCCGTGCAAGTGTCATGTGTGTTTAAAAGATGCCATAGTTATTAGATACAGCTCTAGCACAGGCCTTATAGACCAGCACCAGGGCTCCTGGACAAGGTAAAAACCTACAAGAGGCACCAAGCCACATATGGATGTAGCTGCACGATCGGATTGTTGAGTACATTGACTCATCGGGCAGGCTGAAAATTATGCTTCTTAGCCTCCTGTGAACATGTTTTCTCATTTTTTTTTTTATTTTTTTAAATTGTATCTTAGGATCTGCTTCAAAACACAGATGCCCACAAAAGAGCATTCCATGAAATCTACCGGACCAGGTCTGTTAACGGGATCCCAGTGCCACCTGATCAGTTAGAGGACATGGCCGAGAGGTAAGAGGACGGCTGATTATAAATGAAGTGTCTTTTTTTAAATGCTTGGTGGGTGTTTTTTCCATTTCTTTTCTTTTCAATGAATTGATTTTTTTCTTTACAGAGATGCTTTCATTCGGTACATAAAAATCGAGTTCCCGTAACATATGCTAAGAATGCCAATGTTCTAATGTATTATTGTTTGAAAAGAGTAGACCTGAATATACCCACAGCCTGGAAATCACAGAAATGGTTTCTTCAGAGACTGTATTTTTATTCAGTACTGTGAGGAACATTATGTAATATTACAAAAACAGCTTATAAAAGAAACAGATGAGAGTTGCCTTGGCAGGGGAAAGAACTAAATTAAATACTTCACTCAATCATGATTTGCCTTTAAATCCAGAGCTAGAAAAGGAGTCAGATCTCCTGATACTGATTGATCAGCCAGAGTTTAGAAGACCTTGTGCCTGCTATTATATTTAGCACTGACGTGTAACGTGTAACAGGTTAAGTAAGCACCGTTCTGTTACTATTAGTTACATTCTGTAAATTCTCGGTGTTTTATTTCTAGGTTTCATTTTGTTTCCTCCACATCAGAGCTGCACTTAATGAAAATGGAATTTCTAGAATTAAAGTACCGTCTGCTCTCACTGCTGGTTCTTGCAGAGTCAAAGCTGAAATCTTGGATCATCAAGTATGGGAGGAGAGAGTCAGTGGAGCTGCTTCTGCAAAACTACATCGTAAGTCTCCCTGGTGCTTTGAAAAAGAAATCAGAAGACACATGGGTTTAGCATTTTGTACCTACCAGTTTATTTGACACTATTATTTTTATCTTGAGTTTAAAGGTACAAGGATGTTAAATGGGCTTGATGTAAGTTAGCTCTTTGCAATAATCTGAAATATTCACCTATGTCCTTTGGAAAAATAGAAAGATTTTGCTCTAGTAACCATACTAAACCCTTGTAACTGGCTTTATTGCTTAGGAAAAAAAAAGTTTTGACATTGCATACCCATGACTTTGATTGTGAGCTCACCGTTGAAACTGAGTTAAAAATACTTATGTCATGTTTCTAAAAAACAATCATTCTCTGTTATTCACATGGGAACTATAATATGTATGTCTCCAAGTTTCATTGCTTCTCGTGTGCATGCAGGAAAAGTAAAATTCTTGTCTCTGAGTCTCTGTACCAATTTAATTTTTATGGATCATCATGTATTTTGGGCTATCAGTATGAATAATTCCATATCTACATAGAATAGTAGCCCTCTATTAATGAAGATATTAGGTTGTTCTCTAACTAGCAGTTTCTATTTACATGTAATAGAAAATTATTTATTAAAGGTAGTTTATTTCTGTTAAAGAGCCCTCCCACAAATTTATTAGCAATACAGATTTGCTTTCAAAGTTATTATGCGTAAGTCATCTCAGTCCTGTACCACTCCATTTGTGTTTAATCATATATTCTAAATGAGAAATTAGTAAATTTAAAATCTAAGCCCATTTCTAATATGACTAGTCAGAGCAGCTCTGTAACTGGTATGACTGAATGTTTGTTGAAACCATATCATTATTGAAGCATTCTAGAATCAGAATATATTTTGCTACATTTTAATTAGATTTTTAAAGTGATGAATGAACAAGATGCATTTGGGAAAAAAATACATTTACAGTAGAATCTTTCTTTAGGGTTACTACAATTGTCTTGGAAATATGTGTCAAAAATGTGAAATCTGTTATGATATGTTCCCTTATTCTAATTATTTTGGAAAATAATGAAAAATCTCACTTTTTAAGTTTGAGCAATTACTTTAGTCTTTTAAGCATTAGCACAGATAAGCATTTGTATTTTGGGGTTTAGTCATGTCAGTGGTACACAATGAGCTCAGCAGGTAATTATGCAGGATCCCTCTTTGTTCTCCTGATTTAAGGACAATCAGATCGAATGCCTAATGGGAATGTTCCACCAGGTTAATGTTCTAATAAAAGGATGTTAGTAATTCTTTTTTTTTTGGATGTTAGTAATTCTCTTTGAACTTCTCAAATAAAAGATATGTAAGTAGAGAGTTATATATTAATAATTTAAAAAATTAATGTTAATTAAAAAAAAAAACAAACCTAGTTCTCCTTTCTCCATAAAGTAAAGAGAAGTTCACTAAGCTGCTGGTTTTAAACTGCTTCATCACTTTTAACTACTGGTAAACTTGCCAATTTCACAACAAATGTAGCACATTTGCATGAACATTTCTTAATATTTTTATTCCATGGTGAAAAACACCTATTTATTGCTAACCCTTCTTTTCTATGAAGGGCCTTACAGTATTTTTTTGTTTAATAGTTTTAGTAATTGTGGACTATTGAGTGTCCCCCATGAACCCATTGTGTTCCCTGTGTCATCTTGTATCCTAGTGACAACCCTAGGGCATGGGCATTTCCATATAGTTTCACTGAGAAAAATAGAGCCTTTCAACGCTCACCCCACATGTTCCAGGTGGCACAGTTGATAAGAAGTAGACTCTTGGTAAGAAGTTGGTTAAGAAGAAGACTCAAATCCTGACTCTTCAGGATTTGAAGTCACATCATTCCAAACCAAAAGTTTCGGCACTGAACCTGACTAACAAAATGGGCTGGGAAAGTTTTGTTATTGTTGTTGTTGTTGTTTAACTTGAAAGACCAAATAATTAAAACGATCTCCTGTAGCTTGGTGAAGTAAGGAATGCAGCGCACATAAATATTAGTTACACTTAATGTTAGTTCATATTTAACAATATTTTACACTTACATACATATAGTTTGATAGTGACGGTGACAGAAATAATAATTTCTTTTTTTTTTAAGTTTTATTTATTTATTTATTTGACAGAGAGAAAGATTACAAGTAGGCAGAGAGGCAGGCAGGGGTGGGGAGAAGCAGACTCCCCACTGAGCAGAAAGCTCAATGCGAGGCTCCGGCCCAGGACCCTGAGATCATGACCTGAGCTGAAGGCAGAGGCTCTACCCCACTGAGCCACCCAGGCACCCCAGAAATAATAATTTCTGTTTAGGCATGATATTGGGGCAGAGTGGGGTGAAGTAGGGGAGATATTAGTCTGGCCACCAGTCACATGGAAATGTGTTGAATTATAGTTCAACTACTTACAACCCATGTGACTTCCTAAATAACTTAATTTCTAGGAGACTTGTCTTTCCCAAATTATTAGTAATGATGATGATGATGATGATGATGATAGAATTCTAGGGACTTTTGTAGGGAAGATGGACACATATTACTTTCCTTTTATCTCACACCCCCTATAGCTTCTCTCATCCCTTTGGAATTTGTGAGAAAATAATTTTCTTTAGGATGGACTATTTCAAAGAGTGAAGACTTCCAAATAAAATAATAAAGTCAGGTTCTTAAATCTAATCCTTTCCTTAGTTTCTAAAAAAAATGTATTCTAATGAGCCATATGCTGCTCTACATCATCTATTAACCAAAGTAATATGCAGGATGTAAAAGTTCCATAATTATCTTTTCCTTAGTTTGAATTTTCAATTCAATCTTCTTCATATGCAAAAAACCCACCATGTTTTAAAGGGTTAGAGAATCAGAAAACGTGCTTCCTACTTACCTCTGTACTAGGTGCTCAAGTGTGCAGCTGCCGTGTGTTTAAGAAACTTTTGGAACATACTCCCCAAATGCTTGCTAATTCAACCTGGGCCACATGCTATTTGTAAGAGATTTCATACTGTACTATAAATCAGAGATCATGGGTTTGGATTTTGCTGTCATACTTGTTCTTGACATGACCATGCTTGTTAACACATGCTCCAGTTTTACTATGGAAGAAATAGGATAATTCATTCTTTTCCATAGAAGGAGAGCTCTTGGAATCGTGGCCTGTGTGAATGCAGCATAAGTAATGTGAACACTTATTTTATTATTTGTGATTATTTTATTAATGTAAGCAGGCAAGTCTGATAAAACCTCTTCTCAAGGATGATTTCTTAAATCTTAAATTACCTGGCTTAGCTCCGTTCAAGTGAAATCAATGAATGAAATTTATGTATCTCTATATTTATCTTGTGAGAGAAGTTTGGTTATCTTCCACTAATACTTTGGATTTAGCGGGATAAAGAGAGATCTTCTTTTTCTTGAAGTGCCATCAACTTTACCATGGCTTATTTGTTGAACTTGATAGCCAAATGTAAACCTTATTTTTATTTTTTTTAATAATTATATAGTTCTTTGTTTTTAAGATTTTATTTATTTGAGAGAGAGAGAGAGAAGTGGCAGGAGCGGGGGGAGGGGCAAAAGGAGAGGGAGAAGCAGACTCCCCACCGAGCAGGGAGCCCCTAAGCAGGCTCTGTCCCAGGACTCTGCCATCATGATCTGAGCTGAAGGCAGACACTTAACTGACTGAGCCACCCAAGTGCCCTGTAAGCCTAATTTTTAAAGGAAAAAATTAATCCTATCATTATTTTAAATATACATTTGCATTTTCTTTTGCACCCTTCTGAGAGACTGTCTAGTTAGCTCATGGTAAAAAGGAGTTTTAGCAGTCCTCCTGCTAAAATGATATTAATATGCAAAATAATTCATGCTATGAAATGAGTTTACTCTGTGTTCAGAAAGAAAAAAGTGTCAAAATAAATGAAACAGTTAAAAGGTAAAATAACAAATAAATAAAGTATCTTCCTTCAAAAATTAATTGCCTAGTCTTTCTAATAGAAAGGCTCAAAAACACTTTAATGAGTCCCTACAACATTTATAATATTCTTTAAAAATATCCTGTTCTTACCCTTGGAAATGAAACAAAATAAACTTTTCTCTTGTTCATTTGTAATTAATTTGTAAACAATCCAAGCAAAAGCATATTTAATGAAGTCTGTCCAATATAGGCACTAATTCCCATTCCTCGCACACTTAGAACAATTGTTTTTTCATTAGCTTCTTGACATTTGCTCCAAAAATAAACAGAGAATATTTTTTAAACATTGCCAAATATATTTATCTCTTCAATTGTCTGCAATGTCTTGCACATTAGGTGTAACTTTCCTTTTCTGAACAAATTATGCTATATGTTCATTTGGTTTAGTTATTCCAAAATGAAATTGCCATAAATTACTCTTTCCCTATTTGGGGGACAGGGAAGTTAAGGGAGTTGAACATGAGGCCAAATAATCACTTAACCAATTAATTGCTTTACTTACCAAAGTAATACAGCCTGTTAAAATATTGAAATAAGTGTTCCTCATGGAACCCTTCATTCCAGGTAACTCGCAGCTTTTCCTAGTTACTATATTCCTGAAAAGTAACTTATATATAGGTAAAGTGCTTTGTAAAGATGAAATGCTAGAAATATATTATGCATGGAATGTTTTTAAGTGTTATCTTAAAATATAAAAATTTATCAGTAAAATTGAGGGAAGTCTATGACATTATGAAGTTTTATATCTGCACTCAAATATTTTACATCTGTGTATTAAAAGTATTCATGAACATATCACACTGGACTTCAGCTGGTTTTTAAAAGCTAATTTTGCATTTTATAATAGAGACACTTATCAAGTATTTTACTGGGTTCAAATCATAGGAACTAGTTGTACTATTAAAACGTTGATAACCTATATTTGCATTTTTTTTTCTTACTACAACAGGACTAATCTTCAAAACAGGGGTTATTTCATATTTCCTGGAGTTAACAATAAAATTTACCTAAGGATTTCTTGCGTGTTCTAAATTGTATTGTGCCCATTTGCTGATGGTGGCTCTGTTACATATGTAAATTACATATAGCTATAGACATGGCTTATCTGTAATTTTTACACTTGTGGACGGGCTATGTGATTATTTAAAATTTTTCTGCTTGTAAACATTTTTTGTACTATTTATTTTAAAGGAAATGTGCAATGTGCCATTTATTTATAATCCAACTTCCTCAGAGCCATCATTCACCAGAATTAATGTTCAAAGAGCAACAAAATCCCACAGCTCAAACACAGTTGGACAAGAAAATGTTCTTCCAAATTTAGTGCTTTCTAAATGTTAGCCCCAGGTTGTCTGGAGAGACTTCAGTCTCTTCTAAAAACAAACCCTTGTGTGGAGAAAGAGAATACTTTCTCAATAGTGCTGAGTTAGAATTAAAAGTGTGGAATCAATTTATAGTCTCAGAATAACCAGATTATTTTATAGCAGTTGAATTAATTTGCTGGGTTTTTTTTACAAGTGTGAGGTTGGCAAATTTGGGCAAAATACCCTCATTCCTCTCTTGAAGAAATGGACTTTGGTATTTCTTCTTATGCCTAGGGTTTGCCATCTTCTAACCACTCCCCCTTTCTAGTCTTTTATAGAAAATACCAAGTTCTTTGAGCAGTATGAAGTGACATACCAGATCTTGAAACAGACAGCAGAGATGTACGTCCAAGCTGACGGGTCAGGTAAAACACATGATAGAACTGGCTGAACTGTTGAATGCAGTATAATTTAGAACCTATAGGTTTCTGTGATCAGATTTTTTTTTTCCCTGCTGAATCTTTCTGTGACCATGCCATGGGCCCGGAGAGCACATATTGGCTTCAGTCCACTTGACTTTGTGCAACGCCTGTCTGACTTATATAATCGTACTGTGTGCGTGTGCATGTCTCTGTGTGTCATCTTCTGAGAAGAGGCAAAACAAACAAACAAACAAAAACCCAAAGCATTCATTTTCTAAATTGCTATTTTCTAAACTATTTTCAATTCTGATAATTAGATAAAAAAGAGGTAACTTGAATATTATCAAGTGAATGAAAAGTTAGTGTGAAGGCGCATGTTGTAAAATATGTTTGCTTCATTTTGTAAATAGGTCTATCATGTTTGTCAAAAATGAATTACCGCTTTTGTGACCAATACTAGATATGTGACCATGTATTTGAGTGCATATAAAATGTGAAAAAATACATGTCATTCATTGCATTCCCATTTATCAAAAATTTTAAATGTATTATCACTTTAACCTTTATAAATGCCTATGAATATAGTATAACATATTCCTAGCATTAGCTGAAAGAAATTGTAACATGTCATCTTTTAGCTTTATAATCTAAAGAAGAATTATAAGAAGAATTATAATTATATTTATAATTATATAATATAATATACAATTTATAATTATATAATTATAATGATAAATAATAATTATTTATGATTATAATTATAAGAAGAATTATAATTGCACAGAGTATAGACCATAGGGGAAAAAATAACTTGGTGGATTTAAAATATAAAGGGTTATAATTTGTTGTATCTGTCTTAGTGGAAGAAGCCGAGAATGTGATGAAATTCATGAACGAAACCACTGCCCAGTGGCGGAACCTCTCAGTAGAAGTCCGAAGCGTTCGGAGCATGCTGGAGGAAGTAATTGCTAACTGGGATCGATATGGCAACACTGTGGCCAGTCTTCAGGCCTGGCTAGAGGATGCAGAGAAAATGCTAAATCAGTCAGAGCATGCCAAAAAGGTAAGATTGCCTCTTACCAAAGGAAAGGAATACACCCAAACTTAACAAGAGACATAGCAGAGTTCTCTAGGGAGTGTTACATATTCATAAATGGGACTCAAGATTCTTGACTTTGCCTGCTCTCAGCTTGATAAATTATTTTAGGCCAAGAAATACACTGCTTTATAGAGGTTACGTTAAAACAGTTCCCTCTCTGATCAGTTCAGTGTTTTGCTTTTGCATTCAGAAAAGCAGGAACCTATGGAGGGACAGCCAAACCCCCAGGAAGCCCAGGGGGCAACAGAGGTCAGTATACTTACCATTAGGTCTGTATGTGGAGGACACTGATCTCTGTGGATTTCCTCATTTTGGAGAGGACAACATAATACTGATTCTGTGTAATGACACACACCAGCTGGACATCTGGGTCATCAGATTTTTTCTCTTTGGATATTCTTTTTTTGGATTTTATCAGCCCTCCGACAAGGGTTGAGTGGCCAAAGTGGGCAAGAGTGATATTTTTTGTTCATTTACAGATGTATGTATGGGTTTAAGAGGTACCGTTTTACTTTAATGTCACATACATTAAAATGTATAAAATGGATTGACTTCTGTATATGTACTTCTTAATGGGAACTGATATTTTCTCATGAAAAATTAATTTATATGTAAAATGCCAGGCTTCCATTAAAAAGTATAGTAAATACATTAGAATTAGTGCTTGCTATCCAAGATTGGTTCTTCTATTATTGTGTTATGCAAGTAGATGCATAATTTTTAAATGTTTAGCACTCTATATTTCACATAGATTAAATATTCTTGTGTTGTTGAGGTTGATAAGAACTGTATGCCCATACAGATTTTGGCTTTTCTGATTAGACTGGCAGTGCCCTAGTAGATGTCATAT
Organism: Mustela nigripes; assembly: GCF_022355385.1. NCBI lineage: Eukaryota > Metazoa > Chordata > Mammalia > Carnivora > Mustelidae > Mustela > Mustela nigripes. The sequence goes on along the minus strand of NC_081561.1, from coordinate 135,788,817 downwards.
GTGTTCATTTCATCCAAGGGATTATAACCACCAGAAACAGAAGTGTTCTCTTCTATTTATGTGGGAAGTCCTCCCACATATGGCTTATAAAATAGATTTTGAATTATCTTTGGTATCCTTGGTTTTTACTGTGGTATGTGTGTATATGTATGCACAAGCACATATATATTAACTTGAAATCAGCAGAAAACTACTTCATTGCCAAGTGAGTAACCTTAAACAAACAAGAAACGATATTACTGTATTAAGTCTTCTTTGGCCCAGATTTTTAATTTTTAAAAAATTTCCTTCAATGATTTATATCCATGATTGTTAATTATCTTCATGTATTATATTCTGGTTTTAAACCCCAAAATAATAGGTCAAAGTTTGTTTATAAGTTTTAAACAAAACTATAAATTACTGTAAAATACCATACCTTTTATATGACTCTGGCTCTGGTATTTACCAGCCCGAAGACTATATACACATCCTTTACACTTACAGAAATTCAGTTTTTTCATCTGTAAAATAGGAACAACAGAAAATGTCTATCATGTTTCGTTTTGTCTTCAGCAAAAGTTTTGGCAAAAAATAAAATTTTTTCTTGTAATAAGACACAGCATTTTTAGTTCCTGTTTTTTCTTTAAAGATTTTATTTATTTATTTGAGAGAGAGAGACAGTGAGAGAGAGCATGAGTGAGGAGAAGTCAGAGGGAGAAGCAGATTCCCCGTGGAGCTGGGAGCCCTATGCGGGACTCGATCCCAGGACTCCGGGATCATGACCTGAGCCGAAGGCAGTCATCCAACCAACTGAGCCACCCAGGCGTCCCTTTAGTTCCTATTTTTGAACCTCTTTACTGAAAATTGTATTTGTAAAAAGAGCTAACATTTACCTTAAAATGTGTGCAAATTTAGAACAAAGATACTTCTCGTAGTTTGGTTACTTCCATATCCTTTATTAATTTTTGGTCTGTGGTTTACAGTAGTGTGCATGGTTTATTTTATAGGATTTTTTCCGAAACTTGCCTCACTGGATACAGCAGCATGCTGCCATGAATGATGCGGGCAATTTCCTAATTGAAACGTGCGATGAGATGGTCTCCCGGGACCTTAAACAGCAGTTACTACTGTTGAATGGGCGATGGAGGGAGCTCTTCATGGAAGTCAAACAAGTGCGTCCTTCAGTCTCTATATGCTCAGAACATGCATGTGTTAGAAACGTGGAGGTTTACAGTCTGTTTAGAGACTGTTTTATGGTTGTAGCATGGGCTTATTTAGGCAGAGTATAGATGTGTTTAGAACCTTTATGTTTATTTTGGGCCCTTTATTCTTTCCCTTTTATAATAGAGGAACGTTACAGAAATATATGGTTTGTTGAAGGATTCTACTGACATATGGAGCCTATAGATATGGAACAACTCATGTTTGAAATCATAATTCTTTGCTTCTATGCTAGTTCCTTTTTTTCTTTTCACAGCAATTGGACTTCCTTCAAGTGTATCTAAAATAAGAATCAGAAATTAGTATCTTTCTTAACGTATAGCAATTCCAGAGAGTGTGTGGATGTGAAGGTTACAGGCTCCCAGAGGTTCGACTTCATGGTTTTTCATGTTGTGCTCCTCCCGTTTCTTAACAGTATGCTCGGGCTGATGAGATGGACAGAATGAAAAAGGAGTACACAGACTGTGTGACCGCCCTGTCCGATTTTGCAACTGAAGCCCTTAAGAAAATGTCTGAACCCTTAGAAGTCTCTTTTCTTAATGTCAAGTTATTAACTCAAGACTTGGAGGTGAGGGGGTTTCTGGACAACAAAGTGAAAACCTGTTCTGTTGTGAGACGGAAGATCGCCGAAGTTAACCCAGACCATTGCCACGTTGTCCTATGTCTCTTGGGCACCATTTTGACATGTGTGCCTAACCTGATAGGCACTTCCAAATTGAAAAAAGTGCACTTAAATAAAAAAATCTATTTGGATTGTTTTTTAAGGATATGTTTTGACATAGATTAACTTCAAAATAGTTTTTTGATTCAGAGATTTTCTTTTCTACAACCGAATTACAAAGGACTAGGTGAAAACAGGAAACATCTACTAATTGTACCTCTACATAAATGCCTCTTCTACAAAGTGTTGCCTAAATGATTTGTGCTCTTTACATATTTTGAATACCTTACAGCTCTCAAAAATGAAGTAGTAAAAGAATATTTAATGACACGGAAAGCTTTTCTAATACACTATTAAGTGAGAAAGCAAAAGAATTGTATCTTTTTGGTAAATATAAAAAAATGAGTATAAGAATGCACAGGGGAAAACATTAATGATGTGTAGTGATGAGGTGTGGGTCTGGTTATCACTGTGTGAGAAGACTACGTAATTAACATTTTTTTATTATATCTGATTTATAAATTTTCTTTGATGACAATGTGTTACTTTTTTTAAGAAAAAGTAAGTTGTGTAATTGTGAAGGTCAGAGGAATTGGCCCAAATTAACATAATGTTTATATACTACATTAGCACACATATTTTGAAAGTGTACGGATTACTTCAGCTTGTCCGTATGTTAATTTAAGGATTCACAGTGACTTCTGAAGGAAAGGTTTTATACCGATAGATCATAAATTAGCAGTAAAGGAAAGCAGTAAGTGGAATCTCCAAAAATTTATTAGAAGTATAGGATTTTATACAGTACATATTGATTTTTGTCCAAACTTCTGTGGAATCCTGAAATGAAAAGGAAATGTACCGTGTATACCTTTGACTGTTTCAATGATTCATGCAGGACATTGAGCAGAGGGTACCTGTAATGGACGCCCAGTACAAGATGATTACCAAGACTGCACACCTCATTGCCAAAGAGAGCCCCCAAGAAGAAGCTAATGAAATGTTTGCAACCATGTCTAGGCTCAAGGAACAGCTAACCAAGGTGGGAACACACTTAAATGCATGACACACCGTGGTAGACCGACGCTGCCTTCCGTGTGCGTTACGCCTCCTCAGTCACACCCAGGGGCAAATCCTTCACCTGTTAAGAGATCATGCTTTTGTTTTTTCCTGGGATTCTTGATTTAGTAACTCTGTCATTTAGTAACTTTGTCATGAGTTTTAAAACTGAAACTATGGAGCTGATGTCATGTATTCCCCTGTTAATTTAGAAATACTAGGAGCTCTATTTAGAAAGATAGGTCTGCTCTGGAGGAATCAGAGGCCAGTTGAACGTGATAAAACAAAGGCAGGGGGAGAAAAAGAAGGGGAAGGAGGAGGAAGAAATCAGATATTTAAATGAGAACGAATTCCCAAATGCCCTTTTGTTGAGTTTTATTCGATATCCCCCGGCTCTAAGACTCTTTATGCTATTTTCTGCTGGCATGGCCACGAAGCAGCGAAAAAGTCTGCCCTTCCCAGCTCATGGAGCTGACTTTAAACTTAAGATCTATACATTTGTACCACCTGTGTCCAGGGAAGCCTGTGGATACCAAGCGCTAGCCATAAGACTTTGCTGTTCTGTTGAGGGACTTTCCTTAAGAACTTTGGAAGTTCCATTGGGATTTTGTTTATCTATCTGCAGTTAAAGATTTTATGAGGATGGTATTGTTTGTGATGGGGTAATTAATTTCTGACAGAAGAAAGGAGTGACTATATAAATGAAGACAAAAATCTTGTAATGAAGAATTAAGAAACAGAGAAAAAGAAAGCAGAGAAACCTGTTATTTAGGAGAGAGAAAAAGCAGAAAGAGAATAACCTACATGAAGTCAGTAGTGGAAAATTAATGAGGAATAAATGAGACAGGTGAAAATACGAAGAATATGGTCTTGGAAAAAATGAGAAAACTTCGTTTGCCAAACTGGTATTAATTAGAATGTTAATTTCTAATTCTTTTTATTTTAACATTGAAGTTAAGATTAATTATAGAGATTGGGTAAATTCAAGGTCGATGTTGTTGATTTGATGACCTTCAAGCTTTTAGAGCCATATCTTGGGCTTGTACATCTTAGCCTAGGCCACGTTGATGATTTAGGGCAACCTCAGAGAAAGCAAATCCCACCTGTACACCCATCTAAGTTCAGCTTTTTGAAACTGCTCCTTCAGTTGTGGCATCTTAGTTAAGTTTCTGACTGTATCCAGGAAAGATTTCTAAAGCATACTTGATTTTTATGCATATGCAGATGGTCTTCATTTTGTTCAGAGTCATTTCAGCAGAGCCTTGTTGCAGTAGATTTCTTTGGTGAATTTATCCTTCAGGCAGGGTATCCTACAGCATGAGAATGTTTATAATTTAAGAAAAAAGAGAATGGCGGGGCATCTGGGTGGCTCAGTGGTTTAAGCCTCTGCCTTCGGCTCAGGTCATGATCTCAGGGTCCTGGGATCGAGTCCCGCATGGGGCTCTCTGCTCAGTGGGGAGCCTGCTTCCCTTCTCTCTCTCTCTGCCTGCCTCTCTGCCTACTTGTGATCTCTCTCTGTCAAATAAATAAATAAAATCTTAAAAAAAAAAAAAAAAAAGGAGAATGGTGGACTAACAAGTACTCAGTTTCTTTTCCTTGGCTCCCAAAAGTATGAATAATATTTGGGAAGCAATTCTAAGTAAAATAAATGGGGACAGAATGACCTGGTCCTGGATTCTAACATAAAGGTGATCAGGCAGAAACTTAATGGATCTCATGATCCTCAGGAGTGTATGGCCTCAGTATTAAGATTAAAGAATGCAAGTGCATGAAGCAATAAGAATTTTTTCAAAGACAAATAACAAGAGGGCTGAGTCAGTTCCGACTAGAGAGATATTCCCTGGCATGTGGACCTTGTAAATAAGTTGGTACACGACTTGTTCACTTGGGATGAGTTAGCTGATGGGCAGAGAGTAGGGAAGCATGGAGCTGGGGGAGGTGGAAAAGCAGAAGGTCTGCCTGGGAAGAATGAGTCAGCAAAGTTACAGGTTTGACTAGAGTTAAGGATTCAAGTAGTAGAGACCCAGAAAATAAAGTTGGAAGGTCAGTCTAGAGAATGTAATTCACGGTCTCCGGTCAAATTCTGAGGCCAAAGCGAAGAGGAGCTGCATAGTTTAAGAGATGGAATTCGATGCCATCTGCCTCACCAACAGCATCGTTGAGATGGGAAAATGCCATCCAGATGGACCGCTTAGAGGAATCTTCATGGGGAATTTCTAGCATTTATTTGTCTCAGTGATAATAGTGGTATTGTTTTTTATATGAAAATGTAACAATACATAGGAAATATCATTCAAGAAGTGTCTTTGGAGATCTGTAAGCACCAGATGACAATGTCCCTGAAGACAATGTTCCTCAGAACTGTGAACGGTGCCCTGAGTTTGTGGTAATTAGTGGCCTTTAATAGAACTTTTGTCTTTGTATTTTTAAAGGTCAAAGAATGTCACTCTCCACTCCTTTATGAGTCTCAACAGCTGTTGATCCCACTGGAAGAACTAGAAAAGCAGATGACATTCTTTTATGACTCACTTGGGAAAATCAATGAAATCTTAACAGTTCTTGAGCATGAGGCACAATCTAGTGCTCTTTTTAAACAGAAACAACAGGTAAGGAGAAATCCCCTCGAGGAGACAAAGTTATTTTACAGCGTGTGTAGCAAGACTGAGATGGTGCTTATAGTGGGAGAAATTCAGTTAGGACAGGAAACATTTTTCTAGAATAGCATTCCTGAGTGGCTGATGGCTCAGTCAGTTAAGTTAATCATGTCTTTGGCTCAGGTCATGATTCCAAGGTCCTATGACTGAATCCTGCATCACTGGGCTCCCTGCTCAGCGGGAAGTGTGCTTCTCACTCACCCTCTGCTCCCCCAGCCCTGCTTATGTACTCTCTCTCTCTCTCTCAAATAAATAAATAAAATCTTTTTAAAAAAAATAGAGTAGCACTGGCATCTCAAAACAAAAATATACATCTGTCCAAAGATGAAACCCCTTTCCCCTAACAAGAGAACAGAAGTTTTATCTGTCTATTAAATTTATATAGAGTTAACTTTTTATAAGTAAATTTTAATTTAGATACTTAGATATATATAAAAGCAAACAGTTGCATTCCATTTCTATCCAGTGTCTGTAATCTGTGTCTTATGAGATCTTTTCTTTGCATCTAAGATTAAGTCTGATTATAGAGTCACAAAATTCTGGAAATGCGTGTCGCGTGATAATCCTTTTTCTTTATGTCTCATTTTTAGTAAGCAGATCTCTATGCAGAACAGCTTTGCACTCTTGCAGTTAATTGACTTATTTAGTTGGCTTATTATAAATGACCCTATCCATCAGAGGAGTGTGAAATTTAATGGGCAAACGGTCTACCACGCATTCCCTGAAACAGATTCCTGGAGGAAGGGTGGCATCACTTAGCAGAAAGGGCAGAGAGTATCTGAAATGAGTCAGACAAGTATTCAGATCTTAGATCTGATACAATAAATTACAAAGCCTTGATTAGCTTTTATTTCCTCTCCTTAGTTGAGAGCTTATTATGGAGATTACATTATCTGTTCCACAATGTAACTGACACACAGTGGCACATAGTTGGCACTCTATAACTGGTAGCAATTATTTTTATTTTTATTTTCTTATTATTGTTCATAGTAAAGCCATAATGCTTATACCACCAAACCCTATTCTAGTGGGTTCTTGTCATATTAGATAACGATTGTCTTTCACTCTGAGTCACAGTGCCATTTCTTGTATTCTCAAATTGCTGTAAATTGCCATCAAAGAGGTAAGTGCAGCGAATTGTGTAAGACTGAGGAATCACAGACCTGTACCCCTGAAACAAATAATAACATTATACGTTAATAAAAAAATTGCCATCAAAGAATCCTTCCACAATTAAAATAACATTTGATATTTTAGTAATAGTATTTAGTAATTTAGTATTTAGTAATGATAGTATTGATAATATTTAATAATATCGTTCTAACATATATTACTCTTTTGTGTCCTAAATCTTCAAAAGGAGAAATATGTCCTGACTTCCTTTTGCCAAAACAAATAAAATCTTGGTCTTAGTACTTGCCTTTGGTTACCAAAACTGGTATCCAAATGAACAGTTTGAAATATTTTTCCAAAGCTGTTGAGGATGTCGAAATGCAGATAATCTGGCTTCAAGTTAGAAAATGACTGTTGGCCTTGGGTTGGGCCAGATGATTTCTATGCTGCCAGTTGCAGAAATCACTATGATGCCAGGTTACTAAGCAGAGGTGGAAGGCATGGGTCACCATGGTTTCTCATCCTGTGAACATGGGACAACTGCCGCTCCTCCCACACCCACCTGCCTTTGTGGTTAGGATATGAGGTCCACCGTTTTGTTAATGAGGTTGACAACTGATGAACCTTAGGAATTCAAATGTTGTGCATTTGGGGATACACAAATAATACATCATTTGCGGCAGCTCTGTCAGTGAAGTATGTGCACTGGCATTAAATTTATTGAGTCAGATTAAAACCTAATACGTTGACTGCTTTTGTGATTGTTCTCTCATTAAATCTTAGGCCTGGGAGTTGGACACATTGCAGGCAAATAACAATTTTGATGGCCTTTTGGTTTCTTAATGTTAGTAACACAGGCATGAAATTAAAAAAAAAAAAAAACCTCAAAAAAACTCAATGTGACATTTAAATGCCTCATATAAAAAGCACTGACTTTAGTGATTTCTTAAAATTCAGATCTTCTCAATGAAAAGAAACACTTCCCTGTACTTTTGGTTTTACTTACAGCTGACTAAATGCCTAAAAGCTCTATAATGTTCTTCTTGTTTTGTAATGGTTCTTCTCTTTCCTCCTCTTTCTCACCCTTTTATACTATTGTTATGGGCTTCGTGTCCCTGTAGGAGCTGTCAGCTTGTCAAGAGAGCTGTAAGAAAACCATGACACAAATTGAGAAAGGCAGTCAAAATGTTCAAAAATTCGTGACCTTGAGCAGTGTGCTAAAGCATTTTGATCAGACAAAGCTGCACAGACAGATTGCCGATGCCCATGGTGCTTTCCAGGTAAGCTTGCTTCCTGCTACGGAGACCTGAGCGAGGGAAAATACAGAGAGGATGTGTCGTCCTCATGTTCCATGCTTCCCCTCTTGCTAAATGCCTCTCCTGCTGAAGTTTGGAAGCAATCATTTACTTCTTCTTTTGCTGATATTCATTCATGTCAAAAGAAGTTGATTACTCTCATAATAATGAAATGTATTCCTTCCAAGTGTTGTTGTTTATTTTAAAAGAAACAGTACTCTTTAACAAAATGATGCTTTCAGTAACGAGAAAGCAGCATCACGTTGGCATTATTTCTTAAATCAAGAATATGGTGAAGAAAATTGGAGACTGGAATAAACATGTGGAAACCAATAGTCGCTTGATGAAGAAATTCGAGGAGTCTCGAGCAGAGCTGGAGAAGGTGCTGCGGATGGCACAGGAGGGTCTGGAGGAAAAGGGAAACCCGGAGGACCTCCTGAAGAGACACACCGTGAGTTTGTCCCTCCTGGGGCACTTGACCTGAGGACATGGACAAGTGGTCTTGAGTGAGAAATTAAAAACAAACAAACAAACAAAACAAAACATAACAAAAACTCTGTTCTAGTCTTAAGTTTTTGAGGCAGTGGGGAAGCAGAGATGAGTTAGGAAGGCCGAGACATTTTAGATTATTAGACCCCAAAACATGGCAGCAGCAAAAACAACAACAACAAAACAACCTTTAAGAGCAATTGATGAGCTACCTTATAATTGGACATTCCAAAGCCCCTGAAGTGGTAGAGAGTTACTGGATGTATAATGAGGCTCTCCTGAATTATTTAGCTGAGAAATTCTTGTATAACCAACATATTCCCTTTAAGAGATCATTTTAGGTGGATGGCTAAGTCTTTGTGCTCATTTCATGAATCCGCCGTATCAAAGTGTGAGTACCACGTCCCCTGAAGCTTGGTAGCTGATCCACAACTTGTCCAGTTGTGAAGTCATCTTCCTGTTAATCATACTCGTTTCAAACATACGGGTATTGAAAATGTTAGCAATCTCTTAAATGCTCGGTAGAGATTAGGAGCCCTCTGATATCATGTATTTTGAGCTCCGTTTCCTGAAATTCCAGTGGGTACTGGTATAAACCATGCTGTCATATGATGACCGCAATGTATTAGTGCCGTAGCTGGCTGAAGTTCGGGTTGATGTCTCTGGTCACTCAGCATCTCCTTCATTGACACTTGGTCATGCACATAGGTACACATGTGCTGTTTGGGTCTTTTTGATCTGCCATTAAAATATACACAGATTAGGTGGCTTAAGCAACAGGCATTTATTTTCTCACAGTCCTGGAGACTGTAGGTCTGAGATCAGAGTACTCGCATGGTTGGGTTTGGCAAGGACTCTCTTCCTGGCTTGTGGGTAGTCACCTTCTTGCTGTGTTCTCATAAGGCAGAGATAATTGGGAACAAGACCTTTGATGTCACTTGTTATAAGGGCACTGATTCCATCATAAGGGTCGTACCCTCATGACCTCATCTAACTTGATTACCCCAATGGCTTCATCTCCAAATATCATCACATCGGCAGGCTATGGATTCAATATATAAATTTGGGCAGTTAGTGGGGGGGGGCCACAGTTCTGTCCATAGCATGTGGGGTCATGTTGTACTTCTTTGAATGTAGAAATGGCTCATAATGAATCAGCAGGGCCTGAAACACATTAAATTAGGGTATGAGGAATTGTGAGGCTAAAGGCTGCTTCTACTCTGCTCTTCTGACTTTACCAAAGAGAAAATGCAAACTCTATTCCTATGGAATCAAGGTTTTAGACCCCTTGGCCTTCCAGAATAGTCTACCAAATTTGAAAACTGCAAAGATTTTTTTTTTTTTTCTAAAAAAAATGAAAAGCACTAGTTGAATTTCTGATGTGGTGGCTTCTGACTCATAACTATAGATAATTATAGTTCATTCCTGAAAAAAAAAAAGAAGAGTAGTTGCCAGGAAGGTTTGAAGAGGGCATCAGCTGGCTGAGGGGCTTGTGTAGAGGCACGATTGCTTAACTGGGTAGTGTCTGATGCTGCCTTTTATTCTGCCCGACACTCCTACCCACTTCCTCCTCTCTGTGCCAGGAGTTTTTCAGTCAGCTGGATCAGAGAGTGCTCAATGCTTTCCTGAAAGCTTGCGACGAGCTCACCGACATTCTCCCTGAGCAGGAGCAGCAGGGTCTGCAGGAAGCCGTTCGAAAGCTCCATAAACAGTGGAAGGTGAGTCAGGACGTAATGGGACACACGCATACGTAGGTATCATGTGTGATGAGAGAGAGCCTGAGAGTGTTAAGGTTCAATTGAAAGAGAAATGTAGAAATTCATGGAAAACCACCACACCTACTTCTCCCATTGGAAAAAAAACTGAACTTGAATAAAACAATGAAAAAAACGTGACAGGATTTTGTTTTTCTTATTTGTTAATAGCATTGATTTTCTCATATTACTCAGTAGTGCTCTCTTTTCCTGAGTATTTTTGGGGATAAGAATGGACAAGGGCATTTTACTTACTCGGTAACATTTGGTAAACTCTTCTCATCGAAGTAACGAAGGTATACTAACATGTTATATACTAAGTATGTACTATACTAAGGTAAACTAACATTTTGTTGTTTTTAAGGATTTTACCATCTGGTTTAGATTATTATGATCTAAAAAATATAAATATGAACATTTATTGTTTAAGGGCTCAGTGACAAACACAAAAGCACAATCAATTTCTCCAAAGAGCTTAGAGTTAATTATCTCCAGTAGGAGTTAATTATTTCCAGCAGGAGATAATTAGTTGCAGATAATGAAAGTATAATATATAATAAGTCCCCCCAAATATAGGTAATACTTATGAAAGCTTTGGAAGAGAGAAGTGGCCCCACTTGGAGAGTAGTTGTGAGCTAGGATTTTATTTATTTATTTATCTATCTATCTATCTATCTATTTATTTATTTATATTATGACCAGTTAGCCACTGTATAGCACATAATTAGTCCTTGTTGCAGTGTTCAGTGATTCATTAGTTAAGTATGACACCCAGTGTTCATCATAGCACGTGCCCTCCTCAGTACCCATCACTCTGTCACCCCCTCCCCACACCCTTCTTCCAGATTGTTTCTTGGGTTCTATAGTTTCTCATGGTTCATCTCCCTCTCTGATTTCTCTTTGGATTTCCCTCCCTTCCCCTGTGGTCCTCTGTGCTATTGCTTCTGTTTCATATATGAGTGAAACCATATGATAATTGTCTTTTTCTGTTTAACTTACTTCACTTAACATAATCCCCTCCAGTTCCATCCATGTTGATGCAAACAATGGGTATTTATTGTTTCTGATTGCCGAATAATATTCTCTTGTGTATCTGGACCATATCTTCTTTATCCATTCATCCGTTGAAGGGCATCTTGGGTCCTTCCACAGTTTGGCTACCGTGGACAGTGTTGCTGTAAACATTGGGGTACATGTGCGAGTGGGGGACGTAGGGGTTCACTTGACTTGTCTAACCTGAGTGCCCCACATTGGGCTTGTCACAGGAAGCTGACACTAGAAGCTGCATGCCAGGGGAGAGCTGCAGTGTAATGGAGACCCACCCAAGGCTGTCGTCTTCTAGCTAGGTTGGAGGAAGCCTGCCCTAGCAGCAGATTAATGAGTGCTATCACAAGGGAATAGCAAGTGACGAACTTCATGTGCGTTACGTGAAGTGCTCACAGGGTCTGGAAGATAGGCAGCTAAAATATTCTCCATCAGTTCTTGATTTTTTTTTTTTTTTCATCTCAGTAACATAGGCTAAAAAATCAACTCCAAGCACAGAAAAAACACAGTTAAGGACATATTTTGTTTACATGCTAAATTTGAAAATTAAAAAAAGATTCTTAAAGAAACCCAAGCTTTTTGAGATGTCTTTAAAGCCTAACGTATCATAAATCTGTTGTGGAATGGAGACTCTAATGGAAAGCTGTAGTTAATGTAGATAATGATGTAGTTTATGCTTATATCAAAAAAGAACATAAAACATTTCATGTTTGATGAGGCTGGCTTGTTTTCTCAAGGAATGCTCTAAGGAAGAAAGACAAGGCAGGTGGTCCAAAGTGTGGCCTGTTTGATCCTGGCTTCTTGACTAGTGAAGTTTTCTCTTTGCCCTTTGTGTAGTGAGTATACCTATGTTCTTCCTACCTCACAGGGTCGTTGACAAAATTAAAAAGGACATATGCCAGGGAGAGGGTATGTGAAATCAGTGCATGGTTTGCATATAGATTCAAATCTAGCTTTTCCACTTACCCCTGAGCCTCAATGGTCTAACATTTAAAGTAGAAATAGTAATACTGTGTGGGGCTATGGTAAAAATTAAAAAGAATAATTATTGTGAAAAATCCGACCGTGCAGGTTGAGAGAATTCATTGTGGTCCCAGTCTTTGGAAAAGTACAAATCACAGCAGCCAGGTGCAGTCGATAGTGATTAAATCACATTGACCCCAAAGGGAATATTTTTGGACTTTTGTCACTCCAGTTGAAAATGTGTATGATTGGAATGGCATCATATTTTTGAATCTTCCTATGGAATGCAGGATCTTCAAGGAGAAGCCCCATATCACTTGCTTCATCTGAAGATTGGTGTGGAGAAGAATAGGTTCTTAGCTTCTGTAGAAGAATGCAGAACTGAGCTGGATCGGGAGATCAAACTGGTGGCCCAGGAAGGCAGTGAAAATATCATTAAAGAACACAGGGTACGTCTGACACACCCCAAGTGCAGGCATGCAAAGTCACCTTGTTACTTAAAAGATTTATACCTGATACTTTGGTTTGGGTCTGAAAACACGAAATAGCTTAATTACTGTATACTAGTAGACTAAAGGGGAATCGTCTATGAAAATATGGAAGTATTGTGTGGATTCTCACAGGCAGTTTATCAACGGTTTTTGCTCATTAGATTTTCTTCAGTGACAAAGGTCCTCATCATCTTTGTGAGAAAAGGCTACAGCTTATTGAAGAACTGTGTCTGAAACTCCCAGTCCGGGACCCGGTAAGGAACACACCGGAAACCTGTCATGCCACTCTGAGAGAGCTCAGAGCTGCCATCGATGCCACCTACATGAAGCTCATGGAAGACCCAGACAAGTGGAAGGACTACTCTAGCAGGTAGTTGGGGAACAGAGATGGACATGGTCTGTCCTAATATTGTGAATTCAGAGATCATCGCCCAACAAGAAGTGACATGTGTTTCCTCCAAAGCAATAAAGAAAATCAGATTGTGTGACCTTGCCCGTGCTCTTATATAAAAATGCTTCATTTAATAAAAAAAAGAATGGGTTTCAGTCAGAAACAGGGTCAAACCCTTTATTTCAGGCACCTGGGTGGCTCAGTGGGTTAAACCTCTGCCTTCGGCTCAGGTCATGATCCCACGGTCTTGGGATCGAGCCCCACATCGGGCTCTCTGCTCAGTAGGGAGCCTGCTCCTGCTCTCTCTCTGCTTGCCTCTCTGCCTACTTGTGATCTCTCTCTCTGTGTCAAATAAATAAATAAAATCTAAAAAAAAAAAAAAACAACCTTTATTTCCAAGGGGCCCAGATATTATCTCTCTGAAGCACGTTTGGCAGTTCCTTCCTCCCGGATATCCTCATATCCCCAGAGGGCAACTTCTGCCTCTGGGTTCTGTCTCAGCCTGGGGGAGATGGATGAGGCCAGACCCCAGGTGGTGCCTTCCACACTCCCAGGTGCTCAGGCCCCGGGAACACACCTTTTTCTTTAGCTGAACTCCATCTGCTTTGCTTTCTCTTTCCTCCAAGTAACCGCTCAGGAGAGCCACCCCTGCCCTGAGCTTCATGCCAAAGGGGCAATTTCCAGAAAATGTGTTCATTGACTTGCTAATCAGTTGATTGTTATATTTCCATGAATAAATTCCAAATAGAAAATGTATTTTATCCACTGAGATATTGTCTCCCTTTAATTAGAGAATACTTTTGATATTTCAGAATTTCCGAGTTCTCATCTTGGATATCTGCAAAGGAGACACAGTTGAAAGCATTTAAGAGTAAACCCTTCGATACTGCCAACCACGGAGAGGTTAAATGTGCTGTAGAGGTTAGTTCTGGGCCATATTTTTCATAATAAAAAAATCAATGGTAGACAGTCTGACTAACTGATGTATTGTTTTCTATTTGTAAAAAAATTAAATTGCCGAAAAAACAATCCTAAGAATCCTCATGTTACTGTGGAGAAGAACGGGGGACTTCCCCATTGAATCATTCTTAGCTTTGAGATTTAGTCCTGCTTAGTTGTACCTCTCATATGTCTTTAGCTAATGGAAAATCCTGAGAAGAAAATTGCATGCATGGGTATATAACACAGCAGAGATTTAAGATTTGTTATGGAAAACAAGAACACTGGAGGTTTTGATACATTTTCAGCCAGATCACAGAATTGGGCAAAGTTTCTAAGTTTCATTTTTATGTCACAGTTAGTCTGGATTGATCAGCTCTTTAAGCATGGGCACAGCCTCATAAACCGAGTCAGGTGACAGAACCCTAAGCCCGAACCCAGTTCACGTTCTGTGAATGACATACAGCAACCCTCTCATTCTTAGCGTGGCTCTGCTCTGTTTTGTAGACACATGCCATGGTGAAAATCCTTATCTTTCAGCATTTTGAACACTTGTAAGTCACATAGCTGCTGTTAATGAGGACATATTTCCTTTTTATTCCTATCCTCTGAGTTTCATGTTATTCTCTTAAATTTATAATACCATTAAATACTAGAGATGCTCAGTAATATATTATACCTATAGTAGGATACTATTATTGGCTATTGGTTGCTGTTATATTAAAAAAAAAATGCACAGCTTCAAATGAAGAGACCACTTGGTTCTGGAAGCGGTCATTTTCTGTGGGTGTGAATTCACCCTGTATGGTCTTCTGTAGCAACTTGCATGGTTTCCTCATGCTTCCCAGAGCTGTGTAGGAGGAAGACGTTGTCCCAGTCAGCATTCGCACGGTTCCCAGACCTCACAAGGGCTGAGGCCCCAGAATCTTTCCAGCATTGTCCTGGTCAATATGCCTTCCCTTCCCAGATTGGAGCTGTGCTCCTTTTTGCACATCGTACTAAGTGGGTTATTGCCTTCCAAGCTAACAAAAGCGAGGCATAAAATATAAGTTCCTGAAGTTAAGATCAATTTTTAGGGCATCCATAATAGTATTCAACAACTAAACTCTTTGAATAAAAAGAAATCTGCTCTCTAAAAAAGGGATTCTTTCAACCTTTTATTTTTTTCTAAAAATACAATGTTCCTACCAACTAACAGAAAATAATATGTGTTATAGTTCCCAATTTTGGTATCTCATTTTCTTCTACAGTACTTTTAGAGGCATCTTTATTTGTGCTCAAAGGGAATATCTGTAAATATCTAACCATCTAATTATGAACTAACCATCTAGTTAACTTTTTCGATACAGAGTATTGATTTTACATATTAGGTATTGGCATTGGGGAAATATTTTTTTTCTAGCACTTGTGAACTTTTGTTAAAGATGTGAACAAAAAGCAAAATAAGCAGGCATTACTGGTGAGTGAAGGGCTCTCTTGGCTCCACTGTATCCATTTTCTCGGTCTGTGTCCATTCTGGATTCACAGTGTATTCTCTTCATTCCAGGAGATCAGGAATGGCATTACCACAAAGGGCGAGACTCTCAACTGGCTGAAATCCAGGCTTAAAATTTTAATTGAAGTTTCTTCTGAGAATGAAGCCCAAAAGCAAGGAGACGAGCTGGCAAAATTATCTGGTTCTTTCAAGGCTCTTGCAGCTTTGTTGTCAGAGGTAGATCATTTGCTTACACTCTAACTAGATAGTTTTGGGTGAGGAATCTGGAGGGTTCTTTGCTTTGGGTTGGGATTACACTGTAATTATATGAAGGAAGTATAGTTCAAACACAACAGTTAAGATACTTATTCATATGAAGATTGGTGGGGAAGATATTTGAACTATGGTGTGTGCCATTATCGGATATGTTAGTTCAGAGTAACAACCGGTATTTAAAGTATGAAACTTACCAGATCTACACTTTTTAATGTTACTAAAAGCATTGTTTCATGGTCAGTTGAAGGTATATTTTGGAGGTTAGGAACCTAGGCTTAGGAGTCAGATGAACCTAGAGTTAACAGTTTAACTCTGATAATAATAAAGTAAATAACTCTGATATAAAAATAAAACACAGTTTAACTCTGGTAATAATAAAGTAAACAGTTTAACTCTGGTAATAATAAAATATTCAATGTTCACAGACCAGTAAAATCTATTTCATGCAAGACTTACCCATTTTAAACTTCTTGATATACATTTCAGTGTTTATATTCCTATATGAATTAAAATAGACAAACCTATTTACTTCATTTCTAGTAGGCCCCTTCTACCCTCGGTGAGAACATTTTTACCGACCAGGTTGTCATGCATGTCTAATGAGTCTGTGCATGGGAAGATAACTAAGAATGGAAAGTTGAAGAGACAGCTACCATTATTTCTTGAAGTCATTTATGAACTTGCATGGCAAAATGATCATCTAGGTGACTTAAAGTTCCCTGATTCTGAAGATTTGGAATTCTCTGGAGAATTCCCTAATCTAACATAATTTGGTCAATTAACCTTTTATATTTTGAATGCATGTAGATCTGCTTACGACCCTAGCAGTGAATTTACATAAGCCGAAAATACTCTAAAGTGCACGTGATTTTAGTTTTATTTGTGAATTTTGATATGATATATCATTTTTTCTTAACAGTTCTTGAAAAAATGAAAATAGTGGTAGGATTAATCAGATTGGGGGATGTGAGTTACCTCAGTCCTTCCATGTCCGTCTTTCACAGCACTAGTCCGGGAAGCGTAGCCGCTACCACCCTTTCAGTAAAATTCTGACATTATTCTTCTCTACTCTTTCTTTGATCAAGAAGGTAAGGAGAAAAGTAAGGATTGCAGCTTTAAAAAGTAAATACGTGGGGCATCTGGGGGGCTCAGTGCGTTAAAGCCTCTGCCTTCGGCTCAGGTCATGATCCCAGGGTCCTGGGATCGAGCCCCACATCGGGCTCTCTGCTCCAGCGGGGAGCCTGCTTTCCCCTCTCTCTCTGCCTGCCTCTCTGCCTGCTTGTGATCTCTCTCTGTTAAGTAAATAAATAAAATCTTAAAAAAAAAAAGTAAATATGCAGGCAGGTGAGCTTTGATCCAAGACTTAACAAATAGTTTTAGTCACATTGATAGATGAGTTTCTATTTTGTTGCACCCCCCCACACATAAAGCACTTTGTCAGCCTTTAAAATTAGAAATTACTAGTCTCCCTAACACTTTACCAAGGCTGTTTATTTTTTTTTTTTTTTTTTAAAGATTTTATTTATTTATTTGACAGACAGAGATCACAAGCAGGTAGAGAGGCGGACAGAGAGAGAGAGAGGAGGAAGCAGGCTCCCTGCTGAGCAGAGAGCCCGATGCGGGACTCGATCCCAGGACCCTGAGATCATGACCTGAGCCGAAGGCAGAGGCTTAACCCTCTGAGCCACCCAGGCGCCCACCAAGGCTGTTTATTTACTTTATCTTCCAAGTACTCTCATGACACTGCCCCTGGGACTTGTAGCAACAATCTGCCCCTAAAAAGTACAGACATTAATTCTTAGCATACCTATCTACCTTTTTTGTTTTGTTTTGTTTTATAGTTTTTTAAAGTTTTTATTTGAATTTGAGTTAGTCAACATACAGTGTAAAGTTAGTTTCAGGAGTATAATATAGTGACTCAGTAACATCGCAGGATACAAAATCGAGGTAGAGAAATCTAATACATTTACATACAACAATAAGGAAGCAGCAGAAAGAAAGATCAAGGAATTTATACATTTACAGTTGCACCAGTAACATAAGATATCCAAGAATATTATTTTTGTATGTCTCTTTATAAGGAACATAAGATTTTTGTTTTCAATAAATCCACTCTATTTTTTTTTCTTTTTTCTTTTTTCTTTTTTCTTTTTTAGAGAGAGAGCACACACAATCACAGGGCAGAGGCAGGAGGACAGGGAGGGTCTCAAGCCGACGTAACGCTGAGCTTAGAACCTCACCACCGTGAGCTCAGAACCTGAACCCTAGCTCCCGTAAAGGTCATAGTTTATACTCATACCCTGGTATGCTACTCAATCATTAGTAAAACCAAAGAAAGAGGAAGGGAAACATTCATTTTGTTCACGTAGGGAATTTAGATTAAAGGATGAATTTGACATTTTCAGTCCATACTTTGATTATAATCCATTTAATATTTAAATGAGTGTTGAACACAAAGTGTTTGCTGTTGTCCATTCTAAGAAAAGGCCGTGGTTAGACGGGCTTTATGGAAGGAGGAGTCACTTCTTTCAACGAAAGCTGTGATTTACTGAGATGTGGAGTCTGTGGCTTTCACCGTGTCTCCTTGCTGTTAGTTGGGAGCAGAGCACACTCACGTCGCCGGGGGAAAACTCAGAGGATAAGAGGATCAGAGGAAAAGATGGGATAAGAGTAGGAGAAATGAAAAGGCTTCCGTGGAACGCAAAAGACCAGCAGTGTGAAAATGACGATCTTAATGAAAAGGGAGAGCGATAGACTTTGAATACAGAAGAGGCTGGTGACCCTGAACTAGTGGAAGCAGAAATGAGACAGAAAATTCAGGGAAAAGAATTTACTAAAGAACCACAGAATTAGCCATTGTATCGTGTTTTATGTAAAAATATTGGAAGTGCATTTTCAACAGATACTCTTCATTCTTCTCATTTTTTCCCCTCCACAGTTTTTCTCCTTACTTAAACAGGAGGGACTCAGCTTTATTATACTTTATTTTTTAAATTTATGATTAGATTTTGGTTGTGGGACTGTCATTAAAGGGATCCAGGAAATAAGGTATACAGCATAGCCACTTCCATCACCTTGCTTTGACTGTCAGGTTGAGTGGACACAGAGCACTGTATCCCTTGAGGCTTACAATCCCCATAAATGGCTATGCAGTTAATAATAACTAAATAAACCTCAAAAATATAAAAAATAAAAGAGATCCATGTATATATTTCAGAGTTACTGAGATGGACTTTACACATGTTCTTAGAATATTTAAGATTCCATGAGCATCATATGAGTTGTAATTTTTTCATGAAAATCCAGGTTGAAAAGATGTTAAGCAACTTTGGGGACTGTGTCCAGTACAAAGAAATAGTGCAAAGTTCCCTTGAAGACTTAATTTCTGGCTCTAAAGAAGTCCAGGAGCAGGCGGAGAAGATCCTGGACACGGAAAACCTGTTTGAAGCACAGCAGTTACTTCTCCATCACCAGGTAGGAGGCCCGTTCCCCGGGGCACTCGTGCAAAGCTTGTTAGCCACTGGCAGAGCCAGAGCGGTGACAAGAACTGTATGTCCAAGAGTAAAGACAAAGGGAAAGGGGGAACAGGGGGGAGTCCATGCGAATGGTTTAAAAAAATCTTGGCACCTTTGTTCTCTGTTAAATATTAGGTATTTCAGAAGAGCCTGCCAGGTAAAATCCCAGCCTGAGTGATTTGGTGACATCAAAAAATTCAAGGAATAATTTAGCTACGAAAACCTTCATAAAACTTGCTCAGTTGTCCTTTTCATAACAGAGAAGGAAAGCGTAGAGATAAAATGATCCATATTTGAGATCACTCTTCTTTACCGTTATGTTAACAGCCTGCCCTTCAGTTTACAACTTTGAATACGTCTCAGTTGGGAGAAGGATAACTTATATGAAGTACGAAACCTTTCAGGATAATACGCTTTTATGAAGGATTAGAACTGAGAGTAAAGAAATTCTGGTACATGTATTGATAATAAACAATTTTA
Source organism: Mustela nigripes (assembly GCF_022355385.1). NCBI lineage: Eukaryota > Metazoa > Chordata > Mammalia > Carnivora > Mustelidae > Mustela > Mustela nigripes. Next base: position 135,769,019 of record NC_081561.1, on the reverse strand, counting down.
ACAAACTTACTTGCCAAACTCAATGTAAGTAGAAGTATGACTCAAGTATTTTAATGGCAAAACCTTAGCTAACGTAATGTATAGCAAAATGCTAGCTAATTTTGTATATAATAATATATTAAATGGAAGTGGCATTAAAAGCGTGCATAAAACAGCAGCCTCTAGGCATTACAGATTTATTTAATAATTATAAAAAGGCTGAGTACAAAAAAATTAATGCTTGGCATTACATTGTTCTCAGTCATTGTAAAAGTTGTGTTAGGGTTCAACTTAAGTCAAGGAAATATGTAATTATAGATATTTACATTAATGTTCTAAAACTCTTACATTTCTCGGAACAGTGCTTGGTTTTATGTATGCTTACTTCATGTAAATTCATATGTATACACCTGAGATCTGTCTACCATTGTTTGTACATTATACCTCAATAAAAAGTTTATTTTAAAAGATAACTTTCCCCATGTGTCTCAGCAGGTTTATCAGTCTGACTATACCCAGGAATTAAGTTCTCTTAGTATCAGCATTTTTATAGCACAAACGATTTAAAAAAAAAATTAGAGTTAGGAATTCACATTTTTAGGCAGAAATAGTTCTTTAAGGAGAATCATGTCAAATGAACGCTTTTGTCAGATTCCTTCTGGAATATTCCATAAAATGCTAAGTGCCTAAATTTGCACACAATTAAAACACCAATATCAAATTATGTTGTTTACCATTAAAAACACAAAATATTCTGAAATAATGCCCATTTTGACTAACAGAGTCCCCATTGCCATTTTAACTGTTCACATTTAACTTTTTTTTTTAAGATTTTATTTATTTTCTTGAGAGAGAGAGACAGAGAGAGAGAGATAGCATAAGCAGAGGTTGGGGGGAAAGGGAGAGTAAGAGGGACAAGCAGACTCCACTGAGCCTGAAGCCTGAAGGATGGCTTGATCCCAAGACCCTGAGATCATGACCTGAGCTGAAGGTGGACATTTAACCGACTGAGCCACCCAGGCGCCCCTGTTCACATTAACTGTTAAAAGACAGTTGTGGGGGGCGCAGGGCACCTGGGTGGCTCAGTGGGTTGAACCTCTGCCTTCGGTTCAGGTCATGATCCCAGGGTCCTGGGATTGAGCCCTGCATCGGGCTCTCTGCTCAGCAGGGAGACTGCTTCCTCCCTCTCTCTCTCTGCCTGCCTCTCTGCCTACTTGTGATCTCTGCCTGTCAAATAAATAAATAAAATCTTAAAAAAAAAAAAAAAAGACAGTTGGGGCCCACGCTGCCGCGAGGTTGTACCTCTCTGTACCCCATTAGACTGTAGGTGTTTCTATCCTGCTTAGTCGCTCACAGAGGATCTTTTATGCACCTGTTCTCCAGCAAAAGACAAAGAGGATTTCGGCCAAGAAGAGAGACGTGCAGCAGCAGGTAGCGCAGGCTCAGCGGGGAGAAGGCGGGCTGCCCGACCAGGCCCGGGAGGAGCTGCGGAAGCTGGAGAGCACCCTGGACCACATGGAGCACAGCAGGGAGAAGCAGGAGCGCCGCATCCAGGTGGGAGACCGGACGTCGAGGGCCCTGTTCACCCCCAGGTCTCAGCTGGCGTCTCCTCATGGGAGCGGGCGTTGGTTCCCGCCTCTGACGCTCCAGCACTGGGCTAAGTATTGACACGAGTTCTCTCTTTTAATCATCGCGTCAAGCTTAGCAGGGAGGCGCTATAATTAGCACATTTTGCCAGAGTGGAAGCTTAAGCAGAAACAGTTTGAGGACTTTACCCAAAGTCACAGAGCAGCGATCAGTGATAAAGCCAGAATGTTAAATGCTCACTTGTCGGAGTCCGGGAATTAACATTGGACCGTTTCGCTCTTCTGGGCGGTCCAAACAGTCACATGTTTATTTATTTATTTTTTTAAAGATTTTATTTATTTATTTGACAGACAGAGATCACAAGGAGGCAGAGAGGCAGGCAGAGAGAGAGGAGGAAGCAGCCTCTCTGCTGAGCAGAGAGCCCCATATGGGGCTCCATCCCAGGACGCTGGGATCATGACCCGAACTGAAGACAGGGGCTTTAACCCACGGAGCCACCCAGGCCCCCCCACATGTTTACGTTGTACTGTGATCTTCACACTCTTCAAAAGTGTTGAGCTCTTGCCACCTACCCACTCCCCACTCTTCTCCTTTCTCTTTCTCCCTTTTCGGTTTTGAAAGAGCCTGGGAGGCTCTATTTTCCTGATAGAAAACTCAGAATGCTGGTCTACACATCCTCTTTTTTGTAGGTGAGTGAAATTCTTGCAGGAGACATTAGCACCGTCTTTGTTCAGCAGCAGTCCGTGAAATTGGGACCGAGTTAACTGGAGGCCGACAGCCCAACAAACGAATGGAAATGTGAACAAGATTTGGTGATACGTGTTGATAATTCATAACATGATATGTGCATTTTGTTTTTTTTCAAATTTAGGTCACATTAAGAAAATGGGAGCGATTTGAAACAAACAAAGAGACAGTGGTCAGATACCTTTTTCAAACAGGTTCCAGCCATGAGCGCTTTTTGAGTTTTAGCAGTTTGGAAAGTTTATCTTCAGAACTGGAACAGACAAAGGTATATCAGTCTGAGCGTACAGTCCCTTGGTGCTCATTATTCCGAAGCAAAACTGTTTTCTTTCTTCTTTTTTTTTTTTTATTTTGAACCTGTTTTCATCCCTTATTACAATCAATTATTATAATTATTCATTTAATCAGTACTCTTGTTTATTGGTCATCAACTCTTCAACACGCTGGTCAAGTTGCTTTGAGGAATGAAATAAATAAGATTTAAATATCAAGAACTAAGAAGAATTTTTATTAAAGTGGGAGATGGTTAGTTCGCTCATAGATGAATACTTTAAAAAAAAATCTTTCTGAAGGCAGTAATATTTTTAACTGAACCTTGAAGGGCAGGTAAGACATAGAAAAGCAGAATGTGGAACAACACATGAGCATTTCTATAATGGGAAATGGCATGAAGTATGAGACTGTATGGAGATTCTGTTTTAAAGCAGAAAAATGGAAGTAGAGCTATAAAGGACATATTACAAAGATACTGGAAGGTCTAGGCCACATGGAACCCTTAAAGGTTTTTAAGAAAAAGAGTCACATGATCAGAGCTATACTTTACAGAGATGCATTTTTTTTAAAAGATTGATTGATTTAAGAGAGAGAGAGAGCGTGCGTGCACGTATGTACAAGAGGGGGGAGGGGCAGAGGAAGAGGGAGAATCCTCTAGCTGACTCCGCCCTGAGCATGGAGCCTGATGCAGGGCTTCATTCCAGGACCCTGAGTTCATGACCTGAGTCAAAATCAAGAAACACCCCTCAACCGACAGACCCACCCACGTGCTCCCAGGGAGAGAGATTTTTAAGCAGTGTAGAAAATTGAAAGGGTGCAGGGCTTGCGCCATGGGATCCGATTAGAAATTTATTGCATGTCGGTATTAATGTGGACATGAATCAGGGCAACAGGGATGGCCGTGGGAACAGACGCAAGAGAGAGAGAGCAAAGGAAAGGAAGCTATCCCGGGTTCTGAGCCCGACAGACACCCTGGGAGTGAGACAGGAACTTGGAGGAATGGCTGTTAGTTGAGGAAGATGACGGACTCAGTTTGGGACAAATCGAGGTTGAGGCTCCAGTGGGACATCCAACAGCTAATACTTAGTAGGCGTGTTTCACGAGCCCAAGCCTATATGCCCAAAGATCTTAGAGAGTCAGAGCAGACCAATACATTGTCTGAAGCATTTAGAGAGTTGTACAGGTTGTTTTGGTTCCCTTTGTACATATTTTGGGTTTACAGAATGACTTGAGTTAGTATAGAAATGTGTTAGCCAATGAATAAGAAAGAAGACCTATCCATGAGGTAGTAACCTTCAGCAAGTATACCCCTGTGCTGCTTTTTTCTTACCAGTAAAAGTCTTAAAAGGTTTCTGTCTCTCATCCTGCCAATTTTGTATTCTCTCTCCTATTATTAACTCACTGGGGAGTTTGAAGTCTTATAAAGCCATAGAATTTTTCAATTCTGTATGATTTTCATCATCCATTTAAATAAACATCATTTTTAATTTTAATTTTAATTACTTTATGTATTAAAACTATATCAGGTGTCTTTTATAAATACAAACAAATCTATTGGGTTAATTACTATGTGGGTGTTCCACCAGGTTACATCCAGAGTTTCTGATACCATGTGGTTCTGATCCCTCTGAATAGGTTTAACAGCTGTAGATGAAGCAAATGTAATGTTTTTAGTCTTAGTATTAAAATTTTCTTTAGCTAACAATCTTGCATACTTTGCGATTGGTTTAATAATGAGAGCTAACATTTACTGAACACACACACACACACACACATATATATATATACACACACACACACACACACACATATATAGGTATAGACATATGCTGGTCTATTCATATGGTATTTATCATCTTTAAACTCTAAAACAATCCTAAGAAATAGGTGTCACAATGAATCCAGTTGTGTAAGGAGGAAATATAAGGTACAAAGGTTTTTTTAAATGATTTTATCTGAGATCTCAGGATGACTCACTGGTGAGGTTGGGATTCAAACCTACGAGATTGAGCCCAGAGCACACACCTTCAGCCACTAGGTTTTTCATTGAAAAACTGAGCTACTTTACTGTTTCTGTATACTGTCGCACAAGCACATGCTGTCTAGAATAATCGTTCTCTACTTTTTGCTCGCTCCACATTGTTAACACAGCCTTCATTCCATTTGTAGCCCTCGTGTGGTTGTGCTCAAGAACTTGAGTGCATTCTGGCACTGTGGGGTAAGACGTCCATAGCAATATCATGTTTATTCTTTACAGCAAGCCTTGACTGATGAGGAAATGAAGTCAAGGTCACACAGCTAGTGCAGGACAGAGCCTGGTTCAACTCTAGACCTACCTGAAGCCAGAGTCCGTCCTTTCCCGCCGCATTGTACTGCCACTCATGGGTCTTCTTATTGGGACTTAGAGATAAAGCCTTATAATATGATTCTGTTTTGGTTCAATTTGGTTTTTATCAATATCACTCTGTCCTTTGAATTCCTCTGCCTTGTGCTTTCCCCATACCTAGCTCTGACAGAAAGCGTTTAGAGTGAAGGTATATAAGCATTTTTAGATTTAACACCACTTTCTTCATGATTTTCTTGAGCTCTGGGAAACACTGGGGAAAAAATACGATTTTATGCTTCTGGTTCTGTTCATAGGGTTTGGAGAGATTATGCTGTGAATCAGGCTTCACAAATGAGTTCACCATGACTCTAAGCCCGTCACACCAACAGTGGACATCTATAACCACAGAATTTAATGTGACATTGGCAAATACCAATTTTTGGAATATTATAAATCTATCATGAAAAGGAAGCTGCACTTACCCATTTTTATTCTATCAAATTGCTGGGTCCTTCTCTGAAGTAACGTTGATATTTCTATGTGGACTTTAAGTCTTTCAAACATGAAGATACAATAGTATTATGTAGTAACTATCTTACATTGGAATTATGTAATAATTCTGGGAGATACTCTGTGGGAAGAGGTGGCTGTCAGAAGTCTCACCTTTGAAAATACTTCCTTTGGATTTCTTCATTACCTATTTTGGAAAGAGGAGTTTCTGATCAAAATTTAAACCTCCCATGAATGTCTCTTACATGAGAAGAAAGGAGACACTAAGATACTTTTTTTCACAAAAGATTATCTCCGCAATTAGCTTTTTTAATTCAGTTTTCAATACATTTACCTGACAAAATTCAGGTAACAGCTAAAATTTACCAGTGCCTCACCCATATTAAATTCATTTTTGAATTGAAGTAGTTCACTATTAATGAAAATCAATGGGTAAATTTTATAAATCTTTTTGTCCTCAAATTTATGAGGGACATTTAAAAAATGATAATAGGCACCTGCTAGAGTGCCAGACACTTAAAAATGAAATTGCTGATGAGCAGCTAATAGCAACCTTACAAGAAACCATTACTACTTGCATTTTATATGAAAGTCTGAAAAATAATTCACCAAAGTCAAAGAACTAGCAATTAGCAAATCTAGAGCTCTAGTCCAGGTTTAACTGGTTAAGAACTTATCTTCTTTTCATCATATAGTATAGGTATACAGTGAATAAGATTTGACAGTAATGAATAAGATTTAACAATAAGATTTAACAATAAAGATTTAAGATCAGATGATCTCTCTTTTCAGGGAACTAGTTAACAATATGTTTATTTATAGGTAAATATCAGTGATACACTGTATTGACTAAGATATCCTTCATTAAATAAAATATATTTATATTAATTGGCCTAGAAATCTCTTATCTATATGACTGAAAAAAAATCAATCACCATTAATCATTGCCTGAATGGGGCCTGTAATAAACTAACATGATTGTAGAGCAGTTAGTTAGTTATAATGCAGCTGAGAATTCAAAGCAGTAAATCCAATCTAGGGAACCATGGAAAAAGATTTTTGTGAGAATTGTTGGATAACTATGAAGGTAGATAGGATAGAAGGGTAACTATGTCTTCCTAACAATGATAATCTCTTTTTCTAGGAGTTTTCTAAACGAACAGAAGGTATTGCAGTCCAGGCTGAAAATCTTGTGAAGGAAGCTTCTGAGATACCCCTTGGGCCCAAGAATAAGCAGCTGCTTCAGCAGCAGGCTAAGTCAATCAAAGAGCAAGTCAAAAAATTAGAAGACACACTTGAAGAAGAGTATGTGCTTGACAAGTCCTAAACTTTCTTCTCTGAGATAAAGTTTCATACAGTCTTTCCTGTATATTGTATTCAAAGCATTCCTTTAAAATCTCAAAGTATCTGTGTATTTCAGCATGTTTTGAGGAAGCACTTACAGTTCAAAAGAAAGTATCACCAAGACAGAAACTATCGTCTATATAACAGAGCAGAAAAATATAAAAGATGTGGTTTTTGCATTGTAAACTGACTTGGTTCATGAGAAAGCCATATCTATTCAATTCTGTGGCCTTCATACAATCTGAAAAAGAATCAATATTTAAAATATTTTTTTTTTATTTTACTGTATTGTTCTGTTGTCACCAGCTAGAGGGAAGAAGAGATATTTTGGTTGTGTAGATGCTGGGCCTAAATATGTGTGACATAGACCAAGTGTCTCCATCTCCAAGAAGCTCACAGAGCTTGTTTATAGTGCCTCCATATTTGAATTGTCACTGATTGATATGCTGTTTCCAAAAATTAACTTCAAAAATTTATTTTACTTTTTAACATCTAATATTTGCTTATTGAAAATGAAAGAAAAAATAGTTTAGCTTATGGTATCCTATTACATGCAAAATGAACACACAAAAGAATTGCAGGGAATAAATATATGAAGATATGGCCAATGTTCCTCAACATAATATGGCCATACATTTTTATTAAAGTAGATTTACTGGCAAATCACCAATACGTATTATTCTTAAGATATAGAACGTGATTTCTAAGGTGGATTTTTTAAACTGTAAAATTTGTTTTTAATACTAGTAACAACTTAAAATTAACATTGTACCTTTGCCTAAACCTTAAAATTTGTTAAATAATTTAAAGGAAATTATGACTCAAAACTTTGTGAACTTTATATTAAATATTATCCATCAAGCTCTGGAAATAATGAAACTCAAGAGTTTATTAGAAAAGCTGCTTTTATTAGAAATATCCATTTGAATCTATTTCATTTGAAAGCTTGCAATGTATTTTAGCTTGTGTTACCTGTACTGATAGGAGCATTAGGCACATCCAGGGTATACATTTGAGACTGCAATAGTATTTAATTTAATATTCAGTGATGCCATTGCATTCTTTTTGCTGTCTTCAAGTGCCTTTTGGTAAACAGGGAAATTGTTTCTTTTTTTTTTTTAACCCAAGGATGTATCAGTTCAATGATATACTATTAGTTTCTTAGTCTTTTTCTAACTGAAAGCCATAATCATCTGGTTATATACACATAGCTAAAACAAACTGGACATCTCTAGTTAAAATTTTATTCACTAGATTTATAACAAATAAAGCCCAGATTTTCTAAAAGCAGTTAGGGTGCTCATGTACAAGACTGTATATAGAGTCTTTTGGAATCAAGACTGGACCAACATGGGAGAATGGCTGAAATCATAACAGCTCCAGATCATAAATTGCAGGCTTAGCTTTAATGATAGAAACAGTTCCTGTAAGGTAGTGTGGGATTCAGAGTATAAGCTCTGTCTTGACTCATAAAGGTACATTTTATAAAGATCTTTGAGTCTAGAGCATCCCTGCAGTATCTCTGCTCTGAGAGCAAAAGGACCTTGTCCATGAAAGCCGGACTGCTAAAAGTCTCCGTGCACTGGAATCTGTGTAGGCAGCCTTATTAAAAGTCCTGGCAATTACTGGCCACATGCAGAGTTTACCTAGATTACACCTGGATTCAAATCCCTTTGGACCCAGCTATATTTTTTCGAAGCACAGTTCCATTCATAACATAGTGTAGATACTACCTCGTTAAATGCTCATTCTCAGAGGAGATAGAGAGGAAGACTTGAGGACTAAATACTCAGATCGAATGTGCATTTTTTCCTGTTCCAGTAGTTTCAACTTTGACATCATCACAAATGCCTTTGCTGTCTTTTCATCTGGTGATTTAAAGGAAAATGTGTTGTTGTTTTCTATCAAAGTGCTGCATTTTATTTACTTAATTTGGTTAATTTTAGTATTAAAACCATGGAAATGGTGAAAAACAAGTGGGATCATTTTGGCAATAATTTTGAGACCCTGTCCGACTGGATAACTGAGAAAGAAAAAGAACTCAATGCCTTGGAAACTTCGTCATCTGCCATGGACATGCAAATCCACCAGATCAAGGTGACCGGCTCACACGTTACATTTATAATCCATGTCTAGCTTTTAAGAACTCCTTTCTTACATTTCATCAAGTGCTAGTTGGCCCCACGATTAATCTTTCACTGCTATGTGACTCTATTAAAATTCAATTCACACAAAATGTTGAGCTGAGAGGTCTTGATTGATACTGGGCAACACTTTATAGCTGGAATTATGTATTAATATTTTCTGACTTATGCATTCAAAGTCAGTATCGTGTGCAATATCATTAAAATGTTTCTATGGTTATATCATTCTTTTCCTTGATTCTGAATTAACCCCATTGGAGTGTTCTGTTGATTCATCTATACCACCTGAAATGGATTCATCACCTACAGCTTTACTTTGTAAGTGTCATGCAAATGTCTGGCTCCAGTATTAGTGGCATTTACCCTCACAAACCACGGGGGGGAGCAATTCCTTTCTTTAGGGGAAGACCTCAGACTCCACTGCTCAAACGCACAGACTGCATTTGGGCACAAACTGAGACACTCTGATACTTATTGCTATCCCAGCTCCAACATGACCACATGCGTAGACTGTCATTGTTCACTTCATTCAAATAGTTTTAAAAAAAGTGGACTGGAAGAAATTAATTCTTTCTTTTATAGTTTTTACGCAACACTTTCAAAATGCAGCCACTTTCCTATGTAATCTTTTTTTTTTTTTTTTTTTTTTTTTTGGAATGGGAAAACCCTCTTCCATTTCATGCAGTTAAAAATAGTAAAATAAATACCAGGTAGTTCACATTATTGCTCAGAACAAATCATTCTGGAAGGGTGGAAGGGTGCTATGTCACTTAGCTACAATTACATTGCTGGGCAGATTATCCTGGTTTTTCGTGCATCTTTTGCAATCAAGGTTACATGGAATCTGGTATATATGGAGTCTGCTTATGTCTTGTGTGGTGTACTAGGGAAAATAGATGTCAACCCACTAAGGCATATTCATGAAATATGTTTAATCTCTAAAACTGTTTTTAAAAGTTGTCATTTGATCATTTCACTACATCCTAAGTAAACAAAAAATAGCGCCTTTAAATGACTTTATCAAAAATTTTCTTCCAAAAATTTTGGTATACACTTTTTAATGTGTTTATTCTTGCTACAATTCATCTTATTATTTAAACCTTAATTCAATTCCAGGACTTCTGAAATATATCAGTGATCAACTGTCACCGCCTCTTTACTCTTTAGGAAACAAAATGATTACACGTTTTATTTTTAAATATATAAACATTCAGTCATAGATTTCCATGCCAGTAGACTAGAAATACGTTTTAATATTCCAATATAGTATTTTGAAAACATCTAAAATGTATTAAACGAATATGAGTAATAGGAAAAAAAAGTATTTGCTAGAAATAAGCAAAGATGGTGTGGAATACACTGGTGCTGTGAAATTTAGGCAAATAATTCATATTCTGTTTCCATTCAGAAGACCACACTATAGGAAACATTAGAAATAAGGTAACAATTGTCATGGTGTTTCACTTTAAAACAACCTTTGATTTAAAATGAAGCATTTGCTTGTCATGAAGACATTTTTCTATAAGCCCACGTTTAATTCTTCATTGCATCCTATTCCAAATTGACCGGTTTTCTTATTCTTAATTGATAATTTACAAATGATAAGAACATACACTGGGTACCTCTTCCATCTTCCCTTTTTGGATTAGAATCCAACAATATGATTACATAGTTTACATCTATGAATTTGTTGGTAACATGTATTAATTACTCTAAAAACTAAGAAATTTTGTCTTATTTTAGATTGCTTCACTGAGCTAGTGCAAACACCTAGAACAATTTTGGCACATAGGAGACACCAAATATATATTTGTTGAATTTATGAGTGATTTTTCTAAAAAAAAAAAAAACCATCTCGAAAAACAAAAAAGAAAGGTTGTATTCATGTTCAAATAACATATCTATTAGCTATACCACGGTAGTCCTGCCTATGAAAAATAAAAATAAAGTAACAAGCACCTGGCACTAATCTAAATTATTCCTGATTGTCTCATCTAGACCGCATTTATTTTTGACTATGTTGTCTCATGTAGACATAAGTCACATTTTTTTTTTTTTTTTTTTTCCGTAAGGTAACTGAGACTTGTCTGAATTTTTGGCTTTACTGGATTGGAAGATTTGGCTCTTTTTCTCAGAGAAATCATTTTTATTCTCTTATGCATAAATAAGCCTCTGTGTTTATGACAGACATGCCTCCTTCCGCCCACACACATCCTTGGTGTCTTTCAGTACTTCTCATGTGTTGGCCGATAGATACAGTGTCTCCTGCTCCAAATAGAAATGATACTATGTAGCTTCTTCACTGTGTGCCCACAACTAATGAGGAAGCAGTGGTTCAGAGCAGCATGGGCAGGATTAGCATCGCCTGGGTATTTTTTAGAAATGCAAAATCCTGGCCTCACCTTAGACCTGCTGAGCCAGACTCCCTGAGGATGGCAGCCAGGTGATCCTAACGTATTCCAAATTTGGAAACGACTGGCATAAAGACAATACATTTAAAAAGACTGGTTTTGCAAGAGTGGAATCAGACAAGCTTTTAGTTTGGTAAAGATGAAATACTCAGCTACATTTGAGGAAAATTAAACGAATGTCAACATTAGCATTTCTATGAGGTACTGGAACACACTGCTTCCCAGATCCGCTGGTACAAGGCATGACTCGGAGGATAAGCAAGGAATTCTCTTTACCTTTAGAGATACTTCTTGTTTGGTAAAACATGAAATACTAAAATGAAAAATATGAAACATAGGGACATCTCCCTGTTTACTTCTCTGCAACAGGGGTAGGTCTTTCTCTGATTCTTTATGCACAGAACACGACCACCGTCACTTCATATTTTCCAACATTTATCTGCATTATCTTTCCTCCCCAAATGAGGTCTGGAAACTTACTGTGTTTGTTCCTAGCTGGTCTCTAATGGTCCAAGTGTGTTGAAATGTCAGCTAAGAAGCCCTCTCCTGATTTTCTCTCTATGTAGAGAAGCTGTTATTTCAGAAAGACAAGCTTACTCAGCCTATATTGTCATTTTTCTTGTTTTAACTATTAGGTCACAATTCAGGAAATAGAAAGCAAGATGAGCAGCATTACAGACTTAGAAGAAGCAGCTCAGTCTTTTGCTCAGTTTGTCACCACTGGAGAATCTGCTCGAATCAAAGCGAAGCTGACACAAATAAGAAGGTACTGGGAGGAGCTGCGGGAACATGCACAGTGTTTGGAAGCAACAATTCTGGGACATTTATCTCAGCAGCAAAAGTTTGAGGAAAATCTTAGAAAGGTAAGAACGGGACCTTGCATGCGAAAGGTATTATTTCCTATTGCATTTATAATGAAATGCAGTAAGTAATCCAGAAATAGTGAACTAAGGAAGACACAATTTGCTAATCGTTGACCCAGTTGTCAATGATGACTAAGCCTTTAATTATTCATGTGATACCTTTTTTGAGGGAATATAAAAATGTCATTATCCATTGTGTTCAGACAGGCATTAAGGCTTATCTATTCCTTTCAAATAATAGGATACACGGATTTTAGAGTTTTTTTTTTTTTAAATGTGTATTTTAATAATTTTATTGAAAGCTATCAAAAGAGTCTACGGCCATACCACCCTGAACGCGCCCGATCTCGTCTGAAAGCTATCAAAAGAGATAAGCATGCTGCTTCCTTGGTAACTTTTTCTGCCTCAATATACGGTTTCCCCACCATTATCTTTATATTTCAATGATGTTTTAGATCCAGAAGTCTGTGTCTGAATTTGAAGACAAACTTGCTGATCGACTTAAAATATGTTCTTCGGCCACAGAAACATACAAAGTCCTCCAAGAACATATGGTAAGAGCGATTTGATAATTCCTGCTTGAAAACATAGTAAATGTTTTTATGATGGTTAAAATTGAAAGGATTTTTATGTTACTTGAGGAAGGACATATATCAAACATGTTCGTCTAACACAAGAAGTGTAAGTTTACAAATAAGTTTTTATTAAAAATGCATATTAAAGGAATATTCACTTACAGCATTTCCTTCTCATACTTAAGATATGATTTTTTTCTGATTTTTAGCTTTAGTAAATTCTGTTACTTGTTGCAAGCATTATAAAAAATTAATTGTGCATAAAAACATACATGCGCAATGGCGGATTTTAGATTTTTAACACACAACAGTCAGATGTGCAAAGAATATGTCCTCACTAACCTTTTACCAATGGCTACCTTTTTTGGTCTGCTGCCTGAACTAGTGACTATTGATGGGTGTTCACAGAGCGACAGATGCCTTTGGTGTAATTTAGGGAAAGAAGCAAAGAGGGAGACTCAGGAGCAGAGAAAAACCCAGAAGAAATGTGCTAATTTAAAAAAACATCTCTGTTACCCCTATCTATATGCACGTGTGCCGAGGGAAGGGACTGCAGTGATAGAAAGCGACGGGCTGACAAAAGCACATCTGGAAAGGGGAGTGGAATTTATAGGTTTGAATACTTACAACAAGAATGGGGTGGGGGGGGCGCCTGGGTGGCTCAGTCCGTTAAGCTTCTGCCATTGGCTCAGGTCATGATCTCAGGGGCCTGGGATCGAGCCCTGCATTGGGCTCCGTGGAGTCTACTTCTCCCTCTTCATCTGCTCCTCCCGCTTGTGCTCTTTCTCTTCCTCTCTCTCCCTCTGTCTTAAATAAATAAATAAAATCTTCTAAAAAAATGTGTTTTTGTGCTCCTAGGTAATTCTTTTTAAATACCCAAAACCTGAGGAAAGGTGGGAAAACTGAATTTCATGGAATTATTTTTAATAGTTTACTAAGTTAATAATTGAGTACCAGAAAGGGATACTATTTTTTCTAGTATTTAGATTTTGTAAAGCAAGTTATTTTTCTCTGCCTTGATTGTCTGATCTCTAAAATGCGAATAATGAAAGAACATAACTGTCAAGATTCTTATGAAGATTAAATGAGTTACTATATGAAATGGATGTAACATAGAACCTGCCACATCCTGAGACAGGATGATATGATTATCACTGATTCCTGATAGCAGCTATGTCAGCCATAATGTGCGCGCGCTCTCTCTCTCTCTATATATATATGGTATTTATTTATTTATTTATTTATTTTTAAGATTTTTATTTATTCGACAGAGAGATATCACAAGTAGGCAGAGAGGCAGGCAGAGAGAGAGAAAGAGGAGGAAGCAGGCTCCCCACTGAGCAGAGAGCCCGATGTGGGACTCAATCCGAGGACCCTGAGATCACGACCTGAGCCAAAGGCAGAGGCTTTAACCCACTGAGCCACCCAGGCACACCCCATATATTTTTATAGAGGTTATAGCATGCTTCATATAGCTCTTGTAAATTAAACAGAGGTTTTTTAAAAAGTCATATTTGGCATAGAAGGAATAATAATTTTCACAAATGATCTGAATCATGAAAGGAAAGTTGAAATTATTCTGATATACAGCAGTAAATTCTTATTTGGGGAAGAGCCTTTCCATTTCGTTTTTGATTTCCGCATTCATGAAGTAACTCTCCTCACTTTGACTATGTCTCGCAGAAGATCATGGACCGAGGGAAAATTTTTAGTGATGATGGGTCTCAAAAGAACTGTCGGCCTTGTTTCTTGATGTTGTGCTTTCTTGGCCTCCCGTTAGGATCTCTGCCAAGCCCTGGAGGCACTGAGTAGTGTGGTGGCCACTACCTCAGCCGGCGCCCAGAAGGTGGCTAACGGAGGTTCCTCCGTCCAGGAGGCAGCGGCCCTGCAGCAGAGGTATGAGGAGACGCGGACTCGGGCCAAGGAGAGGCAGACAGCGCTGGAGACCCTGCTGGCTCACTGGCAGAGGTGGGCAGCCTTCCTTCCCAAGTTGGCAGTATGGATTTCAACTGGCACTCTTAAGTAGGAAATTCTGGACCAGCTTTTGGGAAATAATCATCCCAGATGTAAAACACATCAACTCACGTGTCTAATATGAGAAGATCTTGGTCTGTGTCAGAAGGTGAAGACCCCTAAAATGGAGAGGATGTGTGCGTACCTTTCCTATGACATAGATATAAACACAGGTGACAAATACATATGAATGTGAAGGGAATGTTCTTTTTACCTTCATATCTAGGAATAAGAACCAACACTGTATTATTCTCAATGGTTAGTGTTGGACCTTCAAATTTTGGAAAGGTTTCATTTTCTGGCATAGTAATTTTGATAAATTTGTCTCTCATCTCTGCTTTCTTTAGACTGGAGAAAGAATTATCAACCTTTTTAACCTGGTTAGAGCGGTGTGAAGAAATAGCAAGTTCCCCAGAAATGGACATTTCTGCAGACAGAGTCAAGGTGGAGAGTGAACTTCAGTCAATACAGGCAAGTTCAAATTCAAATTTCTTCCTTCTTTGACTTTAAGGGTTTCCCACATTCTTGCTTCTCAACAACTTTCTAGTTCATTGCACACTGATGTTCTGCAGTACTCTCCCCAAAAGTTGCTCCTCAGAAACCCCCAGTGACTGTTTCCTACCCTGAGGATAAAAAGCCATCCTTAGTCCACACTGAGGAAAAAAGTTCTTATCTTTTTTAAAAATATTATTTATTTATTTGACAGAAAGAGGAGACACAGCCAGAGAGGGAACACAAGCAGGGGGAGTGGGAGAGGGAGAAGCAGACTCCCCACAGACAAGGGAGCCCAATATGGGACTTGATCCCAGGACTCCGGGATCATGACCCAAGCCAAAGGCAGATGCTTAACAACTGAGCCACCAGCCACTTTCCAAAAAAAGTTCTTATCTTTTTATAAATATACTGTGAAGTGTTCTAAGAGGGGAAGTCACAGCTCCTTTTCTGAAAAATGACACAAAGCTATCTGGCCATGTAAAACTAGTCCTACACATCTCTACACAGAGAGTAGGTGCTCTACAGGTTAAGGGTTGTGGAGGAGGCTGAAGCCTCTGTGACATCTACATCTGGGCCCAGTGTCCACCAAGCTGCCTCCCACTGTGTTCTGAACATTTCTTGTCCATCCCCATATTCTGGCTTTGTGTGTTTTGTCCTGACTTGGAGCTCTTCCTGCCATCCATAGGCTGTGTGACCCTTCTTCAGAAACCTTCAGCAGCTTTGCTTGTATCACACATGTGGCCTCTTTAAGAAGGGGGAGAAAGCACCCTGACAAGCATCTACTGTGCGTCATTCTACAGTATCATCCCATTTGATACTATGTTATGCTGTTAGCTGTCTATAGGTGTTTATCTTTTATATCTTATTAGATAGGGACTGAAAATTTTATGCAGCGCTCAGAGCACCTTACAGTTCATTGCCTGATTAAAAATAAGTCATTCTGTTGTGCGAAAGCAAAATGGAGAGCCCTTAGCTCTCCAGTTTGGCCTAATATAGTCTCTAAATAAAGAAGGAGACCACATTTCTGGTACCCAGAATTGCATCTCTATTATTGTTAAATATGCACTGTTTCTCTTTAGCAATAGCTTTCCTTTAATTCTCTTTACCTACACAGTTTGTTCATCTTGAAAGAAATTCTACAGCTTCTAAAGTTGCCTACCTTAATAGAACTCAGATTCCGGAACACTAATTCAGGTTTCAGTAGTATTTTAAATGTTTCATTAGAGGTTAAGCAGATCCACTCTAAATCAAGTAATAAAAACTCTCTTTAAGCCTGGTCCCAATGACCTCTGTGTTGCAAGAATGCAAAGTCTTTGGAGAGCAGCCACCTGTGTCACATGGTCCTTCCTAGTCAATCATGCTGGGATGGGATCTAGAATGTATTCTGTTTTTCTTAGGCGCTGCAGAATGAAGTTGTATCCCGGGCCTCAATCTATAGCAGCCTTTTGCAACTGAAGGAATCACTATTCTCAGTGGCCTCCAAAGATGATGTGAAAACGATGAAAGTACATTTGGAACAGTTGGATGAGAGATGGAGAGATTTGCCACAGATAATTAACAAAAGGTTGGGTTTTTTTAAAAGAATGTTTTTATATTGTTCATTTTTTTAATGGTAAGCATATAAATTAAGAAAGCAGAGATTTTTTGCTTTTACTTAAGTGAGCCATTCAAAAAATATGGAAGGGAAAGAAATTACTTTGTTATTTGTGGTGGGTATTAAGGAGGGCATGTATTGCATGGAGCCACTTGGTGTTTTATATAAACAATGAATCTTGGAACGCTGCATCAAAAACTAATGATGTATTTTATGGTGACTAACATAACCCAATAAAAATAAATAAATAAATAAATAAATAAATAAATAAATATGCCCAGCAAAAGAAACAAGCAACAGAACTAAAAGACAACCTACTGAATGGCAGAAGATATTTGCAAATGACATATCCAATAAAGGGTTGGTATTCAATTAAAAAAAAGAGTTAGTATTCAAAATATAGAAAGAACTTCTACAAACCCATCACCCAAAAAACAAATAATCCAATTTAAAAATGGGCAGATGATATGAATAGACATTTCTTCAAAGAACATGGCTAACAGACACTTGAAAAGATGTTCAACATCACTCATCGTTGGGGAAATGCAAATCAAAACCACAATGAGATGTTGTCTTACACCTGTCAGAACAGCTAAAACAACACAGGGGAAAAACAGGTGTTGACAAGGATGCAGAGAAAGGGGAAGCCTCTTACACTGTTGGTGGGAATGCAAACTGGTGTAGCCAATATGGATAACAGTTCCTCAAGAAATTAAGAATAGAATTATCATATGATCTAATAATTCCACTACTGGGTATTTACCCAAAGAATGAGAAAACTTTAATTTGAAAAGATATATTGCCCCCATGTTCATTGCAGCATTATTTACAATAGTCAAGCTATGAGAGCAGCCCAAATGTCCATCAACAGATGAACGGATAAAGAAAAGGTGGGGTGTACACGCACGCACACACACTCACACACACATACACACAGTGGAATATTACTCAGCCATAAAAAAGAATGAACTCTTGCCATTGGGAACAACATGATTGAATTTAGGGAGTATCATGCTAAGCAAAATAAGTCAGAGAAAGACAAATACCATATGATTTCACTCATATGTGGAATTTAAGAAGAAAAACAAACGAGTAAAGAAAAAAGAGACAAACTAAAAAACAGATTCTTAACTTAAAGGGGGGTGTGTGGGGGGAGGGGTGAAATAGATGAAATAGACGAAAAGGATTAAGATGTGCTTACTGTGCTGAGCATCGGATAAGGTACACAGTTGTTGAATTGCTGTATTGTACACCTGAAACTAACATAACACTGTATGTTAACCATACTGAAATTTAAATTTTTTTAAAAAAAACCCTCACGTGCTCAAAAATCAGCATTTCTGATGAACCTCAGTCGCCAATTTTTGTCTCACCATTAGGGAAAATGATCAAACTAACTGAAAAAATGTTGAAGAGGGTAGGGTTGCTCGTGTTTGTTTTATTTTTGCCCAAGCTGTTTGTATACTGGAGAAAAACGGTATTTAAAATTTCGCCTCCCATGGTATTCTCCACGGAGGCAGCGGCGTTGTGGAACAGGGCTGTGTCAGATGAGGTCGGAGGAGTGGATTATGGGGGGTCCCTCATCGGCCACAATAAGGACTTTTGGGTTTGCCTTCCTATGTGCAAGAAGTTGCCTCCGTGTTAGGCTTGGCAGACATTGTCCTGCTTACATTAAAGCCATTCCTGGCTATTACCTAGAGAGTGAACTGTGGAGACACAACGGTCTCCCCTAGTCTCTCTAGTGGTCTCTAGTAAGTCCACTAGAGCGTGGACTGTGGAGACAATGGCAGGAAGGAGGCCACGGAGGAGGCCAGGCTAGAGATGAAGCAATTTAGACCCAGGTGGGCTTGTGGAAATGGGGAGGAGCACACAGACTCTACTGTGTGTGTGTGTGTGTGTGTGTGTGTGTGTGTGTGTGTTACGGGGGCGGTATATGCAGATTAGCTGTGATGATAAAGAACCAGGGGCATGAAAGATGGCTCAGGGGACCACCTTGGGGACAGTGGTAATGCTAAGTGAGATGTGGGAAATGGAGAATCAAGGGTTTGAGAAGTAGAAGACATCAAAAACATCGGTGTGCTCACGTAGGACAACATCTTTTTTTGCCTTCAGTTAAGGTTATTGCAATAGCGAACATATCATTTTTTCTGTGAACTTGTGGGACATTTTCACTTTAACACCTTTCTCTCCGTAGGATCACTTTTCTTCAGTCCGCAGTTGCTGAGCACCAGCAATTTGATGAACTGCTGCTTTCCTTTTCTGTCTGGATTAAGCTGTTTCTCAGTGAATTACAAACTACTTCAGAGATAAGCATAACGGACCATCAGGCAGCATTTACTCGGCACAAGGTAAAGGGCATACTTTAAGATCAAAAGAAGAATTTATTCATAAAAGAGCTCTGGAATTATAAAGAAAGCACTTTTTTAACCCAGCCATTCTGCACTGGTTTAACCTTGCATTCGTATGCAGATGTTTTAATACTGGGACCTATGGGTCCTAGCAGTGTGTTCACAGATAAATTAAGCCGATAAAACCATTTCACATGAACTAGACAACCACATTAAGACACTATTTTTTCGAAATGGAGTGAGTGATTTCTAGGGTGAAGTGATGAGACTGTTTTTAAGCTTCTTGGTTTGTTTTGTTCCAATGCTGAAAACTAATAGGGAATTCCAAAGCTTTAATGATGCAATTTTACTAAATTACTGTTTAGCTCAGAAGTTACTTAAAATTCATGATTTATTTTCCTTATTTATAGATCATGCATAATATCTATCCTGGCATTAAAAAAATAACATTTAAATCAAGTGTTGGGGTAGTTGGAGATAAGCTACGTAATAAACTTAAGACAATATTTAATGATAAAACATTTAATATTTATAGAGTGCTCACTCTGCCCTAGGCTTGCTGATTGGTTTTACCAAAAGAAATAGTACTTTCTCGTATCTTTATGATCTCAAGTAGTTTGTGTCTTGCCACGGGACACACTTTCATTAAAAGGCCGTGTAAGCATGATGAGCTGGAGGACCCTATGGGGGTATCATCGCAGGGTCACTCTCATTCACTTTTGGTCCTTTCTGCACGACTGCAAAGGTTCTTCCCGGCTTGCTCTCCTCTTAGCTTATCAGTACTCGCCAAACGTGTACAAAACAAGCTCATAAATCAGGTCAACCAGAGTTTTCTTAGGGTAAATCGGTCAAGCATTTGTTCACTCAGTGTGTTGGTTTCAAAAGGATGACCCCCATGCTTTACAAACTTACTCTTGGGTGGTAACTGTACAGAAGCTTTGAAAAAGATTTGTGTCTCAAAAGCGCAGAGAACGAATTGTAAATTTTCTGAAGTAAATGCTCAAAGCTTCTTTCTAGAGTTTAATGGTCAAAGAAGGGGCATTTAAGGCCATTGTGTTCAAGATTAAGTGGGGTGATAATTTCTCTTTAATGGGAAGCATGCTGAGATTGTTAGCAATGCTCTGAGAGATTTCGAACCTGATTTATTCTGAGCAAGTTACATTGCCCACACAACGGTCTCGATGAGTTCATTTTTGTTTCTTTACAGGAGGCAGCTGAAACCTGTGTTCATCTGCCTCGCGCACTGCCTCTGAAGAGAGGCTGATGCCCATCTATTCCTAGGCTCCTTCCCTACAAGCTGTTAAAATTAACATTATTGCATATATACTTAAAATTTCCAAACTTCAGTATCTTTTATATAGATAGATAGTAATATAATATATAGTATTGAGAATATAGGTATATATATTTGTATATATACGGTATTGTTAAAAAGCACAAATTTACTGAGTAAATTTGGAGATTTAATTGGCTTTACGAAGTGATTTGTGAATCAAGCAGTATCTTATCTAGCAAATAGAAAGGAGCTCAGGGGGTTGTAAAAAATGTCAAGTTTTCGTTAAAGGAGAGTGAGGCACGGAAGTTATTAGTAAAAGAAAAGAAAGGATCATTTTAGGCAAGGCCACTTTCCCTTTGGGGTAAGAATGGGGCACTTATCTTGGCGGGGTTTGGCGGGGGGAGGGCCTCTGTGACAGATTACCTTATCCGTACTGACCAGAAAATTCCTGACTGACAAGCTAATGCTGTATTTCTGGAGGATTCTGAAACTGCAATTAGGTTAGGTATGAAGGACCAGTTTGGTGACCTGACCTACCATAAGTGACTCCATTTGGGGCCTGTGATTTGCTTTTTGCTGAGATATATAGATAGATGGATAGAGTTAGAGAGAATATGTTGCTGATATATATATATAATACTATTATATATAATAGAGTATTTGGGAATGACATATTATTTATACTAGAATAACAAACTTTAACTATGTATACAAATGTATTTTAAATCTTCCACATTATACATATATATGTATGTATTTATATAAGATTTCCTTCTACAATTTCTATTCATAAAGACATTCTCTTTCATGCAATGAATTAGTTCCAAGTCAGAGTTGTGTTTTATGTGAAATATATAGACAAGAAAACAGAAAACTCTAAGACCGTTTCTTAAAAAAGATTCACCACCGATGACCTTTAAAGCCTACAGCATCCATTGCACTGAAAATGGATCTCGACATGACAGACTGTGAATGTGTCTGTGTCCTTAGCCACGGTGTATCCGAGGACTCAGTGACCCGCTCTTCCCTTCCAGGACCACACGGCAGAAGTCGAGAGCAAAAAGGGAGAACTGCACAGTCTGCGGGATCACCTCGTCAAGCTGGGTGCTCTGGGTCGAGCTGAGAACCTCCCTGTCCTCCAGGGCAAGGCAGAGGACTGCTTCCAGCTGTTCGAGGAGGCCAGCCAGGTCGTCGAAAGGCGGCAGCTCGCTCTGTCCCAGTTGGCGGAATTCCTGCAGAGCCACGCCTCGCTGTCGGGGGTTCTCCACCGGCTGAGACACACGGTGGAAGCAACGGACAGGATGAGTAGGAAACAGACCGATTTATTGGAAAAGGACTTAAATCATGCCATTCAAGACGCTAAAGCGCTGGAATCCGCGGCCATCAGCCTTGACAGCGTTCTGGCCAAAGCTCAGTACCATCTTAAAAGCGGAAATTCTGAGCAAAGGACATCCTGCCGGACGACAGCTGATCACCTCTGTTCTGAATTAGAGCGAATCCAGAACCTTCTGGGAATGAAGCAGAGCGAGGCAGATGCCCTGGCCGTACTGAAGAAAGCATTCCAAGACCAGAAAGAGGAGTTGCTGAGAAGCATCGAGGACATTGAAGAAAGGACAGACAAAGAGAGACTGAAGGAGCTTACCCGCCAGGCTCTTCAGCAGAGGTAAAAAGAAACGACTGGAACCTGTTGTTCCATCGACTTTTTATTTGTTCTAGAGTTAACGGCAATGCTTTGATGGTGTCATATTTAGCAACTTCTTTTAATATTTTGAGGATGAAATTAATGACTAACTGAACACTTAAGAAGTACTAATATGGGGTGCCTGGGTGGCTCAGTGGGGTAAAGCCTCTGCCTTCGGCTCAGGTCATGATCTCAGGGTCCTGGGATCGAGCTCCGTGTCGGGCTCTCTGCTCAGCCGGGAGCCTGCTTCCTCCTCTCTCTCTGCCTGCCTCTCTGCCTACTTGTGATCTGTCTGTCAAATAAATAAATAAAATCTTAAAAAAAAAAAAAAAAAGAAGTACTAA